>NC_082658.1:53051701-53386866 GCF_028023285.1 Balaenoptera ricei | reverse complement strand
TTTGTTTATTTTTTAAATGTTTGGTTATATGGCCTAAGAACAAACATGAATGTCTTATTTGTAATTGCAAATGAGATAAACACTCTTATTAAAGAAAAAGCTCTCAGATGTCTTGTAAAAGCAAAGGTAAATTATACGCTGTAGACAAACGCATCTAAAACCAAGGACCAAAGACAGATTAAAAAATAAAGGATAGTTGAGCCCATACCTGGCAAACGCAGCAAAAAGAAAACAGGAATCAAAGTCTCAATATGAGACAGCGTTGAATTTAAGGCAGAAGACAAGTCACAATCTTAAATACTTAATTATTCATTTAAGAAATGAAAATAAATGAATTAAGGGCTCAGCTCCAACAGTTAGGAAGAACAAGAACAAGATAAGCTTAAGAAAAGCAATGGAAGGAACTGCCAAAGATAAAGACAGAAATTAATGAATTAAAAACAGTAGAACTAATAAATATAAGAGCTGGTACTTCAGGGGGAAAAAAGCAATAAAGTAAGTAAACCATTAGCTAACCTAATTAAGACAATTTTTAAAAAGAGAAAAAATGCCACTATGTTAAATTAGAAACAAGAGTAGGAGAAATCTCCAAAGATAAAGTGAGGATACGGGAACAGCCATGGATCTAGAGAAATAAAAGTGACTAATTTCCTTGACCTACTGTCCTGCAACTACATTTCCTCCCCTCACCTCCGCCTCATTTGCATTCAAACTCCCACGTTCAGAGACCACTATTGTCATCTCCGATGCTGAAAACCGTTTCAAGTGTTCCAGTTCCGGAGCCACACGGAGATCTCCAATTAGAGATGACCCACTTGTTAACTATGCATTCCATTCCCCTCCTGACTTCACTTCCTTCCTGTCTTTGCTTAGATACAATCATAACAACCATCTCCTCCCGGTCTTGCTTCTTTGTCCTCTTGTCTATGGAAACCTGAACCCCCTTTAACCCAGCACCCGCACGCACATGCACACGTGTATCTTTGGAACTCCTGTGGCCTCTCAAATGTGCCCAAGCAGATTGCAGAAGTCACACATGATTTAGGGAAAAATGGGTTGTTCAGGATGTGATAGCTCACCTCCAAGATGGTGCCCATGATCCCTGCCTCTTGGTGTTCACGCCCTTGTGTAGTCCCCTCCTACATAGTACCGGGGTTAGTCTGTATGACCAATAGACTATTTCAGAGGCAATGATGGTATATCACATCTGAAGTTAGATTATAAAAGGACTCATAAAGACTACTATGGCTTCCATCTTGAGCCCCCTCTCTCTCCTGGATTACTCATTCTGGGAGAAGCCAGCTGCCGTGTCATAAGTGTCCCTTTAGAGGGGTCCGCATGAGGAGGAACCGACGCCTCCTTCCCACAGTCTCAGGAGTAAGTTGGAAGCGAATCCCCCAGCCTCAGGGAGGCTCCAGGTGACTGCAATACCAGCTGATGCCTTCGGTGCAGCTTGGTGAGACACTGAGTCAGGACCACGCACCTAAGCGGCCGCCAGAGTCCTGACTCACAGAAACTGAGAGGAGACAAATATCTGTTGTTTTCAGCCACTAAGTTCTGGAGTAACTATTTCTGTCACAATAGAGAACTAATACACAGGAGTATCGTACAAGGTTTAGGGGTAATTGATGTTCCCTGAGCTACAATACAGCTCAGAAGCCGAAACTCACTTGGGAACATACAGAAGGTTGAATCCAGAAATACGTAGCCATCAACTCTGTTGCAGCATCCCCACATCTGGGCAGTTGTGCGGAGATGAGGAGTCCCCTGTATGTGCTCTGAGGCTGACACCTGGCCCTCAGGTGTTGATGGGTACCACCTGTCTTGCAGCGTCAAGCTCATCCTTGGGGGTAAGCCACGCGGCACCTATGTGATGTGTAAGATAAAGCCTGGACTTAGGAATCCCACAGACCTGGGACCACGAATCTGTCATCGTCATTTATTAGTTGGCAAGTCTTTATTTAAGCTCTATGAGCCCTGTCACCTCATTTGTAAGTTGGGAGTGTTCCAACTGACCTCGTGGGATTGATGGGAAGATTAAATGGTACAACCTAGACCGCAGGAGGTATTCTGCACCAGTTCCACCCTTGTGTGAGGAGGAATAATTGCCCTTCAGAAGATGTACATACACAACCCCCGATTAGATTGACGATTTCTGCAGGTGGTACTGTTTGGAGTGGTGCATAATAGGTGTCCAAGCCAGACATCACAGAACATGGTAATGGGGTGGGGAGGGTTGGGGGCATGGAGGGTGGCGAACCAGAAATGTAGACGATATGGGTGATGACAAGTGGGGGCAACCAAGAGGAGGAGGAGACTAGGAACCTAATTCCAAGTGAAACAGCAGAGGCTGAGGGCTTGCCAGGAACAGAGCTCCACGGGGACAGCAGGGCCACAGTCTCTGTCTACCCATTTCTGATGAGCTCTCTGGGGGAGAAAGGATTCAGGTGTGCACTAGACCTCCAAAGGCAACGTTGAGACCGGATAGTAGACGCTTCAAGATTTCTGCTTCTCCGACAGTACTGACCACAACTGAAAGGGGCTATCAAGGAAGGTAGTGAGCAGCCCGTCAGTAGGAGTGTGCAAGAAGGAACTTGTCTCTGCTTGGTTTTGGGGGTGGGGGTGAATGTTGTTGAGACAATCCCAGTATGACAAGGGTGTTAGGATTGAATGATCTGTAAAGTCCAGCCCAGACTTTTATTCTTGTGAACCTGAGGCTTCCGTTGCTGGTGAGGAAACCAGAGCTGTTGGGATGCCGGTGGGGCTGCTCGTGGCTAGACCTCTCTGCCCGTATTCAGTGGGACAGGAACCCTAGCGCCTCATAGACTTACTGTTCCCAATCTTGCTGCATGGTCCCCAGTTTATTCTGGAGAGCCCAAGAAACTTATCACACATTAAGGTCCATAGCAAGACTATAAAACCCCAGAAAGGGAAATGCAATCCAGTGAAACAAACTTCTAGTCTCCAGAGACTGTGATTCCTCAAGCATTCTCTCAGGATACAGGTAGATCTCTAAGCGAGAAGAGCCATTCAGAGCAGTATGGGGGCCCACCAGGGAGCTTCCAGTGCTGGGGGGCGGGGCTGGTGATGGTGGTCATGGGGCACTAGGTGAAATCCAGTCCAGCGCAATGCCACACTCAGATTTCCCCAACTTTCTATTTAGAAAAATTTCAAACCAATAAAAAATGTTGAAAGAATAGTAAAAGAAAGAATATACCCTTCACCTAGATTCAGTCATTTTTAACCCCTCTCTCTCTCTCTCTCCACACACAGACACACACACACACACACACACACTTTTTCTTGCTGATGTTACATATTTTCCATTGTAGCATATCAGGAGATACATACTGTCGGTTTGTGCCACATTTGATCACTTGGTTGAGGTGGCATCCACCAGCCTTTGCCATTGCAGAAGTACATTTCCCTTTTGTAATTAACAGGTAACTGTGGGATGATACCTGGAGACTGTGTGTATATCCTATTCCCAGATATCATTTCACCCAATGGTTTTAGCATCCATTGATGATTCTTGCCTATATCAGTTATTACACTGTTGGCTGCAAAATGGTGATTTCAAGCATGCAAATTTTGAGAGAAGTGAGATGACGCGGCTAGGGTTCAGAGGGCTTAAGCTAGGACCCAAGCTTGGGCTTTAGGAGTCGATGTCCAGATTCCTTCCCCTTCTCCCTGCCTCATGCGAGGCTGCTCCTGAAGCCATCTACCTGTGAGTGAGGAGGTATGGCAGGGACCCTGCAGGACCAGATGCCAAGGACACCTGGACCTTCAACATCCTGCCTAGCCGGGAGAAGGCTGTGAAGTTACAACTCTCCTCGGAGACTTAGCCTTCTGCAAAGAGACAGTGGGAGAAGGAGGAATGACGGGAGGGCAGACAAATGGTGAGTGATGTCCTTGACTCCCTAGTGCTGTTGGCCATGGACCCTGCAGTCCGGAGACTACAGTCATGGAATCTCCATCTAGGCTGGCAGAACTTACTGTCATGGCCAATACCTGTGTGCAGGGGATGTGCTGTAATTAGGAGAGGGGATGAGGAAGAACTTACTGTCATGGCCAGTACTTTGGGTCACTTGTAACATCTCTGCTGTCACCTGTCCACACACGGCTATCCTCTTACCGCAAGCGACTTGTTTCAGATCTGGTGGTCCTCAAGGAAGTATCTCAGTACACTGGCATGTACACGTGTCATGTTGCTGGTAGTCTGTAACTAATAATAACGACTGACATTTGCGAAAGATTTCATTTTTTAAAAAAATTAAAATTTGAGAGAATTCAAGGTTATCCCTGTAATAGTCTTACTCACTTGCAGGAAAGATGTGCTTTCTTGCGGGGAAAGTGGTGAAGTTTTGGCTGAGAGATGGAAATTATGCATGAGAACTTGTGTCTTAAGTGTCAAGGGGGAAACATAACTAGGAACTGGCATCTTAGTGGATGGTACCCGGACACTGATGATCGGTGGTCAAAAACTCCAAGGTACTGACTGCTTAAAGTTTCTGGGAGAACTCTGGTAACAAAGATCCCCCCGGTCTGCACAGTATCAGGGAAGACAGATGAAAGAAACAGGCAACTTGACTGGTAGAGCCTTATAGGTCTGAAAAGATAAAGGACTATGAAATGAACGTAGAAGCTGGGGAACATTCACGGTTCTCCAAATAGATCTTTACTCCTTAAGTGTCTGGGGTCAGGCATTACTCTCGTGATGGACTCTTCGGATTTCTTTGGTCCACCAGGTTGCTCAGCTCCATGGAAGCCAAGTTAGAAGTCAGGGTGACCAACCATCTTAGTCTGCCTAAGACTGTCCTGGCTTTTTAGCACTGAAAATCCCTCATCCTGGGAAACCCCTCAGTCCCAGGGCAAACCAGGATGGTTGGTCAGTCTAATTGGCATAGAATCCTGTCCAGATCTGAGAAATCCACTTCTCCTTACCTGGGAATTATATTTCATTTAGTCAACCTGTGCCAATCTCTGACTTGCTAAGGGGAAGTATGGCAGTCACAGTGGGACAGAGGGGGTGATTCTGGCTTTCCTGCGATCCAACCCACACTTCAGCTACATGATATCTGGAAAGTTCTCTGTGCCTGGGTGTTGACACCATGCATGCACACCCCTGTAGCACACAGCAGAATGCCCTCCAGTCTAACTTTGGACTCCTGTTCTCCAAAGAAATAGCTTCTTATTGAGTTTACAGAAGTTCTATTGATTTCCAAACCTATGACCTCTTCTCTGTCATCATCCCTTATCATTCACCAGTCACATAGGAAATCCAAAGGGTTGAATCTGTGGATCAATGATTAGAATTCATAAGTGAACTTTGCCAGGCTGCCGGGTTCAAGACCAATAGAAATCAATTGTATTTCTATATACCAGCAACAAACAACCAGAAAAATACATTTAAAAATAACGTTTATCATAGCATCAAAACCTACCAAATGCTTAGAAAATACCTAGAAATAAATCTAATTAAAGATGTGTGAGAAGACGATCCCTAATGCCAGAGATTCTTAAACTCTAATGGGCATCTGAATTACCTGGAGGGTTTATTAAAACACTGATTTGGTCTCAAGCCCAGAGTTTCTGATTCAGTAGGTCCGGGCTGCGGCCGGGAAATGTGTGTATCTATCAAGTTGTTAGGTGATGTTGATGCGGTTGATCTGTGGACCACAATTCGAGAACCACTGTCTTTGCTGGTTTTCTCACTCTCCCCCCACCACTCAGACTTGGAGCCCCGGAATACTCTGTCCTCAGTTCTCACCTCACTTTGCACACTGTCCGTGGGCATATACCCACCCGTGTGCCCTCATGGCTCTGAAATCTCTACCTTCAGCCGAGGGCTCTCTCGGGAGCTCCAGGTCCTACCTCCATCTGTTTCCTGGAGATCTCCATCTAGAAGTTCCATGGCCTCTTCAGACTGTGTGGCCGAAGTTTAACTCACTTTCGTCTCCCCGAACCTGTTCCTTCCCTTAGCACCTGTTTTTGCCCCAGAGATCAACTTCCACATCCACCTGGTCACCCAGACAAGAAACTGGGGCACCAGCCCTGACACTTCCTATTCCCCGGTTCCTACCCCACTTCTAGGGGAATTGTTTGAGTGAGTGGCTATCCCTGGGCACTGCCACTTGCCCCCATGTTGAGAATGAGGGTGACAGTTAACTATGACTCTGAAAACAGACCCAAGAAGCCATATAGGGATCAAAATACAACATCAACTGTATTATCAGCAGAGGTGGATCGATGAACTCATCTTGGACCGAGCTCAACATATGACAAACAAGTTTCCCCCCTCCCCTGAATTTCATTTACCCACCTAGTGAGGGCTGGAATACCTAGAGAATCTGGGCCCCCCCCCCCAGGTGGCTGTTTGGTGGGGGGAGGGAATCCCACCCCAGAGCCTACAGCATGGAGGAAGCAGCCGGAGGTGAATACGGTCTATGAGGAAGACTGCGCAGTGCTTGGCCAGTGGTCACAGTAAGCTTTTCCTCTTCTTGGAGGAAGGGGTTGCAGAGGATGGGAAATATTCCTCCAATCCCATCCCATCCTGGTGAGTGGAATGGAAGCTCCTTCTCTCCGTGGAAACATGAGGAGAAAAAAAAAAAAACCCTGTGTATTCTTGAATGAACCACTGTCCTGCTCTGAGCCTCAGTTTCCCCATCTGCAAATACAGGCCTTTGGAGCAAAGGCTATGAAGTTCTTCCAAGCCTTCAGATTTGATTAAATCATATGAATATGGAAAGGCTGTGCTCCTATAGGTTTTCTAGCTGAGAGCCTGCAGGTAATTTGTCATTTAATTACTCCATGAGAAGTTGGCAGCCCAGCCCTCTCTGGGGGCCCAGAGGCTACTCCTGCAAAGATCGGTGTGGCTTGCATCCTACACGACTGAAAAACGAAAGGAGTCAGAGCACAATACAGTGCAGTGTCTGACAAAAACAAAGAGGAAGACTCGCATGTCACTCATGCCTTCATTCCCTGTGTATATATCGGTCATCTCCTGTGGGCCCTTTATTAGGGGTTGGGGTGGCTGGAGTCCACACAGCCCTGGCTGCCAGCAAGGTCATCATATAGCAAGGGATTTAAAGCATGGATACAACCTGCTGTTAACAAAACTACAAAGAGTGGTCAGAGCCAAAAGAAAGACAGGGAGAAAAGCCCCCAAACTATAGGGGTCAATGCTGGAAGGACAGGGTAACTGCCACTAGGGAGGGGTAGAGCAGGGGAGGCTTCTTGGAGAAGGGGAAATTTTAACTAGGTCCTGGAAGATAGAGAGCATCTGGGCCTGCAGACATTGGCTGAGGAAGGGATTTCCTGGAGGAGGGAATGGCGTGAGCCAGAACAGAAGACTGAAAGCATGGGGACAGGAAATCAATCAATCACTGCCTTTAACATGAGGCATGGAGGGGAAGAGATGTGATGGGTCCAGGACAGGACATTTTCATCACTCTGGAAAGTTCCCTTGTGTCCACTCCCAGTCAATCCCCCCACCACAGAGCAACCTCTGATCTGATTTTGATCACCATAGGTGAGTTTGCCTATCCCAGAATTTCACATAAATGGAATCACACTGTATGTATTCTTCAGTATTTGGCTACTTTCATTTAGCATATTATTATTTGAGACTTGCCCATGTTGCAGCATATCTTAATAGATTTAAAAAAATTATTGCTGAGTAATATTCCATTGTATGGCTCTACCACAATTTATCCATTCTCTTGATGGTGGACATCTGGGTTGTATCTGGTTTTAGACTATCATGAAAGACCTATGAACATTCTTGTGCAAGGAGTTTTGTGGATATCTGTTTTCATTTCTCTTGGATAAATATCTAGGAGTGAAATATCAGGTCCATAAGGTAGGTGTATGTTTAATGCTTAAAGAAACTGTTTTCCAAAGTGACTCCTGGCCCTTTCTATCTCGGAAGTTCTTTGTGCTTCCAAAGTCACTGGACAGACACACATTTTAAAGAGAGACATTCCCTATTTCTGGGCTCCTCTTATCCCAGGCACCAATGACTAAACCCTGGAAATGTCAAAACAACTCTAAAATTAGGTCTCTTTGCAACCTGCACGTCCAGCTCTTATGCTTGGCACCAAACCTGCCCCCGAATGGATTCGCTCCATGAATATTAAAAATAATTGGTGTTGCATCTTTGAAGACTGCCTCAGCCCAAGCTTCAATCCCTCCAAAGAGATCTGTCAGGGGTGTGAGTTATAAATGGGGTAGTTCAAGTACAGTCAGTCAGCTCTGAGTCTTAACTTTCATTAAGGCCTGAAACCTGAAGCTCTGGTGAATTAGCTGGATTGGAGGAGGACTCTTCTGTCAGCCTGAATTTGCTACAGATCTGATTTTATACTGAATGCTTTTTGGGTTCTTTCCCAGAGACTCAGAGGTGGAAGTGTCTCAGAGGTTATTGCTAGTTTCCAAAGGGAGATTTGCACGTACAGGAAGTGGAGGTTTGGAGAGAAGAATGGCACTGTCCATGGTCTCCCAGAAAGTTTTTGGCCAAGCTAGGGTCTTCTGACCCTCATCCCCTCTCCAAGTTGTCTCTCTCAGGTTGTTCCTGTGCTGTAGACCCCCTTCTCTTTCCAATTTAATAGTCAATGGATTATTAATTGTGCGAGGACTTAAACCCAGATTCTGCCACTAATTACAGCGCATCCCCTGCACACGGGTGCTTCCGTCTGTACCTAGAAGCAAGGTCAGGTGGTTGAGGGAGGACTTGTCCAACGACAGCTTGGAAGTGGGCCCTGCAGGGGGGCTCTGGTGGGAGAGGGTACTTAATACATCTGTGAACCCCAGTTCCACATGGTTCCATGTGACTCAGGTCTTCACTAAAGCCACATGCGTGACTGGTGAAGCTTCCAGCTTTGGGAGGGATCCTCATTGGAGGAAAAGGTGGCCAGAGCGCTCAGTGGTTAGAGCACAGAATGGCTGTTCCCAAGGTCATAGGTTGCAGTCATGAAAGGGCCAATTCAATTGAGGACCGTCACACACTGTGATGAGAAAAAGGGTCCTGACTCTGGCCAGTCTAGCTTCAGTCCTAGAGCCTTGGCCATGGAACTAGCAACTGCAAGTCATAGGGAGGCTGTGCTATCTATGGTCATAAGCACCAGCGACTCACATGAGCTCTCCCTGATCTTCCCAGCCCTGAACGTTCCTGCAGACCAAGTCATATCTATGACTTCCCAGTGTCAGCCTCCCAAGGTAATTTTATTTTATCCTTTAAGTGAAACCTCGTCATGCATTAGAGTCAGGAAATTATACCCTTCGCTGAGCAGCCTCTGTGCTGAAAGGGAGCCAGGTGATGTGATGAAACTGGGGCCAAGAGCAGCATTAATGCAACTGTCATGAAAGTCACATAAATGCTGGCGGCTGCCATCCAGGCCCATCCCTGGGGCTGCCACGGTACCTCAGGCCCCAAGGGGGCTCTACGTCAGCCCCAGGACTGGCCCAGAAAGGGTATACTCTTCAAAGTCTGCCTTCTCTGGTTCCTGGGGCAGAGTGGGGGATTATAAGAAGCTTCTAGCAAAGGTGGCTGCTTGAGCTAGATGACCATGAATGCTGGACTTTCAGTGACCTCAGGGGTCAGGTACTTCCTGACCCAGAGGACACACATTTGGGGTTACTCCTCAAGAGGGCTGTGCAGTCTCTGGCCACGGACATTGCCAAGGAAATTACAAATCTTGATGGTCAGTGGTTAGACACTGATGTACTTTGGGGGCTTTTCAAGCTCTAGGGCTTGTCCCTGTAGTGTGGAATACGTGAATTATAGATGATGAGTGAATGAATGAATGAGTGAATGAAGCAGAAGAGTGGCAGCTAGAAGCAGGAAGACTACTTTGGCAGCCCAGACAGGTGCTGGTGGAGAAGGGGAGAAGCAGAGGTTTCAGAGGTCGGACTGGCCCATTCTGCATCACCTCCTGTGGACAGAGAAACTCCTGACAATGAGTAGAGGATGGAACTAAAACCGCAAGGCCATGCTGGGGCCCAAGCTGATTCTTTGTGCCCCAGAATTCAATTTACTGAATCCTTAACAGGTCCAAAGGGCTTTTGGCATTGTCTTTTTTGTCCTGTGCCCACATGTTTGCTTCCAAAAGAGGCAGGAGGACTCAGAGAACCGGGGTCTAGTTCTGAGTAAGGGGTGGGGGGCAGAGAGATCATCTTATAAACTGAGGCCAACACCATGGCACTCAGCAAAGGGATGTCCAAAGAGGATGCAGGAGGGGACTTCGCTGGCGGTCCAGTGGTTAGGACTCCAAGCTTCCACTGCGGGGGGCAGGGGTTCCATCCCTGGGTGGGGAAATAAGATCGCGCATGTTGTGTGGTACGGCCAAGAAAGAAAAAACTAGAAGGTGTAGGAAATAATGGGAAGAGAGTGGGCTGAGAGCCAGGAAGCCCGTGTGTGTGTGTGTGTGTGTGTGTGTGTGTGTGTGTGTGTGTGTGTATGTGTGCGCGCGTGCACATGTTTTGTCATAGTGTTGAGAAAGACCAAGCATTTAAACTCATAGGCCGATGGGTCAAAAGTGGAGGCGGGGAAGAAGATATTCCAAAATCTGTATGCACTCAGTGATTTGTTTCACTTTCTGGATCCAATTCTAGAAATTATTTCATGATAGAAAGTCATAAGATCATACCCAATAAACTCAAGTCCTCTATGGATTTTTCTCCTCTTCAACAGGGGCTGTGTTTGGACTACGGTGTGGTGAAGCAGAAAACAAGAAACAATCCCCTCAACTCCCAAGGCAATAAAATCATCATAAATTCACTGGGACGCATATGTTTATTCTCAGCAAAGAACAAGTTATTAAGGATCTGTGGTGAGTATCAAATTGGGTAAGAGCTTGGCTGACAATTTCATCTCCTAGAATTTAAAGGAAAAGATAGGAGAAGCTACAACCTCTTCCCATCATCTTTTCCTTCCTAGTCCAACAGGGGTGTTCCTTACCTAACAGGTGTGTTTTTCATCAACCCCATCGTTAATCTATAAGACTGTCCTTTTCCTACCCTTTGCCTGTTTGCCTTGCCTCCAGAGCAAAGTTAAGTATATTCTTTTAAATATATATTTATAAATATATTTTATATAAATATATATATGTACACCATTTTATTGGAGTACAACATATGTTCTGAAAAGTACACAAATTACAAATCGACAGTTTGTTAAAATTTCTCACAGTGACCACATCCATATAAGCTCTATCCAGATCAAGAAATAAAACATTACCAGCCCCCTAGAAATTCACTTGTGTCCCCCCCACCCCGCCCAGTCAATCTTTCCCAGTGGGAATCAGTATCCTGACTCCCAGCACCAATGGGCTAATTTTGCCTAATTTAGAATTTTACATGAATGGGACCATAGGGTATGTGTTTTCCTGTGCCTGGCTTTTTGTTCAACACTGTGAGATTCACGCACATTATTGTGACTCTCAGTTGCTTGGTTATTTTTGTTTAATATTTCACGCTATGAATATACTATAATTTATTTACCCATTCCTCTTTAATGGGCTTTGGAATTGTTTCCAGTTTTTGCCTAGCACAGGTAACATTGCTATGGACACTCTAATACATATCTTTTACAGACATAGATGGGCATTTCTGTTGGTCCTACGTCCAGGACTGGGTTGCTGGTTATAGGGTATGCATCTTTTCACCTTTGGTAGGTGCTGCCACTCTTTTATAAAATGGTTGTGCAAAATTACATTCCCAGAAGCAGTGTAAGAACATTGTAGTTATTCCACATTTTTGTCAGTACTTAAAGTCTTTTTCATTTAATTTTTTAAAAATGTTTTTAAATTTTTTTTTGGTGGCGCCGCACGGCTTGTGGGATCTTAGTTCCCCAACCAGGGATCAAACCTGTGCCCCCTGCAGTGGAAGCACAGTCCTAACTACTGGACCACCAGGGAATTCCCAAATCTTTTTCATTTTAGACTGTCTCATGGACAGTGGTTTTAAAGTGTGTTTCCCCCATAACCAAACATTTTGAACATATTTTTAGTTTACTGGCTGTTTCAATATCCTCTTTTGTAAAGCACCTGTTCAACTATTTAGACTGGTTTTCTATTACCCTTTCTTTTATTTATTTGCAGGTGTTCTAAACATAGTCTCTATTAGTCCTTTGTTGGTTATATGTGTTGAAAATATCTTTTCCCACCTTGGCTTGTCTTTTTACTCTCTTAATGGGTCATTTGATGAATGAATTTTAATGTAGTCCAACTGTCAATCATTTCATTTAAGGGTATTGCTTTGGTGTCCTGTTTGAGAAATCCTTGCCTGCTCCAAGGTTATGAAGATAGTTCCCTTTATTGTGTCCTAGAAGCTTTATTGTTTTAGCTTTTCTATTTGAGTCTATGCTCTATCTGGAATTAGTTTTTGTATATGTTGTGAGGTAGGGGTCAACATTCATTTTCCCATATGGATATCCAGTAGTTGACCTATCACTATTTAATGAGACAACTGTTCTTTCCGCCCTGTTGTGCAGTGCCACTGTTGTCATAAAACAGTAGGGTGTGTACACATACACACAATCATCCACACATATAGGTGGGCCATTTTATACGTTCTCTATGTGCTTATCTTTGTGCCATATGATGTTAATTACTGTCCCTTTATTTTAAAAATCTTGATAGCTGATAGTGTCAAGATTGTCTTGAATGTTCTTAGCCCTTTTAATTTTATATAAATTTCAGAATTGTCTTATCAGTTTCTATAAACTCACAGCACCTGCTGGGATTTGTATCGGTATTATTTGAAATCTGTAAATCAATCTGGAGAAAATTGACATCTTTATAACATTGAGTCTCCTAGTCTATAAACTTATAAACTACACATATATAAACATATATGTATAAATATATATCCCCTCATTTATTTAGGTCTTCTTTAATTTCTCTAATAATATTTTATAGTTTATAGTTTTTATAGTCGAGGTCTCTGAAATCTTTTATTAGATTTATATGTAAGTATTTGATTTTTTATGCTATTATAAGTGGTAGACTTTAAATATTTTCATTTTCCGACTGTTTGTGGCTAGCATATAAAGACATGATTGATTTCTGTATATTGATCTTATACTCAGTGACCTGGCTAAATTAATGTATTTACTGTAAGAATTGTCTGTAAATTCTTTTGGATTTTCTATGTATTGCAATCATGTCAGTGGTAAAAAATGACAACCTGATATTTTTCTTTCTCACCCAATACACTCAAAAATATTTTCTTTCCTCATTGCACTGGCTAGGACCACTAATACAAGGCAGAATAGAATTTCTGATAGTAAACTATTCCCAAACTCTAGGGAAAAGCTTCTCATATTTTGCTATTAAGTATAAAATTTGCTGTAGATTTATCAGGTTAAGGAAGTCTCTTTTTTTTTTTTTCTTTTTTTTTTTACACACACACACACTGTATTTTATTTTTACAAGAGATAAATAGACTGACACCAAGCATTGTACATGGATGACCACAACAAAAGCAACAATGATTGCAATTACCAAACATGAAACACACTCATACTATGTCATAATATTGACATTCAGTCCAGTAATCCTCCACTGTAACAGCTCCTTTACTTTGCAGTGAAAATTGATTTGTATGTTCTTTGCCTCTGAGTCCTTGTAGGATTTTTTTTTTTAATTCAGACAGAAAGTCACAAAAATTATAATCATCCTCATCAGTTCACTCAGTCCCATGTAATTAATTTTTTTTTATCTTGATCTTTTGTTAGCACTTTTATGAGTTCATCAGTTTTTCATTAGAGTTCTGAAATGCTTATTCATTCAGTTCAGCAGTACAGTCAGTTACCAGAAACCTGTACTTGTCAGAGTCTTTTCCATGAATTTCTTAAAGATGAAACCCTTTTATAGGAACATATTTGCAAAAGCATCAGAGTACACCCAGAACTGTCTGTAAATGACAAAAGACTTAAAAATGACCACGGTTAAAGATTTGATGAAAGTTCATAATAATGCAGTTGACAAGACAATTAGTTATTTCTGAGATATACATTTTAAAATAATAACTAGGATTATGACTTATAACATTATACCAGAACATATAAGATTTTTAGAAATTTCATGTAATGTCTGAAACATTTATATTAACATATTTCCATACAAATAACCCAATGAAAGTTTAGTATTAGTTGTTTTGTTTGTTTGTTTGTTTTATACTGCATGTTCTTATTAGGCATCAATTTTATACACAACAGTGTATACATGTCAATCCCAATCGCCCAATTCAGCACACCACCATCCCCACCTCACCGCAGTTTTCCCCCCTTGGTGTCCATATGTCCGTTCTCTACATCTGTGTCTCAACTTCTGCCCTGCAAACCGGCTCATCTGTACCATTTTTCTAGGTTCCACATACATGCATTAATATACGATATTTGTTTTTCTCTTTCTGACTTACTTCACTCTGTATGACAGTCTCTAGATCCATCCACGTCTCAACAAATGACTCAATTTCGTTCCTTTTTATGGCTGAGTAATATTCCATTGTATATATGTACCACAACTTCTTTATCCATTCGTCTGTTGATGGGCATTTAGGTTGCTTCCATGACCTGGCTATTGTAAATAGTGCTGCAATGAACATTCGGGTGCATGTGTCTTTTTGACTTATGGTTTTCTCTGGGTAAATGCCCAGTAGTGGGATTGCTGGGTCATATGGTAATTCTATTTTAAGTTTTTTAAGGAACCTCCATATTGTTCTCCATAGTGGCTGTATCAATTTACATTCCCACCAACAGTGCAAGAGGGTTCCCTTTTCTCCACACCCTCAAGGAAGTCTCTTTTTATTCTTCATCTTCTGTAAGTTTTTAATCTTAAAAGTGTATTGAATTTTGTATATTTTTTTGCATTATTGAGATAATTATATTAATTTTCTCCTGTATTCCATTTATGTGGCGATTTGAGCCTGGCCTTTAATTGTTAAAAGCCTGGTCAGTCTCTGGTTAGCCATCAGTGCTTCAATGTGACCCCTCAGAGGTCCCAACCAAAAGCCTAGGATATTAATGAGGGCCCCTCCTTTTTGGTGTAACCCGAATTCCAATTATCGTTCCCCAGACTCTGTGAAACCACTGAAAGCTCTCACTCTCATTTGTTATTTTATACAATGCTTTGATTTCTTTTGCCTTTAATCTTATATAAAAAAAGAACTTTATTTTCTTTTAGAACAGGTTTAGGTTCACAGCAAAATTAAGACCAAGGTACAGAGACTCCCTAAATATGCCCCCCCACACACACATGCACAGCCTCTTCCATCATCAACGTCCCCACCAGAGGCAGAGGATACATTTGTTACAACTGATGAACCTTCACTGACACACCATAATCACCCCAAATCCATAGTTAACATTAGGGTTCACCCTTGGTGTTGTACATTCTATAGGTTTGAACAAATGTATAATGGCATGCACCCATCATTATAGTATCATACAGAGTGTTTGCACTTCCCTAAGAATCCTATGTGCTCCGCCTATTAATCCCTCCCCCACCCCAAGCCCTGGAACCGTACCTTTATCTTTCTGAACATGTCACGTATCTCTTTAGGATAAACTCCCAAATGTGAGATCTGCTGACTCCAAGTACAACTCTCTGGAAAGTCTCAATTTTCTCTAACCAACAGTTTATGGAAGTACTCTTGGATGGACCACAAGCAAGATTCCAGAACATTCTACTAACAGGACTCCAGAGAACCCAGTGCCTGGGTTAAAGGGTAGGAATTCAGGCTTTAGGGAAATGCTAATTAGCGTTGCTCAGAGTCACAGGGATAAGCCACAGCGATAAGCAGGCCCACCACTTGGGTCAGCATGGTAGAGGGTTAAATAGCAACAGAATGCAGACCGCCCCCTCCTTCCTTTCATCACAAGCTCCCAAAGTCTAGCTGAGATACCTAAAACAGAATAAATTCATTCATAGAATAATCAGTTGTCAAATTCAGTTTTGGTGTTTCTGACAGGGCAATTTTTCCTAACTGTATCAGCGTATTTAATTTTTAGATGGCTGCCTGGACGCAAACATTTGATCTTGTGTTGATGAATAATTTAAAAGGAAAATCCAGCTTGGTTAGGAGTAATCAGCATCTCATCAGATTCCCTAATGATGGTTCCTCCTTTCGCATGCCCTTCCCAGACTCAAGAGAGGTCATCTGCATTTGGACTTCGGCCTCAGTAAGTGATGAGAATCTGAAACTCTCAGTGACTCACGGAGGTAAAATGGAGTCACTTCAGCTGGTGTTTTCTGCTGATGACCTTCCATCAGAATCCTTGAGACCCCAGGATTGACTCAGTGGGACACCGCCCCCCCCCCCCCCGGTCATATGGAGGTCTCCTAGCTTAATGCTAGCCTGGTCTTTGTTTATGGAAAGATCTCTGCCCAGAGGGTGAGATTGTAGGGCTGCCATATGTGTTGCTCCAATGGGCACCATTTACACATATAGTACAACGGAGCTGTGCAACCTAATGCAAGACCCTAGAATATGAGTCCTCAACCGAGCTGCTGGGAATTTCTTGTGACCTTCTGGGCATGGAAATACTAACTGCATCAACAGATTGGAGGTGGTAAAATGGGCAGACTCTCAACCCAAGCTAGGCACAGTTTTGGGGAATGGGATAAGGGCTGGAGAAATGCCCAACTGTCAGTAAAGGGGGATTTCCAGCCTGACCAGCTGATATTAACCCTGGAGAAGATGGGACCACTCCGACTGCCAATAGGTGTCAAGGCAGTCCAGGTGGAGGTGACAGAGGGTCTTGATAATAGCCACCTAGTAGACTGAATGGATGATGAGATCAGGACTCTAGCCATAGACCACAGCCCAGACCTGATGACACAGTTGATAGAGCCCAAACCTGAAACCCTGGGGGAACCCTTCAAGCAGCATGCAGGCATCAGGGACAAGGTGGTCCCTGGGCTGTGGGGTAAGGAGGTGCTGACTCTCAGTAGACACCAGGATCCGAGGTACCAGCTCCAGGGCTCCGGGTCAGAGAAGGACCAGCATCCTCTGAGCTCCTGATTCAGGACCTATGTCAGGGCCAGAGTGTAATGGAACCTGAGTGACCTCAGCAGTGGGGAAGGAGCCAGGTGGCTCCTGAGCGGGGAGGGTCCAGAGAATTAGATACTGGAGGCTGTGCTTTGATGTTCAAATACACATGGAAGACAGGGCTTGCTCAGGTGGACTTCCTGTGTTCTACCTGAAAAGGGAGAAACGTGGTTTCATGAAATATCACTGGTCTCGAAGTCACATGGACTAGATTTGAATGTTGGGCTCAGACCTGCTCAAAAAAATGTATCAGTGCCTACCACCAGCCGGTGAGGGGGAAAGACACAGAACAGTTAAATACATAAATGCTACCAAGTGGAGACACGGGAGGTTAAGACAGGCTTCCACAGACCAAGAGATACTGTGCACACATGAATGTGTGTGTGTGCACATGCATGTGTGCATGGTGGTGATGGTAGTGTAGAATTGCGGTGTTCCAGGCAGCAAGTTCATGACGGACGTGCTGGAGGTCAAGGAGCAGCTCACAGGTGAAGAGGGAAAGTTCAGTCCAGCTGGAGAGAAGAGAAATAGGGGGGCTGAGTGGGATGGGCAGAGGCTGGAAGGTGGCCAGAGCCAGGTCCTGGAGGGCCTCAGGAGCCTTGTGAAGGAAGCACTTTGGACCCAATTGGTTGGGCCATGGGGTATCACTGAAGTGTTTTACATTAGAGAGTCAGATGACCGGACTTGGGTTTTAGAATCCTGCTATTCGAGGTGTGGTCCGAGAACTAGCAGCTTGGCCATCACCCGGAATATGTTGGAAAGGCAGACTCTCTGATCTCGCCCTGGACCTACTGAATCAGAACCTGCATGTTAACAGGGCCCCCATGACTCGTGTGCACCTGCAAGTCTGAGGGGCCCTGCTTTACCAAGTGCCCACTGGCTGCCCTTGGAGCCTGGATGTGAGGGAGCCACTGGGGAGCACAGTGGTGCAGTTAGGAAGCTGTTCTGATAATTCAGGGGAGAGATGATGGGGACTTGAACTAAGTCTGTGGCAGGAGAGATGCAGAGAGGTCGAGGTCTACCTCGGGGGGGTCTGAGCACGTCACTCCCCTGTACCCCTCCTCCTCTGCCTCCCGAGCATTGCATCTCTTCAAATGGGCCTCCCATCTCTCTCTGGTTTGGAAGGTTTGCCCGGCAGAATCCTGCCCTGCCCCTCGTGTCTGCTCCCTTCCCCAGCCCCCCACCACTGCAGCTCAGTCTCCCATCCCAACTCACCCACTGAAATGACCACGTTCCACACTGTTACTGCAGCCAGACTGGTCCATCAGCAGCTCGGCACTGACCCGGAGCTCCCCAGCTCACCGGTCCCTGATGGCTCCCTGTCTCCTTCAAGATCAAGTCTGTGTCTCTCCTGGCATTCAGAACTTTTCAGAGTTGGGCCCATCCTTCTGTTATAGCCACATCTCCCACTGCACCTGAGCAGGTCCTGCCATCCCGCCCAATGGCACCACGTGCTAGTCAAGGATACAGGTGGCATCCCACTGCTTTCACATCCTTCCAGAATCCTAAGGGTCTTCCTAAGTCTTTCCTAACTCTTCCTACCATGTCAATTCCACACCACATAGACAGTATTCTCTTGATACTTTTCTTTACACTACAGATAGAATTTGTTGTTACATTTTCGGGTCATCAAGATAGTATGGGTATATTGTCTATGTTAGGAAGATGTTGAAAAGGATAAGGAAGACAGTTAAACTCTCCTGAAAACCAATCACCCAGAGGTAATCACTGCTCAGACTCTGATGTAACTTCTTCTTGATGACACGCTCTGGAAATGCACCACTCAGAGCCCACAGCCCAGACTGGCAGCCTCCAGCGGAGCTGGGAAAGTCAGGCCTCAGATGGGACATGCAGAGCCGCTGTTTGCATAAAGGGCGTCACATCCTCTGCTCTTAAAGGGCCTCTAAATCACTGTGAGGAAGTGGATAGACCCCAGGGCTCTGGCAAAGGCAACTCAACCCAACTAGAACAGAGCATAGCGATCGTTAATGGCTGGGGAGTCGGGAGGCAGAAGCTGGGCTCCTGGGGTCTGTGGTGTGTGTGTGTCCACCCCTGCCTTCCCCAGCTCTGCGTGGCTTCAGGCTCTAAAGCCTCCAAACTACAGGCTCTCTGTCCTCTGCTCTCTGCACCAACCCCAGCCAGCAAGCCCCATCCCTCCCCTTCTGTTCCACAGATACTCTCATTGTTCGGCTCTGTGCCAGGAGATGCTGGAAGACAGAGCAAAGAGCCAATTTCTGTCCCCTAGGAGCTCACAGCTTAGAGCAGTCATTCTGCCAGGCTCAGACCCTCCAGCAGGAGCTTCTGCAAGGCCAAGGTGCCTTAGCCCTGTTTTGAGGGTGAGCCCTGGGCAGCTGGTACCCAGGCAGCCTCTGTCTCCTCCCAGCTCTCCGTGCCTGCATCCGGTTCCCTGATTTGCTCTCCAGTCTTCTCACTGGGACAGGACCTTGCGCTGACCTCTGTCTCCTTAGCTAGAACCACTAACCTTCTTAGCACCACCTGTACCCCCAAGCCAGGGAATTGCAGAGGACCCCGTGAATGGCAGAGAAAGCTGCTTCCCGGGGAACTTGGGTCATGCTCAAGATACAGAGCGCCTTCCCTCCATCCTCTCACCTCCGCTGGCACCAGAAACGCAGAGAATTCCGCAGACATTGTTCAGGTTCTTGAAGGGCACATGGCAGGGAAGAGAGACACGTCAAAACAAGCTTCTGTAATGTGGCAAGTGTTAAAAGAGACACACGGGAGTTAAGGGAGTAGGCTTCTGTATAGAAAGTTTAGAAAAGAGCTTTAGAGATGAGGTAACATTTAAGCTGGGTTTTGAAGGAAGAATAGGAATTTTCCAAGCGAAAAAGGAGGACAGGGCATTTTCAGACGTGTGCTCCAGAAAGATAGCGGGAAGGATGCACTGGAGTGGGAGCCTGGGGGAGCAAGAACCCTGGCAAAGAGCCAACGTGATGGTCCAGGCTGGAGATGCACCAAGGCCTGGGAAAGGGGCCGTGAAGGAAGCAGCGGGAAACGGCCAATGACCTGGAGCCCCAGAGAAGCGAGGCCTCCTGGAGTCGAGCAAAGGCTGAGCAAACGCCACCCTGAAGACTGTGCGGGCAGCCAGAACTTGAAGCAGAGCCAGGAGGCCTGTGGCTCCAGCTCTGAGCCCCCATGTGGCGATGGGAATGCTTAGGCACTGCAAGGCATCTTAGCTGGCGGGAGGGCACTTCATACGTGATCTTAAGAGATTAAGTGCATCCTTTATTAAGAGCAATGCGGATACCTCTGCCTGCTTGCTGTGAATTTGTTTATCTGAGTCGCCTCTCCTCCCTCAAATGGGACATAACACAGAACCACAATTATTTCTAAAATCCTAACTTGGCTGCTTTTCTCTAGGAAAATGGTCCTTGATTCCATTAATTCCTATCCTGGAGAAGCAGTGAGACATCTGATTGGAAGAGGAGTTAAAGGAGAGATAGCTGCTCCCCTTAATTCTTTTATCGTAATCCAATTAAACCCACATTTATCAAGTGCCCATCATGGGCACAGCTTTGAGCAGGGAGCTGCAGACCCCCTGGTGTGGGAACTCCAACCCTGTGCCCTACAAGAGCTCACAACCTAACGGGAGACAAAAGTGAAGTAACTAATAAATAGCTCTGGGGCTAGACGGGCTGAGCAAAATGCTGAGGGAAGGCCAGGCAAGGGCACAGTGAGCAGAGCGAGGGAGGCCCCCAGGCAGAGAGAAGGGCTTGATCAAAGGCTCGGGGGTGTGAAAGGAGAAGGAACGTTTGAGAAAGAGGAGGTATATTGGCGTTACATGGTATAACTCCCACTACCCAAGACTTTGCTCTTTGCGAACATTTTCATCAACCTACCATCATTTAATCCTTAGACAAACCCTTGCGTTGGTAACACTGGCTTCATGATACAGATGGACAGACTGAGACTCAGAGACACGAGTGGTAAAAACAGCAGCTGTTGTTTGTCAAGCACTAAGTATACGTCGTGTATTCTGTTTGCATATGCATATCACGTTTAATTCGTACAGGAACCTTGTGTATTAGACTTTTTTTTTTTTTTTTTTTTTTTTTTTGGCTGTGTTGGGTCTTCGTTTCTGTGCGAGGGCTTTCTCCAGTTGTGGCAAGCAGGGGCCACTCTTCATTGCGGTGCGCGGGCCTCTCACTATCGCAGCTTCTCTTGTTGCGGAGCACAGGCTCCAGACGCGCAGGCTCAGTAATTGTGGCTCATGGGCCTAGCTGCTCCGCGGCATGTGGGATCTTCCCAGACCAGGGCTCGAACCCGTGTCCCCTGCATTGGCAGGCAGATTCTCAACCACTGCGCCACCAGGGAAGCCCTGTATTAGACATTTTTATCCCCATTTTGCAGATGGGAAAACGAGGCTCAGAGAGGTGAGTCCATAGTAGAACCAGGGCTCTGACCCAGATCCTCTGGCTCCAAAGTCTGTGTCCCTTTCAAAAGCCCATGTTAGAAGGACCGAGCCTGGGTGGCAGGTCAAGGCAAATGACCAGGGACTTCTGATGCCCCTGGGAGGCTTAGACTTCGCTCGACCTGGAGGTGACCAAGAGCCTCGTTGAAAAGACATTAAAGTGGTCAGAGGTAACTGGATCACAGTGTGGCTTCCAGACCACTGAGCTCCTGCTTCAAGGTCACATCACTGGTGGAAGTACCCGCCCCTCATCTCTCATCCACCCAGCGCTGTGGCTTTCCCAGGCGACTGCTTCTCCTTTCCTTGTCTTCTGCCTGCATCCTAGGTGGTTTCAGTGTCTGAGGTGATGAAGCCTCAGAATGGTAGAGACTCTCCTTTCCCAGATCCTCTCCAGCCACCCCTCCTTCCTTGCCTCGTCTCTCCCCAGAAGGGCTCCCCTTTAGGAACAACAAACGCCAGGGGCTCACAATTCCTGACCACAAATTTATTTCTCCCACCTTTCCACCAGACCCTTCTTCTTTCTCCTTGTCTATCAGCCCCAAGTGGCTAGTAAAATCAAATCAAATCCCCACTCTCATGCAGTTTACATTTTAGTGGTGCAAAGAGGCAAGTCTCCAGGTAAGTCCAATATCGAGGATGTTAAATAGTGGCATTTAATTGCATTTAAAAGAAGAATTAAATCAGGGAAAGGGGATCTGAAATATGGTGGGGGAGGAAGGTTGACGTTTTTGAGAGGATGTGGCCTCGGGGAGAAGGTGACTTGAGTGAGTCCCTGCGGGGAGTGAGAAGATGAGTCATGAGGATGCCGGGCTGTGGGGCAGCAAATGCAGGGACTTGGAGGTGACAGGTGGGAGTTTCCAGGAACTGCTGGCGGCTGGTATGACCAGAGGGGAGAGGAAAAGGGGGTAAAAGGAAAGGCCGGAGACACAGGGTGCCTTGGATTCTGTCGCCCTGGAGGTTCTCTTCTCCCTTTAAGCCTTGGTCCTTTCCTCTGATTTACTCTGATGGGAGCCCTTGGAGGGTTTTGAGCAGAAAGGTGACATGATCTGACTCGCTTTTAAAGAGTCACTCTGACCACGATGGAAGATAGACTGGTCAGGCAAGGACAAGTTCAGAGCCTACGGCAATGATCCAAGGGCCAGAGAAAGGGGACTGAGCTTGGGCAGGGGCAGGAGCAGAGGGGGGAGGGGAGTGAGCAGATTCTGGACACAGTTTGAAAGTAGACTGGAATGAATTTGCTGATGGGCCAGATGGAAGATGGAAGAGAAAGAGAGGAGTCGAGGAAGACACCCAGACGCTTGGACTGAGCATCTGGAGGAAGGGAGCTGCCGCTGAGGGGGATAAGAATGGCTGTAGCAGGACCGGCTTCAGGGGACACAGCAGGGGCTCAGTTTGGGACGTATTTGGTGTAAGATGATTATTAGTCACACCGGGTGCTCTTGATCCGTCCCTATTACTTCTTCCGATACCCAGGTCAGAACTCTGTCTTACTCAGTGTACCAAAGGCCCCATATGCTGTTCCCTCTGCATAAAATGCCCTTTCGTCCCGTTCACCCTCCAGCAGCCAGCTCCAAGGCCAGTTCCTCAGCCAGGCAGTGAATCTTCTCCAGCTGCCCCAGCCAGTTAAATTCCACCGTCTCTGACAGCATTTCATTCATACTGCAAAGCACCTACCTCATTGTTTAGTACGTGCTCTCTGTGCCTGTCTGTCTCCCCTGAGACTCTGAGCTCCCCTAGGGAGCCAGGCCTCATCCATCTCTGGCTACTCAGCATGGTGCAGAGGTCAAGAATGAGGACGTCAGAGGCAGACAAATCTGGGTTGGAGCCCCAGATCTGCTACTTAGTAGCTGTGGCCCTGAAGCAATGCGCTCTGCTGCCCTGAGCCTTGGTTTTCCCATCTGTAAAATGGGGATGATAATAGTAGCTTTGTCCCAGGGTTGTTCTGAGGAATAAGTGAATTAATATGTGTAAAGTTACTGGGCTTGGCAGATAGATACTATTCCTTTAGTAAATGCTAAACTAATGATGATGATGATGATGATGATGTGTATTCTTTAGGCAGTTTCTCTAGACGCCAGTTTGGGGGGTGGATGGAGGGTATGGGAGCTCAGTGAGGAAGGATGCTGAGCGACCCTCCAGGTGAAAGTGGTGAGGCCAGAACTGGGGCAGGGGTCGGGCGGATGGCACCAGGAGCCGTTCTTGGGGTAGAATGAGCAGGACGAGGTGATATTGGTCCTGGGTGGTTGAAGAAGGGAGGAATCATAGACGATCCAGCCCTGAGCTCTTTCCAGACCAGCTTTACAATTTTAAACAGCTGTGCTTTCTCATTTGGTCGAAGTCACTCAGTGTTGAGATTTCCCCGCCATGGGCTGCGGGAGGCCTGACCTTTCAGCGGTATTTACAGTATCGACCAGCTAATTTTAGACACTCACATCAGTGGGATAACGGGGGGAAAGGCATCCTGGCCAGAGCTGCTGCAACGGTGCCTCCCCAAGACGGCGTCGCTCACGGACGAAGCAAGTGTTTATTGGGTGCCTGCTTCGGGTCCAGCCAGGGTGCTGACGCTGTGGGTTTAAATAGCCTGTCCTTGGAGGTCAGCAGAGAGAAAGCACCCCTTCAAAGGCAGTGGCCCTCAGGATTCTGGTCCAGGCTTTCTTCTCGCAGAACATCAGCTCCAGGTGGCCTTACCCACTCCCCTGCCCTCACCTGGCTCCTTCAGCATCTTCTGTCCCAAGGGTGGCCCCACTCTCCCCTCAGCAGCTCCTTCCCTCAGGCTCTGCTAAGGCCAGGCTCTAGGCTTATCAGGGGCTTTCCAGAGGTGGAGAGAGCCAGACGTGGGACTGCAGCACACCCGGGGTACAACCTCCCGGCCGGGTCCAGGTGGAGTGAGTATGAGAGAGACTGATGCTGAGGCCCAGGAGCTGGCTTCTTCCTTCTTTGGGTCTCCTCTGTCAACTGTCCCAACAATCTCGGCTGGGCAGGATTTATATTACGGAGAGGGTAGACAGAGCCTAGTGCAGTGCCTGGAACATGCTAGGCACTTGGCAGGTGCTTGTTTTCTTCTGCTTTTTTTTCTTTTCTAGCCACCCTCACCTACTCTTCCTCCCTGCTCTGCAGGCAGCCGCACTGGGTGGGCGGAGCAGGAAGGCAAGTCCTGGGCACCAGACAAATGCCACGGGATGGGCTCAGCTTTGCCGGGCCACATGGTGGGCGGTGGGATGGGGGCCCATTCAGTCCTCTGGCTCAGGGTGTCCTGCAGGCTCTAAGCTTGAGGGGGTGAAGGGTGGCATGGCCATTTCCTGGGAACAGGTTAAATCATGGAATGACCCCCAGGATTTTCTTTCTCCCTCGAGAGTGACAAGATGGAGTGAGTTTGGCATTCACTTTCCCTCCTTCACCCTCCCCGGAAAGAGGTGGCTTTCAGTCTGAATCCTGACCAGCTGGAGCACAGAAGGACACAAAGGGATTCACCTGGAAAGTCAGAGTGGAACCAAACTGTGGGTGTCTTCACTGTCAAGATTGTGCACTTTCCTCCATGAGGAGTGAAGATTTTTGAGACAGGGCATGGAGAAGCCAACCTGAGCCAAGCAGGATGGGCAGGAGGTGATTCTGCCGGCCGTGCCGGCAGTAATTTCATTACTAACCACAATGACAGCAATCCACGTGCTTAAGAACGCTTCGCAGCTTATAATGAACTTCCATAATCATTCTTTCATTTGAGCCTTGCAAGAGACGCAGCAAGGAATTAATTAATTAGATTGTCCGTTTATTTATCCATCCATCCATTCATTCATTCATTCTGTTATAGAGCACTTATTAGATGCCACACAATATGTTGGGCAGATAGTTTAGTATCATGAGCCCCCGTTACAGTGAGGAACCTTGGACCCAAGAGGGAAAAGGTCTCACCTACACTCTCATTGCTGGAAAGTTGAACTTCTTCATTTACCCCAGCTTGGTGCCCAGGAGCTCTGCCACACACCTGAATCCGCAGGGTCCCTGCCCTGAGGAGCCCAGCCTCCCGCTCCCTCTGATGGATGGAGCAGCTTGAAGGAGACCAGGGGAAATAAAACCGGTCATCAACATGATTGCCATATCACCTTGCCCTGATTATCATATTCACTGGGGGTAAAAATAGACAGTGGTTGTGAGCGACTTAGGGAAAAAAAGTTGTCATTGGAGCCGATTTCTAGACTCTTTCCTGTCAACTTGCATTACTCAATTGGGGAAGGGTTTCTGCTGCAAAAAGATTTAGCTCCAAGATACAATAGAACCATACTTAAAAATTCACTGAACTTTGGAGTATCTGAAAGCTGAAGGAAAAGAGAACTTTCTGATAAAGTAACAATAATCCCACTCAGGAGGCAGTTGCCATGGTTACCCCCCCAAGTCTCTGGGGCTATTTTTCATTTTGGCAAGAGATGTTTGCCCAAGGTGAGCCTGGCTGACCAAAAAAATGGCTGGAGGGGTGGGGTGATCTCTGGGGCCCAAACACCCTTTGTGGCAGCTGGAGCCACTGCCCAAAGGACGCGCCAGGTTGGGGAAGGTCTGAGACTCAAAGGAGGGCTTTCGTCTGCTCCTCAATGGAAGGGGCAGAGCAAACTGAGCCCTACAGTCTGACAATAATTGTACAGAGAACACGAGGACGGCAGTCACAATCACCTTCACTTTCTGGGCACTGGGTAGGCACTACGCTAGATCCTTTATGTCCTTTGACCCTTACAACAGCTTCATGAAGGAGGTATTCTTCCCATGTTACAACTGAGGCTCAGGGTATCTAAGGCACCTGCCAGATCTCACAGCAAATGGTGGGGCTGGAATTCCAACCCAGGTCACTTGGACTCCAAAGTCCAGGGAGGGCACATGGGCTGCATTTTCCAACTAAAAGGCCCTGGAACTTTGATGGCAGCCCCTCCTCTGCCTCGTTCCTCCCTGGTAGCATACTATTAGTGTCCTCCTCTTAAAGGGATGCTGAGTATTATTCTCTAGCCAGTGATGTCTCCTTCCTTTACCTGAGCCACTTGGGCACCTCAAGATGCTTTGCCAAGTGTCTAGCAGATCTCGCTGCTCCAAACCTGATGTTCCCAGACAATGAGCTGCCACCTGGGAAAGGTGTGATCTCCCTGGTTGGCAGCAGAGGGGGGACGTAAGCTCAGCTGCTATTGGCTTTCCTGGCTGCTGGATCACCATGTTTGGCTGCGGGATGATGGGCTAGGATGGACGGATGGGAGTTCTTTCTGGCTGGGCTTACCTGCTCCATCTCACCGGGCCTGGGCATTCCCCACACACGGTATTTTCTGGTCTGTATCCTCTGCATCCTAGGTCTCTGGCACATTAATGCTTTCCAGTCACCTATTTATTCAGAAAACATGTAGCAAGTCCTTAATGGGTGCTGGGCCCCATGCTGGCCCTACCTTCAACGTGCTCGAAGTCTGGAGGGGAAACACACAGGCCATTACAAAACCCTCATGGTTTCTTCTACGATACAGGGAAGCCGCAAAGACCCAGAGACCATGAACTAGCTTTACCCGGGAGGAAAGAAAGGATTTACAAAGAGTGTGGACTTTGATCTGGGAAAAGAAATCTGCAGAAAAGAATTAACATGGAGGTTGAAGCTGCTATCTTTAGAAGAGCTTGCTTGCAAGATTGGTCCTTGGCTGGTGTCAGGGAACTTGGCTATTGAAATATTCCCTAACTGATAAAGCTGCTTGGTTGTGACTAAACTCTACAAACAATGTGTTTTATGTGGAACCCTCGCTTTCCTTCTGCGAGTCTGACATTTTGGTAGTTGCTAGACTAAGAATGCCCACGTGATCAGCCGCTAATAAAAACCCTGCCCTGGGAGTTTCAAACAGGCTTCCCTGGGCAGAAACATTACACACCTGTGGCTGCATTTTCACCGCTGGGGAAGGCAGCATGTTCAGTGTGGCCCCTCGTGGGAGGGAGAGCAGAGGAAGCCAGACCATATGACGTCCTTCTCCCTTGTTGATCTTGTGCATTCTTTCCATGGTAACGAACTGTAGCCAGGAGGACCACTACACGCTGAGTCCCAAGAGTTCCTCCAATGAATCAGTGAGCGGGTGGATGGTCTTAGGGGCCCCTGACACAGGAAAGATGGAGAGAGGGAGAGAGGGCATTCCAGGCATAGGGAACAGCAGATGCAAACTCACAGAAGCATAAAAGGGCATGGCTTGGGCAGAGACTAGTGCGGTCCATGGGAAATTAGAGGGCGATGTGATCAGAGGAAACAGAACATGAGGGGTCTGGGTACCAGGCCAAAGTGCCTTGGTTTTAAGAGCAATGGGAAACTGCTAGGTGCACTTAAAAAGGGAAATAACAGTCAAAGATTTTTCTGCTCACCCATCCCTCCTGCAGCCAGCATGTAGGGGATCGTGAGGGAGAGAGCAGGAGGCTGGGAGGCCCTGGAGGAGGCAACCGCAGTGATGCAGATCTCACCTGTGTGACCCAGGTGATCCTTATGGCCTCCTGGCCAGCCCTCCCCATCCCTTTCCATCCTTCGTATTGTCTAAGAACTCTGGACACTTTTCCAGTTCATTCTGATGGGGCCAGCTGGGTACTCTGCTTCTATCCCAGCCTGAAGAAAGCTGGTCCAGCCCAGTCGTATCTTTGTGCCCCCAACCCTTAGGCGATGCCCATGATGGTCTATATGGTCTAGTCCAGTGGGTCTCAAGTGGGGACAGTTTCGCCCCTCCCACCGCCAAAGGATATTAGGCAATGTCTGGAGGTAGTTTGGTTGTCACACTGGGGGTGGGTTACTAGTAGCATCTGGTGGGTACAGGCCAGAGATTCTGCTTAATGCATGAGATTACAGCCCCCTACAACCAAGAGTGATCAGCCCAAAATGTCAGTAGTGACGATGCTTAGAAAGCCTTCTGTAGATTAGCACCATCCAAGGGAACTGTTTGCAGTGATGGAAACAGCCTATAATTCTGCACTAGCTAATGTAACCACTAACCACATGTGGCAACCCAGCCCTTGAAATGTGGCTATTCGTGACTGAGGAATCAGATCCAATTTTATTTCTGTTTAATTAATTTAATTTTAATCTTCAATCACCACATGTAGCTAGTGGCCACTGTATTGAACAGAGCAGGTCTACATTCTCAGCAAGCTATAGTGATTCTTCCTCGGTTCCTGAGGATAATCTCCTTAGTTTACACTCTCCAGCTCCATGATTTCCCCCGGAGCACATCCTCTGGGAAGAGTGGCTTAGAAAGAAGGGCTTCGAGCCATAGCCGCAATCTGAGTCAGATGGACCCATGGCTCTGAGGTTGAGCCCAGCTCATGACTTTCCTTCAAGGTGACTTCTCTGGGCTGTTGGTGTCCTTTTCTGCTCACAGACTGAATCAGGACCATCTCAGACTGTATCACTGAACTTCAGATGTGAGGAAGAAGTTGAGCTGTTGAAACATTTTCCCCAAGAGGCCCCTAATGTGCCCACCTTCCTCCCAGTCACCAGCTCTGGAATACTGGGAGGTGCAGCCTTGGGCAAACTTCAGAAAAGACCCCTTCATCCTTCTCTTCTAGGATCGTGAGCACCATATTGGCCCTTGTTCCCTGACTAAGGGGGCTTCCTTCAGGGATTCTTCCCAGGAAGGAGAAAATCTGCTCCAAGATGACTTATTGTCCCTTCATAGACAAGTTGACAAATTCAAACAGTAGCTTCTCTGGCTTTTAAAAATAATAATTTCTGCCTAACCAAGGACAACGCCTAGACAGGGCAGAGTTGATGAGATCTGAATGTAAACCATGATGGTGGCGAGGTACAGATGCACGTGATGGGTATTCATAAGTGACAGTGGACTGAATAAGGCAGGGAAAACCTCCTGACAAAAGCATTATTCCCATTTTAGAAACGAGGAAAGTGAAGCTCAGAGAGGTTGAGTGACTTGCCCAAAGGAACACAGCAAATACGCGGCGGAATCAAGGTTTGGACCCAAACTCCAAATGGTCAGGCTCCACCCCCACTTTTTTAACCACTGCAGCACCTACGGAAAGGTGTGTGCACAGTGAGTTGGCAGGGATGGCACAGACCTCCTTAAGTCACTTGTCCAAGAAAGGCTCTCAGATTTTCTGGATAAGACTGGGATGGGGGAGCACAGCAACCCCCCAGCATCCAAGAAGGGAATGAACAGAGGTGCTTTCCCAGTTCTGCATGGGGAGGTAGCCACGCCTCTAATCGGCTTCGGGGATAAAGATGTGGTTGAGCATGGAGACAGGCTATTTACTGCACAGTGGGAAACATCGATTTCTATTTGCATGATCAAAACCCAGTGTGGTGCTCAGGGGAGACTGCAGCTGGCAGGGAACTGGGGAGCTGGCAGGGACAGCCACTGGGCTGGGCTGGCCAGGGAACTGCTTGGCTTTGAAGTGTTTGCAGAACCTCCTAATTAAAGGACAGGCTCACAGAAAAGCAAGTCGAGTGATGTTTAGGAATTGGAATATGGACTGCTTCAAATCTTCGTGTTGAAAATTAATCCCTTTTCTGGCTCTAAGACGATGTACATTGGTATTTTCTTAGATGAATGTGGCTTTACCACTATTAACCACTTGGGCTCTCCAGAGTTCAAATGCACGTCCTGGAGTAAGTTTGGCATATATGTGGCAAATGTCTGCCAGCTACTATCCCGTTCCCAGGACAGACATCACTAATCAATCAAAATACCGTTCCCACCGAGGCTAAACAAAGCTTTAGAATTGGAGAGCACTCCAGGCAGCTACTACCAACTGGATCAAGCTGAAACATAAAATAAAATCTACTTGCCATCCTTACACTTAATGTCAGGTGTGCACTCTAAGCCTCTTAGGTGTGGCTTACAGGACAGGTAAAGTACTTCTTTAAAGTAAGCTTGTTCGACCAAAACCATTGTCTCAAAATCAATTATGATGCTAGGGTGGGTCCAGTACAAGAGTGGGCAAAACCACAGGCAGAGAACCAGAGAGACTCCAGTTCAGTCTGTCCTTTCAGCTCTTTTGTGTAGTCTCTCTTGGCTTAACCAGGTGAGTGACCAAGCCTCTACTTGACCACCTCCAGTGACGGGGAACTCACTATCTTACAAGGCAGCCTACACTTTTTTTTTTTTTGGTCTCCTCTAAGCAGTGTAGGCTATGGAATCAGCTGGTCCTGAGTTTGCATCCTGGTTTATCGTGTTATAACTGTGCGACTTTCAGCGAGTCACATTGTCTCTTGCGTCTAAGCATGGGGAAATCACACCTGGTTTAGGAAGGCGTGAAATGTAACTGAACGCAGGCTAAACAACAACTTGCAGAATGCCTCGTATGTGATTTGTGCACAAAGCATGTAGGTTCTTTTCATTTTTAAATTGTGCCAAAATCTGCCTTATTCACACTTCCTCCACTGGTTCCTTGGGGATCCCAGAGCACACCCACCTCCTCCTCCCATGACAGCCTGGCAGATGTTTAAAGACATTTGACGACAGACTGTCACATCTCCAGTTCCTTCAACATTTTCAGAAATCTTCTATCTAATGCTCACTTCCTCTGGACTTGCTCTTGGCGTGTGGCCCTAACTCTTGAGTTAGTGCTGACCACCGCTGGGCAGGCGGGACCCTAATCTCCCTCACTCTGCACCATACTTATTCATTCATTCATTCATTCATACATTCATTCACATATTTGTTCTCTTAACAGATACTTCACTGAGTGCCTGCCAGGTATCAGGCACTTTGCTAGGAACAAAGGACACAGTGGATGAACCCAACAATAGACAGGAACCTGGCCTTCACTGATTCATTCATGCATCGCTTTGTTAATTCACTGACTCAGCAAATCTTTGTGTCAATCACCCTGCCCAAAGTTGCAGATGCAACAGAAAACGAGACGGATGTGGTCCCTACCTTTCATTCATTCACCCACTTAATGATTATTTGTTAATTTATTGAGCATCTAATATGTGCAAGGCAGACATGAAGACATAAAATAAGGAGGAAGTACTGGGATAAGTGCTATGAAGGTAAGTGTGTTCGCTGAGCACATGCGACCTTTCTTTACCTCCTTGCACACTGACTCATCTGATGGGTGAACTTGGGAAGATTAACGAGGCAACCTGCTTTCAACTTACTCTTTAAACTTACTCTTGGGGTCAAGTCAGACTTCAAAGGGCAAAAGTTCTCCTCTGATTACAATGGCCAAAATCCAGAACACATATGATACCAAGTACTGGTGAGGACGGGAGCAACAGAAAGTCTCATTCATTGCTGGTGGGCATGCAAAATGGTGCAGCCACTTTGGAAGACAGTTTGGTGGTTTCCTACAAAACTAAACATACACTTAACGTATGATCTAACATTGTGCTCCTTGGTATTTACCCATAGGAGCTGACAATTTATATCTACACAAAAACCTGCACGTGGATGCTTATAGCAACTTTATTCATAATGGCCAAAACCTAGAAGCAACCAAGATGTCCTTCAGTAGGTGAGGGGATAAATCAACTGTGGTACATCCAGACAACAGAATATTATTCAGGACAAAAAAGAAATGATGTAATGTAATGACTATAGTTAAAAATACTGTATTGCATATATGAAAGTTGTTAAACAAGTAGATCTTAAAAGCTCTCATCACAAGGAAAAAAATTTTGTGACTATGTATAGTGACCAATGTTAACTAGACTTACTTTAGTGATCATTTCACAATATATACAATTATCAAATCATTATGCTGTACACATGAAATGAACATAATCTTATATGTTGATTATACCTCAATTTTTTAAAAAGCAGTTTACACAACCAGAAGAAGAAAAGAAAAGAAAAGAAATGAGCTATCAAGTCATGGAAAGACATAGAGGAACCTTAAACGCATATGACTAAGTGAAAGAAGCCAATCTGAAAAGGCTACATACTGTAAGATTCCAACTATATGACATTCCGGAGAGGGCAAAACTATGGAGAAAGTAAAAAAAAATCAGTGGTTGTCAGGGGTTGGGGGAAGCGGGAAGTGAGTAAACGGAACACAGAGGACTTTTTAGGATAGTGAAACTACTCTTATGATACTATAATGGTGGAAACATGTCATTATACATTTGTCCAAACCCATAGAATGTACAATACCAAGAGTGAACCCTAATATAAACTATGGACTCTGGGAGATAATAATGCTGTGTCAGTGCAGGTTCCTGCCACTCTGATAGGGCACGTTGATAGTGGGGGGGGTTATGCATATGGAGGGGGCAGGGAGTATCAGAAAACTCTCTGTGCCTTCTGTTCAATTATGCTGTGAACCTAAAACTCCTCTAAAAATTAAAGTCTATTTTTTTTTTTAAAAATATGCTCTCCTCTGCTCCTCCAAGACCTAAGCCTCACTTGGGCAGGACCGTCCATGTGGGAAGTCTGTCTGATACTGTCTGAGTCCGGGTGGACACAGCTGCCAGATTTGGGAGTTTAGTACCAGCAAGCCACTTGCCTAACTGGCCTAAAGCCACATTTTCTACCTCATCTTAACCAGTAGTAAACCTGATATTTTGGCCCTCTGTCTTTACTTTTTATTTTATTTCTCAGTTTGTTCAAAACCTGGAGGGGTACCATTTATTAGGGGTCCCCTCAAAGATTCTCAATATTTGGTGCAATGGGGAATTATTTTTAAAGAAGACTGGAATTCAGGGACTTCCCTGGTGGCACAGTGCTTAAGAATCCGCCTGCCAATGCAGGCGACACGGGTTCGAGCCCTGGTCGGGGAAGATCCCACATGCCGCGGAGCAACTAAGTCCGTGCGCCACAACTACTGAGCCTGCGCTCTAGAGCCCGTGACCCACAACTACTGAAGTCCGTCTGTCTAGAGCCCGTGCTCCGCAACAAAAGAAGCCACTGCAATGAGAAGCCCGCGCACCACAACAAAGAGTAGCCCCCGCTCGCTGCAACTAGAGAAAGCCCGCGCGCAGCAACGAAGACCCAATGCAACCAAAAGTAAACGAATAAAAAATAATTTATAAAAAAAAGAGAATGGAATTCAGAAAGCCAAATGCATACATAGAAAGGGTTTGGGGCAGCCAGAGCCTGCTGTGACCTTGGGCTTCTGTGTATGGACAGGGCATTTTGACCTTGGTGGTTTCTAGAAGCTTAGATTAGGCCAAATGGGTTTGTCTGTTTGTTTGTTTGCTTTTACAGTTGTGTGGCATCTTTTAACAGTTCTGGGGTGAGCAGGAAGGTTGTGTCCCAGGCCAAGTGGCATATTGGCTTTGGAGGGTGACCTGATGCATGCAACAAACACTGGAGGCTCCGGGCCCCCTCTAAGAACTGGTACCACTATTCCCTACCTAAGTTTTGAACAAGGTGAGCCAACAAAGAATAAAGATGGAGGCCCACAAATCTTTTCTCACTCCTGCATCAGCCAGGCTGAAGGGTATGACTTCCGGTCTGCTGGCTGGACCGAGGCAGGCAGTCCCCCTGCAGGGGGAGAGCAGCACAATCCCACCTGCTGGGGCCAGCTCACTCCCAAGAGGACGAAGAGACAAAGAGAGACCAGAAGGGAGTTCTGGAAAAGTCTTCCACATGGACACCAAGCATTCCCATCTGACACCGTTCTTCGAGATGGGGACCCAGGAAGGGGAGCATGAAAGCTGGAGTCGTAGAAGGAGCGTATATTGCACCCTGTGAAAGCTGTGAATTCAACAGTCAGTATGTGGGTTTGCTCAGTCTGGGGACTCCTGCATAGGCGCATTCTTTTCTTTCCTCTGCATCCTCACCAGGCAGGAGTCAGTAAGGGTCAGGGGGTGCACAGTCCGGAGACACCTTAGGTACTGTGATTCGCTGATCGACACACCCTGAGCTCACGGGCTCACTGGCCGTGGAGCAGATTCTCTGTGATTTGCTTTGATATTAAGACCCAAGTAAATAATTCAGCGGCATTTCGGCTCTTCCAGCACATTCGAATGTGGCAATTAGCGAAGGTTCTGCTGGGATTGCCTTGTTTCCAGTGTTCCCTGACCTCTGACCCCTGTGAATTTAATTCTGCTCCTTTAATAATTTCTGGGAGTATAGAATCTGTTGAGTGAGCAGGTTCCCTCCTGCAGAAATCAACGTAAATCCTGAAGCTGCACACTGCATATTCAAGAAGACCAAGCCCTGCTTTGTTTCGGGCGCAAGCAGGAGAAGGCGGCAGGAGCTGCTCTGGACGCAGGCTGGGGAACAGGCAAAGCCCTGCCTGGATGTGTGGGGCCGGAGGGCAGGCTCTGCAGCGCCCCTTGGATGAATTGCCCGCCTGGGATGCTTTTGGTTCTAGGACAGGCTCCTTTACTAAGTCCCTGCAGGGGACAGAATAGCTGTGCGAGTGCATGGTGCTCGAGGCTGGAAATGCAAGCCTCTCCCCTACCATTCGCGCCTTCCTTTACTCAACAGCAATTTAGGCTCCAGGCACCAGACTGGAGGAGAGGCAAAGCTGAGAAACACATGGCCTTTAGGGATCCTTTATGGCCCTTTCAGGAAAGATAGACATGTGTGGTAGACAGGTGTGAAAGGAGTAGGCCACTCTGGAGTGTAAAATCATCCCGTAGTTTGGGCTCCACTCATGAGCCTGACCCTGGAGGGGCCAGCTGGGGCTGTGTCCGCAGAACTGTGAAACTGAATCAGGAACGGCCCAGCCTTCCCATGGCTAGAACCATGGACAGTTTAGATGCTGTCAGGTAATACTTTTCTACCTCATGGCTAAGTTGAGGAAGATGCTGGTCTGCAGAGAGAGAAAGAGAGAGACAGAGAGGGAGAGAGAGATAGGAGTGAGGCCAATACTGAGATAAAAGCAGAAATAAAATGGGGAAAGTGGGTTCTTGATATGTTTTCAAGTTTATATTCCAGGACTTCCTGAGGCTTAGCTCCATTCTTGCCCTTGGGGTTCTGTGAGACACCCCCCTATACTTACAACCAGCCCGTCTTTTTTGCCTAAGCTAGCTTGAGTCAGTTCCTGACGCTTGCAAACAGAAGTGTTTGTAAACTATTATGACAGATGGCGATCTACTGGCATACTGGTCCTACGGAAGAGAAGAGGCCGCAGGAGCTCGGACATCTCACTCTAGGTGAAGGAGTCAGGCCAGCCAAGGAGGGCTTCACGAGAGGATCAATATTCAATCACAGTCACAAAGGGATGAACACTATACCGGACACTCTTCTAAGTGCTCCGTGATTATCTCTAAGTTAGTTCTCACAGCAACCTGGGAAGTAGGGACAATGGTGATCCCATTTTTCAGAAGGGAAAACTAAGCCTCAGAGAAGCTAAGTTGCTTGCCCAAGGTCGTGTAACCCAGAAGTGGTGGAGCTGAGATTTGTACCCTGGTCTCTGGCTTCGCTAAGCCACTGGGCTGTGCTGCCTCTGATACCCAAGGCATCCGTGCCCAAGGTTAATCCCATGGTCAAGGACCAGGCAGAACGGGGCTGAAGGCTGATGCCTCTGGTAGAGAAAACAGCTTGTACAAAAAAAACGTAGAGAGGAGTGGGAGAGTGTGGTGAATCTGGGCATGATCTGCTACATAATTTGCAAGGCCCAGCGCAAAATGAGAATATGGGGGATCCTCGCTCAAGAATTATTAAGAACTTCAAGATGGCAACAGCAAAGCCTTAAAGCAGATGCAGCCCTTCTGGATGCTGGGCCGTGTGTGCCTGCACAGGCCACTCGCTCACCTAGAATTTCCTGCCTGGGGTTCAAAAGGGAGCAGGGTGGGTATAGTGGTGTCAGATGTGGGCAGAGTGGGCCTTTTGTGCAAGACTAGAATCTTTGGATTTAGCCCTGTAGGGGTTGGGGCACCAGTGAAAGATTTTGAGAAACCAGTGATTCCAGCTAAGTTTATGCTTACACCTAGCAGATCACCAATGGCGCTGGAAATCATCATTTCTACAGGTAATTGTGACAGGGGTTTTCTTAACATAGCCTGCTTGGGACCTCTTGACTGTTTGAGGGATCTGGCCAAGGAAGTTCAGAGGCCAAGGTGGGAAAATACTCATCTAGGGGATGTCAAATCCATTAACACAGTATTTTTTTTCTCAGCTGGAGGAAAATATTTAAATAGAAGTCATTAGCGAGCATATTTCCGAAGCCAACAATGCCTAATAAGTCAAAATTGCTTTTCCTAAAAATGCAACGTATTGAAGGTTTTTCAACCCACCCCCCTTTTCTGAAGTGCTCAATTAGGGTGGAAAAAAAAATCCATAGCTCTCCCTGGATTGAAACTGCTGAAAGGCCGGAGTGCTTTCTGGTTAAGCATTGTGCAACCACAGTGATACAAATCAGCCCTTTAAGGTAATTCATATCTCGGAGAGGACTTCGGAAATGGGTCCACTTGGAGCTAAAAGCATCATAAATAAGCTGGGTTGGGTGGCTGTGCCAGCTGTGCTGGGTGCAGCGGGGATTGTGGGCTGGTCTCTCAGCTTCCCCCGACCCCACCTGGTCCCCATGGACCCCTCCCATCGTCCTTGTGGGGAGCCGAGCTTCAGGGAAGGATGGGGACTCATCCACGGTCCCACTAAAGGGCAGTGGCAGAGCCAGTCCCAGGGCCGTGCCTCCCGACCGCCTAGTGTGTTCATTCGTCTCTCACCGGGCGCTGCACTCTCTGCTGCCAGAGGGTCAGGAGCTGACGGTGAGGAGGAGGGACGGTCCAGTACAGGAGGACCCAAACACGCCGTGGAAAGAACCAAGTATCAGCGTTATGATAAAAACAAACACACACACACAAAAGCATTTGTGTGTGTGTGTGTGTGTGTGTGTGTGTGCATGTGCATCTGTGTGTATGCATGTACTTGTGTGTGCACGTGCTGCCGTGCCCACACATGTTCATGTGCGCAGGTGTGCGTTGTTTGCAGGTGTGCGTGTATCTGTGTTCGCACCTGTGTGCGTGGATATGTGTGTGATGCTTGTTGGTGCACACGTGTATCTGTGTGGGGATTGGGGACACCTAACCCCACCTGGGGGAGTCAGAAAATTTAATGCAGGGGCTGAAGGTCAAGTTTGGGGCGAAGGCTGGCAAAATGCTGATGGCACATTTGGCTGGATCCGGACTGGACTGGTAAACGAGCTCCTACCTGATCTCACAGAGCCTTGAAGGATCCTTAGGAGGAGAGCGACTTGGCCAGATTTGCATTTTAGAGCCTGTAAATGCCTGCGTGTAAGATGCGATTATTTTTCTCCAGTATTTCCCTCAGAAAAGATTCCTTCCAAAGTCTGTCATCTAACAAACAGGACACTGTCTAGATTGTTTCAAAAAGCAGGGCTGTTTGGGGAAAGACGTGGTAGCCGGAAACCCCTCAATCTGTCTGTACAAATAAAAAAAGACAAAGACATTGAACACAGATGGAATAATTAATTATTCCTGGGAGTCTGGCTCCAGAATTGTTGGATGTTATCGTAAGCAAACCTTTCAAAGCTTATCTTTATTTTATTTTTGCCCCTGCCGCATGGCTTGCGGGATCTCAGTTCCCCAACCAGGGACTGAACCTGGGCCACAGCAGTGAAAGCCCGGAATCCTAACCACTAGGCCACCAGGGAACTCCACGGAGGTTATCTTTAAAAAGTACCGAGGAAGGTCGTTTCTTTTGAGGAGACAGTCCTGATGATGGGTAAAGATAAGCCCACCAGCTTGTGGCTGGGTGTGGAGGAGCCAGATCTGTCTGTATAAAAGGTGGTTCCGGGCCAGGGCTGGGCTGTGGCTGGACACAGGGGTGCAGGGTCTGGGGCAGGGAGGCCGGTTTGAGGGAGGGGCAGGGTGGCATGGGGTGCGGCCAGGCCTCAGCTCGGCGCAGGCGGCTCCTGCAGGGACAGGGGTGTCTCTGAAGCGCCGCATTTGCTCAGCACCTGCTGCATCTGCCTGGAAATCGAGGTGACAGAGACTTAGTGACTCCTGGCATTTGCTGTCACTTCCCATTTTCCTGCTCCTCAGAGCCTGGTCAGGACTGGGTGGAAGCTGGTCAGACAGCCTGATGCACACCTGAGCCCTGTCATCCCTCAGGTGGTCAGGGAGGGGGGGCCAGGAGGGGCACAGGGGCCACAAGCCAGGCGTTTGCTCGCTGGGACAGTGCTGAAACGCCCTCCTCACCTGGGGGCTCTAAGGGGAGTAGGTGGCCACGGCTATTTGTCTTAGACTCAGCCTGAGATGCTGAGGGTCAAAATCATACATATAGAAACAGGAAGATAGATCCCTCTCACGCGCCCCCCCCGCCATTGGTTGCCATGGTAACAGGCAGGCCTGGGGATGATGGTCAGGATGGTCAGGACCCACTATTCCCCTCCCTTCCCCATACCACTGTTTCTACCCATGGGTGGAAAACTTTCCTTGGCTCTCCGTTACCTAGCTCCAGGATAAAGGCCAAATCCCTCAGGCTTTCCTAATACACTTCTAGCCTCCTGCCCCCACCTGCTTGCCAACCACAGAGAATTTCTCACCTTCCCCTGAGCACTCCAGGTATGTTTGCTGCCCTAGTCTCTGCCGACTTACACCGGCCCCTCCTCATCCTAAAGTATCCTTCCCCTCCACCCACCAACGTTTCTTCTTTGAAGTCTTCTCAATCTCTACTCCTGTTCCTCCAAAGCATATTCCTTGCTCTCCTGAGCTGCCCAAACTGGTGAAAGCAGGGTTGGCAGGGCCCATCTGAATTAGACACACAAGTCTCCGAATCCCCAGGTCCCCACCAGCACCCAGCCCTCACCCACCATCCTCCAGCGCTCTACCCCAGCCCCAGGCACCAGTGCATGCCCCAGCCTCAGGCACAATCCCTGCAGGGGTGGACAAAGCAAGAATGGAGAGGGAGCTCGAAGCATCATTCACTGTTCTCATCTTTCCCAAGCCCCGTCCCATGGCAGCCGCTGTCCTACTGCTGGGGAAGCAACCTTCATGAACTTCAGAATGACCTCTGCCTTCGGGTTCCGAAGTCTAGTCTCAGAAGCAGACATCAACCCAATAGGTACCCAAAAGAAAATATAACTACAAATTGTGAGAACACACCGGGAGGAAAAGAAATAATTAACTTCGTGCATGTAAGGCGGGAAGCACAGGCCTGAGGCCCCCCCAACACATTATCTCCTCTCATTCTCATTCTCTCCATTTTTCAGATGAGAAAACTGAGGCTCCGAGAGGTGAAGGGTGCTGCTCAAGGACACACAGTCACGTGATTAGCGAATGGCAGAGTCTGTCTGCTCTGATGAACTTCCAGAGAACAGTGAGTTTCTCGATCCAGTGCATTTCCGCTCCCTCTATCCCTCGGCTCCCCTCAGGGAACACGCATAAAAGGAAGCAGAAGGAACTAGATGAAACATGCGGGAACACTTTACTCATCCAAGTGACTTTGCTCCTCTCGCATGTGTGTCCTGTAATAGAATAGATTTCTCCTGAGGGTGAGCCCACATGCTTGGGGCACTTGGCACTGGGGTACATGCAGGGCAGGGCTGAGGATTCCTTTCCTCTGCAGCTCTTTTCTCTCCTTCTCCCGAGAGGATCCCTTGATACAGCTCAAGAACCTCTAAGAGAATAACATCTCTCCCTCCCTCCCTCCCATGATCCCCTGGGTTCTGGCAATGACATTGGCCATGTCCTCTGTTAGTAACAACTCAGCAAGCATCCTTTCCATAGAATTCCTTCACAATCTGAGATGGAGGACAAGCATGTGTGTGTTGGCCTTGGGATGACTGTGCAAGGGAAGGAGGCCAGAGGCTGTCCCTGTGTGCCTCACGGGTGGCATGGGGGGGATGGACAGGTGGGTGGACATGAGTGACCAAGTTAGAGCCCACTGGAACGGGTCTCTTTGAGGCCAACCAGATCTGAGCTCCAACTCAGGTTTTCCACTTTCTGGGTGTGTGATTTTGGCTCAGTCACTTAACTCTTCTGAGCCTCAGTTTTCTCGTCTGTAAAATGGAACTAACACAGTACAGACTTCATAGGGTTGGGAGGAGGATTACTTAAATTAACAAACGTAAAATGCCTAGCGTAGGACCCAGCAAACCACGGATTCTTCCTAAGTGACAGCACCTTCTCCTGCCATGCTCCCCTGGGGCAGACAGGTGGTGACATAAGTACTTTCTGGGGCAGTAAAGCTCTGAACAGTTTTACACCCCCCCCCCACACACATATATACACACACACTTTTTCCTCCTACTTGACTCCTGTGTTTCCCCATCCTGGCTTTTATCCCAAGCACAAAACTGTGGGAACACTGATGGGGGTAGGAGATTAAATTTGGACATGAAATCTGGGAAGACTTCAGGGAGGAGGGAGAGTTTGTCCCAGGCCCTGAAAGAGTGACAGATTGTGAGGCGAGGGGCATTCCAGGCAAAGGAAACAGAATGGGCAAATTCCAGAGATGGAGTGACACAGGCTGATGGGGGGAGATGACAGAGAGCATGGGAACGCCCGGAGGGAGACCTATAGGGGGACGGGCCAGGCAATGTGAGAGGAGGATGGAGAGGGGTGGATGGGAACCTGGGCAAGGTAGGGGAGGGGCTACCATGTGACTGGGCTTCTAGGAGGTAAGGCTATTCAGGGCAGGGGAGAGGAGGGTGCTGGTGACAGCCGTGACCTTGGAGACAAACAAGCTCCCTGCTCTCGCGGAGCTAACCATCTATACATTCAAACCTTCCTACTGAGCATCTGCCCTCTGTCTGCCCACAACTCCTTACGTCCAGCTGCACACCCACAGCCCTTCCACCCACTTTCCACTCATCCACTTGCTTGTATACCCAACCTTCCAGAAGGCAGAAACTCAAACTCTGTAGGATTTTTAGAGTTCCACTCACTTGGTTAGCAGACTTGGTTATTAGGACTTTGCTGATCCTATGCTGGATATTGAGGGCTCACAATTTGGAGGAAAGAAACCACATAAAAGGGCATAAGTGAGCAGGATTTGTTTCTGTACAAATAGATCTTATTTTTCTAACACGCGTCCAGAGGAAAGGGGGTCCTCCAATGGTTCAGACCCAGGCCTCTTCTGTCTTTGTGCTCTGTCCCACATAGAGGGCTGGCTTGTCATCTCATGGTCCCAAAGTGGCCACTCCACTTTCCAGCACAGCAGCACAGCTGTGTTTAAGGCGCTGTAGTAGAAATCCCTACAAAGGGGAGGGAGAGGAAAGGGATCAGAAAGAACCAAACATGTTGCTCTTTCTTAAAAATACTTCCAAACAAAGGATTAATTTCCCCTGATGAAGATGTTTATGGAGACTTTATTGTGCCCAGCGCCATCGGTGTGCTGTTTTCTATCAGGCTGAGGTGAGGGGAGAGGGCCAACTGGGTAAGTGGATGAATCTGGGACTCCACGCAGGGTGGGGGACGGAAGGGGTAGGGCTGGAGGTGGGAGTTCCGGGGGAGCAGCGCTCCTTCCCCAGTGACCCTTCCTGTGTGGCCAGGATATCGGGGATGAGGAGGAACACAGGTAATGAGCAGACCCTGCATATCAGGTGCGCCTCTGGGAATCGGCCATTATTACATTTGGAACTTGGAACTTGACATTATGTTTCCTCCAGAATTTCATTTCAGCCACTAGCCATCTGACAACCTCTATGCTGTTGGAATTTCTTCCATGGTGGCCTCTCTTTCTTGTCTCCTTTCCTTAGGATGCTGACCAGGTCTCTCTCAATGGATCTTGGTCAGTAGGCTCACACACAGAGACAGCGTCATTAGTCACATGATGTCACCAGGTTTAAAAACTCCTCTAGTTTAGTTGTTTGAAATGAGCCTCCTGGACGTTCCACAGGATACCTGGCCTGTACTTCTCAGGAAAGGCAAGGAAAGAATGAGTAACTGTCACAGAGCAGAAGAGACTGGGGAGGTGGGATAACTAAACGCAATGGGGTAACCTGGACCCTGGAGTGGATCCTGGAACAGAAGGAGGACATGAATGCAAAAACTGGTGACATATAAATGAAGCCTGGAATCTGGTCAATAGCAGTGTGCCTATGTGAGTTTCTCAGCTTTGAGACAAAGGTACCCTGGTCCCTGGTCATATAAGATGTTAACAACGGGGAAAACTTGAGTGAGGGGTCCACACGAATGCTCTGCTATCTTTGCAACTTTTCTGGAAATCTAAAGTTCCTCCAAAATAAGAAGTTTATTAAAGTGAACCCATCTCCTCTTTAATCACTGCCATCTGCTTGAGGTGCCCCAGCAGCTTCACTGAAATGACAGCTTGCAAGTTCAAGGTCTTTGATGAACGACTTCCAGGGAAGTTCATAAAAATGGAACAAAGACGAGGTGTTTCTTCTGCTAAGCACACACGTGCACACCAGGCAGGCAGGAGGAGCAGAGCCGGGGTCCACTCTGCCACCCTCTCCACCAGAGCCTACTTGCAGCCCCTGCACCCCTACACCTTCCAGCTGATGACTGAGCCCAGAAGCTCTGTGTCTAACCCAACGTACTTCTGCACTCGGCTGGCAGTGCCTCAGTGCTTTCTGTTCCTCAGCCCCAGCTCGCTGCTGCCTCTGTGCAGATAGGAGGGGTGGCGGGGTCAGGCAGTTCTCATCTGGATCCCACAAACTCTTTGCCAGCACCTGCCACACCAGACCCCACACCAGAGCCAGTTGGAGTTGTCGTCATAACTGTCAGCAGCTGGAAGAATCATCCTTGCGGTCACTTCCTGAATACATACCGTGTGCCAGGAACTCTGTACTGGAAGGAAGACCCTTTCCCCATTTTGCAGATTAAAAAAACTACACCTGGGGAAAATGATTGAATTTGCCCAACTAGAGAAGCAGAACTGACCTCAAAGCACCCTCATTTCGTTCCCCTGCCTCTCTTAAAGAAAGGCCCTTGAAGATCAATTAGACAACCTGCCCATTTTACAGAAAGGCAAACCAGGACACAGAAAGGTAGGTTTTGCATGAGGCCACACAGCCTCTTCTGGTCTAGTCAGAAAAGAAACTCAGCCTTCCTCCCCGTTCTAATCCCAGTCTCTCTCCGCTACCTCTGAATTCCTGAAACTTTCAGGGCACCTCTGGTCCATGCCTAGGAAGTCCAGATGCTCCTAGACCAGACCAGACCAGTCCTCCCTCCCGGGAAGGTACAGATTCCCGCCCTCCCCCAGCCTGGTCTGGTATCTGCAGGCACAGCTCAGCAGGGGGGACAATTACCATCTGTGCGGCTGGCGTCTTCACAAAGGCATATTTAAGTCTCTGCTCAGGGGACAGAGCAACTAAATAGGCAGCACAGCAAAGTGTTGAAGCCAGCTGCAGGTCTGAGTGCACGGAGGGGGCACCAGTAAGTCACAGCACTACTACAGGGGAAGAAAGCAAAGGAAGAAAGAAGAAACTGCATCCCCTTCTTTTCAGATGTTGCCAGAGGTTCTCTCGGTCTCTGAACGATGCTTGCTCCAATGAGGCAGGGTTCCACCAGGAGTGAAAGGCAACCTTCACAGGCGACTCTGGGACAGTCACGTCCGTGCCACCCTGCCAGCGTATTGATGCAGCAGCAGCCAAGAGCTAGGTGGTCAAAGGAGGAGGACGCCGGATGCAGGCGCTCGCGGGTATCGGAGGGGCACCTGCTTCCGTCTCCCACCACAGGCCCCTGGCAGGGGGACGCGGTCCCATGAGCCCTCCACACTCTCCCTCCTGGTCTCCCTGATGGTCAGTAGAACCCGCTGGGCCATTGTAAGATGGCCCAACACAATCATGGATCTGTCTGTGGACCGGAGCAGGAGGAAGCAGTCTCTGAGTTCTCGGGAAGACACATGGTGACCACTGGGAAACTGCTTGAGTTCATTAAAAATATGTCATGCTAGGCACATTGCATTTTTTAAAAAAAAAAACCAATTAATTATTTATTTAATAAATATTTAGTGGGCATGCCGATGTGCCCAGAATAAGCTAGGCACGAAGGAAAGAGTTCTGATTGAGATAGAAATTCGCGTGGCTTTGTGGGGGCTGAGAGGGGGCTGGGAAGAGAAGACAGACAATAATCAAATAAATCCACAAGGTGAGGGTGGGGCGGTATGCTTTATGCAGCCTGGGAACTGGACAGAGAGGCGGGTGCTTCAGCTGGGACGTCTGGGCAGGCCTCCGGGGAGGTGACATTTGGAGGACAAGGAGTCACCACAAGCCTGTGGATCGAGAGAGCATTGCACAGGTGGTATTTCTGGATTGTAGCAAAGCCTTGGGAGAAAGCTCTTCGTAGCATGTTTACTAAAAGGCGTTACTTGTGTACCCTGCGGCAGACAGTGTGCTATGAACTCACCAGGCACTTTATTTGATTGTCACGAAAGCCCAAGAATGGGTGTATTTTCTCTAATTTGCAGATAAAGATGGTGAAGGCACACACCACTTATTGTGAGTTTTAAGTGAGACCACGGGCACGGAAGAGTTAGGGCCAGCTTCACCAGCACAAGAACTGCGCAGGGCATGGGGCCCGTGCTCAGAAGTGTTCTGCACTGGGTTCAATGTTCTGTTCTTGTTTCTTGAAGTTCTTACTCATTCTTGATCAAAGGGCCCACATTTTCATTTTGCATTGGGTCCCACAAATCACGTAGCTGGTCCTGGAGAGGGCTTCAAAAATCAGAAATGTACAGTGGGTTATTGTTGTTGGTAATAATAGCAACACACCCATTCACACCCTGAAAGGGATGTGCATGGGGGCTTTTCCGCAAGCCAGTAACACCCCGCACACCCTGTGCCCTCTCCCAGTTCCCCCAAGGACTCCAGAGCTCCCCACCTTTGTCCCAGGGAGGGGGGCTGATTCTCCTAATTCCGGCACTTGGCCTGACAAACTTAAGTGCATCCCTTTCCCTTCTGGGTGCCACTTGACTGACCTACATAAAGCGGGGCTCCAACTGGTCTCCAGGCTAATCCTCTCCCTGCCCGCCCTCCACCTGTTGAAAATGGGCTCCTCTGAGCCTTGCCAAGCTGCGCTGCCCCTAGCGGGAGTCGGAGGCATGAAACTCCCTTTCAGGAAGCCGGGTTTAGAGCCATGCCATCGCATCCTGCCCGGGCAGCCTCTGCTGGTCCTCAGCCTCCGGAGCAACTCAGCAGCCAGCCCTGGGTGAGGACAGGGGCCACTGATGCACCTGGCAGGGCAGGGGTAGCACTGTGGCTTGGGGGCTTCTGAGGAGCAGGGGTGGGGCGTGGAGGGGAAATCCTCAAGGTTGGATCCAGCCCTTATTTTAAGAAGGGGATTGTGTATAGCAGTCTGGTTGTACACCTGTGTGTCTGTATCAGCGCCTGTCTGCCTCAGTGTGTGTGTGTGTCTGTGTGTGTGCCTGCAGGCCAATGCCCAGTATGACTGTCTGTACAACAGTGTGTCTGTCAGTGGATGCCGGTGCGTGGGCGGCTATACCTAGGTGTGGATTTGTCACCGTAGGTCTGTGTGGGGCAGTGTAGTAGCTGGCGGTAGAGTCCTGAGTGTGTAGGCATAGGAGACGGTGTCAGTGTATTTGTCTGTGGGGTAGTGATTCTGTGGGCGACTGTCTCAGACAGCGGTGTGTGTGTGCGTTTGTGTGTGCATGCACAAGGATGTGGGTGTCAGTGTCTAGCTCTGCATGGGACAGTGACCCAATGTGTGTCTGCTTCTGTGAGTTGGTATCAGAGCGCTACAAACTGGGTGGCTGGAGGTACAGGTGTGCCTGTCACAGTGCCCCAGCAACACAGAGCCCAGTGTGTGTGTGTGTGTGTGTGTGTGTGTGTGTGAGTGTAGGTGTCAGGGTGTCTGTGAAGCAGTGATTCAGTGTGTTTGAATCAGTGTGCGTGTGTCCCCGAGGGTTTGAGCGAGTGTGGCAGCGTGCTCCCCTGTGTGGCAGTGCCCTGTGTGTTTGTGTAGACGCGTGTTGGTGTGAGCGCCAATGCATTCGCCCGGTGTGTGTATTTTACTGAGAGCGAGGCTGTGTGTGTATGTGTGTGTGTGTGTGTGTGTATGGGAGTGAGTGTCAGCGTCTCTGTTCCCCAGCAGCGCGAGTGACAGCGCCAGGTGGGCTGGTCCGCAGGACCCGGGCTGGGGGTGGGCGCCGCCCCGCCCCGCCAGCCGCGATCCCTCCCACGGGCGGCGGGCTGAGGGCGGCGGCAGGACGGCCGCCTCTAGGACCCGGCGGCGGCGGCCGGCCGCTGTCCCCGGGCCGCGCGAGTGAGCATGTGCAGAGCCGGGCGCCCGCTCGCCCGCCGCCCGTCGCCCGCCGCCCGCTCGGCGCCCGCTTGCTCCGCCGCCGCGGCTCAGCCCGGACGTCCGCAGCCCAGAGAGCCAGGTGGCGGCGCCCTGTGCCCGGGGCGCGTCGGGCCGCTCCTCGCCGCGGGCCGCCCGGGGGCGTGCGGGCACCGAGGGCGCCAAGGCTCCGGGCACTGCGGGGTTGCGGGCTCGGCGCCCCTGGGAGGCGGGCGCGTGGCCGCCGGAGCGGCCGCCCCAGCTGGCCGCGATCGCGGGGTGAGTGCGATCTCCGGGTGCCCCAGCCGGGACCCCCGCGCGGGCTGCGGGCAGGGTTCCCCCAGCCGCGGGCCAACAAGTTTGTGTAGACGCGGCCGGGAGCGCGGCGGGGCTGCACCTGCTCCGGCTCCGGGGCGCGCTGGCGGGGGGCGCCTCTCGCGGGGCCACGGCGGCTTCGCCCGGGAGTGTGTGCGCGTGGAGCCGGGGTGGGGGCAGCTTCGGCACGAGCGGGATGGGGCGGGGGTGCGCAAAGCAGTTTCCCAAGCCGCGCCCGCCTCCTGGAATCCTCAGAGACCGTCCGTCTCCCCGGAGGGAGCCGTGGATCCGGGGAGGGGGCGAGGACAGGCTTTGGGGGTGCACACTGCCTCTTCTAAGAGGAGACGTTTACCAGCGGCAGCTCCCTCTCGTTCCGCCACCACGCCAGGCTTCCGGTCAGCGGAGGGTTTTCTCTGTCTCTTGGTGAACTTGAGGCACGGGCAAAGGCGAAACGCACGTATTTCGTCCAGAAAATTACTCCAGGTAGAGCTCTGTATTTTCCTAAGGGTAGACGGAAACTCACGACTGGAGGCTACTAATTGCGTTTTTCGTTTCTCATGGGAAGCCTCCAGGGGGTCTTCTGCCTCAGGGTGACCAACCTCCCGGGTGTCTGTTTTCCTGAGCATCTGTGCCCACGGATGATGCCTGCTGGGTGCTGGCTTGCCCGTGGGGAGGCGGGGGCGGAGAGGGAGACCTCTGACCCTTCTCTGAGCAGTGGGAGGGCTGGTTGTAAGGGTTTCAGCCCCCCCACCCCCGTCCTGCCCTGGGATCCCGCTGCTGCCCACGCTCGCCTGCTCCCCACCTGCTCCCGAGATGGACAGACTCGGAACTCCTCTCTACTTTTCTAACAGTGGTAGACGCTGTCCTCCCTCTTGCCGCTGGAAGGGCATGCTTCAGTTTATGGAGCGCTTGGGTTATCCCATGTTGGGACGCCGTGGTTGGGATCAGGAGTTGGGGGGGGGGCCTTTTCTTTACTCCTCTGAATAGCCTAGGTTATCGGGCACAGAGAGTGAGGGCTAGTGGCGAGTGGAATACAGGAGGCAGAAAGCTGGCTGGCTCCGCTCTGCCTGCAGCCGCCCCTGCCTGCTGGTTGCAAGGGCTGGAGAGAGGGCAGCGGGGAGGTTTCCCTCGAGTATTCCCCTCACTACCCACACGCCATACCCTTAGCTCTGGCCTCACCAGTCCCTTGGAGAAGGTGCCCCGGTGGGCCATCAGAGCCCAGCAGTTCCATGGGGAGGAGTAGCCGTGTTCATCTCTGATGCACACTTGCTGAAGGAAGAGTGGCAGGCAGCGGGGCTGGTGCGCTGAGCCCGGCAGCCTCTTCTTCCCCCAGGAGAGGCCCCCTGGCCCTCACCTGCAGCTGCATCCCCCTGTCTTCAGCAGGACCATTACCGCAGCTCCTCTGGAAGAATGCCTTATTTTGGGGGGAGGGGATCCCTTATTCAGTGGGCGCTGGAGCCCTGTGGGGCACTGTCCTGTGGCCTACAGCATGTCTGGCTAGGAGTGAAGCGATGCTAGGATTAGGCAGAAGGCCAGACCCCTGCCCCTTGCCTCCTGTCTGCCTAACCAGGCAGAAGTGGATATCGTGGGCCACCAGTTGGTCGGCTGCTAAAGCTTGAGCCTCTGAGCGCTGGGCAGTGAGTTGCAGAGCCGCTTCCCTGTAGAGTCTGCCTGAACAGGCAACCCAGAGCCTCTAGACCAGGACTGAACCATGTCTGAGCAGCGCCTCTCAAGAGGGCGTGTTTCTCTTTGTAGACACTCCCGGCTTGCGATCCTATCCGGCTCAGACCCCAGTCAGCCGTAGTGAGACCAGTGCCCCGGACTCTCCCTCCGGAGCTACACAGAGGCCAGGGCAAAGCTCAGTGTTTAGACCTTGGGGGTCTTTATCCATAGGATGTGAGTGACGATCAGACCCACCAGCAGGGGCAGAACTGGGTTGGAGGCAAGCCCTGCTCATCTGAGGAGTGAGTGCTTGAACCTGGCTTTGGACTACCTTCTCCCTGGGCCTCTTTTCACACTGCGGCTTTTAATCTCTCTTCCTCGTGGTTTTAATAAACAGCATGTTGACGTATCACCTGGAAAGTTGTTGGAAGGGTGGCACTTTTGGAGAACGTATTTAGGGAGGAACTCTATCTCCCAATGCGGACGTGAGAGTAGTTGGAAGAATGGGGTGAATTAATTGTGTACATCATAGAACACTGTGTGCCTCTTGGTAGCTGTTAAGGCTTTCCTCCTCCACTTTGATTCTCTTTTTCTTGCTCCTGGAAACTCATGAGGGAGCCAGGAGGGTACTGAGGACAGGAAGGCCCACCCCCGGCGTAAGTCCCCCATCCCAGTGACCTGAGACACGGCGGGCACAGAGCCAGAGAAGGGCGAGGTTCACTTTGGCTGGGTACTCCACCCACTTGCCCAGATTTATCCAAATCACTCAGTGGGGTTTGGACCAACCTCGAGAGTTTGCCACTCAATGGGAGAAACATACGAACACATGAACAAAATCAGGTTCTACTAAAGAGGTGGCCCAGAGATAGCTTAAAAGTGTCTGTGATTGGCTCTTGCAAGAGTGGGTTGGGCTCCAGATCAACCAACTAAAACGACAAAATGCCTTTTAGTGCATTTGGTGGTATTCTGTCTTTCTTTGCAGCCCCGGCCCCTAGAGGGGTGCCTGGAGGAATCTCCACCCCTGGAGTTGAACAGATGAAGACCATGTGATATGGTAGATGATGCCACAGACCTGGAATCCGAAAACTTGAGTTCAGTCTAGCAATAGCTGTCTTTGGTCAAGTTCATTTGCCCTCTGTCTGCCTCAAATTCTGCATCTCCACGATGGAGATGATAATGATTTGACTTCACGAGTTTATGGGAAGATCAGTCATTCATTTGATTATCTGTTGATTCATTCAGCACACTTGAGAGTGTGTGAAAGTACCTTGCAATCTCTAATGTGGTACATAAAGATTTATTCTTATTTATATGAACCCCAGCACTGGGTTTGCTGGAGGATTCCCCCCTCCTCCCACCTCCTTTGCACTGAATGGAGTTTCAACCTTACTATTATGTTTTATACCGTTTTAGCAATATTTCTTATTTTGGACCTTTTAAGTTCTGAAGTTCAGAAGATCAAAAGATTTGCCTCCTCAAAGGCAGGGGCCCCACCCCATTCCCATTTCCCAGACCTTGTCCCACCCCAGGGCCCAGCAGATCTATATTTAGTGGGCCCTTTGCTCTCTTTCTGAATCTCCAAGACCCAGAGGCGTGGGACCCTGGGATGAGGGCAGCATGGCCCTGAGCCTTGGAGGGTAGCCAGTGGGCACAGATTTCTGGGGTCTGCCCTGTGCCCCACCCAGAGGTGGACAGAGGCACTGCCTGTGTCTGTGAGGGGCTCATAGGCTGGGAGGAGAAGTGGGCAGCGTAGCCGGGACTCAAGGCAGGACACGTCGCCCAGAGCATCCAGCCTCGCCGTCGAGCGCTGGGGAGTGGCTCTGCTCCGGGGATCAGGAAGGCTTCTTGGAGGGGGTGGCATTAGACCTGAGCCTTGGTAGCCACAAAGCCTTTCAGAACCACAAGATGGGGCCCACGTTGGCATCCCTGGCCGACGGAAGAGTATGTGTAAGGGGGCATGAAGCATCGCACGCTGGCCAGTGGGGCGTCGAGTTCTGGAAGGAATATTGAAAGGAAGTTGCTGGGAGACTGAACCAGGAAGGGCCACTGAATGCCAGGCCGAGGCACTTGAACTTGGTCATCTGAGTCCTGGGGAGCCATTGCAGGCTATAGCATTGCTAGTTCTTGGTGTTAGAAAGATCTCTTTGTTAGGATGCTGGGAGGGGACAGCGTCTCGGAGAGGGGGCGGGGTCCAGATGACAGGCACTGAGCCTGAGCAGGGCAGAGGCAGGGGTTGAGGGTGGGAAGAGACAGGGGAGGGCTAATTCAGAGCACTGAGCCCAGCTGGAGGCTCCCCGGTGTGGCTTTGCCGAGGTCCTGAGGCTGAGACCCCCGCCTGCCCCGACCGCAGCTGCCGATCATGCAGGCTGGGGCTCCGAACTGCTAGACCACGAACGCCCGTCTCCTTGCCTGGGGAGCAACATGTCGGTCCCCGTTCCTTGAGCCTAGGGCTCTCACCCTGCTAAGAGCGCACGCCCTGGATCCCCAGAGGTTTGCAGCCCTCCCTGCACTGGCCGCAGTGGCCGGAATGCTTCTGGGGCAGCTGGTGTTGTTCTCCCCTCACCTGCCTGTTCTCTCTGGCGGGGGGGTGGGGGAGTGATAGTGTCACATGACTGAACCCCAGTGGCCACTGGTCCGGCCGAGGCCGTCTCTGACCTCTTTTCTCCAGCCCCCAGGCCCTAGGGTCTGCCTTCTCTCCTCTCCCAGCTGTCGCCACCCCTCTCCTGTTCAGTCCCTTGGAAACCCCAGCCTGGTGCCATCTGCCCAACCCTCGCCCCCTCAGGCTGAGCCACAGCTGCCACCCGGGGCCCAGATAACAACAAAGTAACAGCCAAGGGCTCAAGTTGTCTAAGTCCCCACCTGAGACCCCCAGAAGCCCCTCTGTCCCAATATTCTCGTCTCATTCCTGGGAAGAAACTGAGGGGCTCCCTCCCCTGGGCCCTGGTCTCCTCTGGGGTGACACTTGGGCCTCTGGAAGGCCACCAGGCAGGGCAGCTGGTGTCCACCTTTGTCCAGCCTGAGGCTCAGTGCCTCCCTGGTGCCGCCTCCCTCCCGACAAGGCCGGAGCCTCAGGTAAGGGTGGGCCCCCTGCCCCCCATCGTTCCCCTGAAGCACTTTGCATGATTCCCAGACAGGCGGTGTCACATGGGAAGCATGCCTCGGGGAAAAATGGTCCAGACCTGCAGAGGAGGGGAGGGGCCCAGGAGGCTGATACACTAACCACATGGCAGCATCTGGGAGGTCTGACAGGGGCGGGGCGGGGCGGGGGGGGGTGACACCGTGTGAGGCGCCATGTCTGGGAGCTTCATCCTGGCATGTTTTCAAAAAGGTGGTGATGGAGGCACACTAAACCCCTTTCAGGGATCAACCTTGCCTCATGTGAAGCTGGTGTGGGGAGAGAGGCGGGAAGCTTAGTGGGCATGGGGTGGGCTCTGGGAGCAGGGAGCCAGGTCTGAATTCCGGTCCTGGTTTGTCTGGCCTTGGCCAAGGCGCTTCACCCAGCTGAGCTTTAGAGACCTGGGCCCTCAGATGGGGGTGATCAGGGCACCTGCCTCGGCGGGAGATGGGAGTAAATGACATGGTACAGGTGAAAGACACAACCCAGTCTAGCCGGATTATTCAACGCTGCAAGTGCTTCATAAATGGTGGCATTGAAAAAGCAAGCAATTGCTGACAGCTGTCTTAGCATGGGGGCAGCTTCAAGTAAGACTGGGATAGTGCGCCCACCCCAGGGAGTTGGAGGCTGAGAGGAGGTGTGGGTGGCTGATTCCCCCCACAGCTCAGCTGCTGCAGGCCTCTCCTCCAGCGTCTCCATGTTGGCCTCTTTTGCACTTGTAAGCTGAAGGCTGTAGGTAACAGAAGGTTTACTCCCTGATTCGATCCCACGACAATGCCTATTTACCCCCATTTAACAGATGAGGAGCCTGAGGCTCTGCCCTGTGCAGTGACTTGCTCAAGGTGGATTTGCTCTCACGGAGGGCCTCCTGGCTTTGGGGTACAGCCGGCACAGCTGATGGGCAGCGGCTACATACGCCCCCCAGGTGCTGGCTGTTTCTGCTGTGCAGCTGCCTTGTGGCTTGGCTGTGAGCCCTGTGCAGATTCTGCACGTGGCCCAGCCCCCCCACCCCCACCCCCACCCCAGGCCTCTTTCAGGTTCAGTCACTCAACAAACATTTTTACGGGCACTGCCCTGCCGGATGTGTGCTAGGATCTGGGGATGTGGCGAGAAATCGGGTGTCATCTGTGCCCTGGGGGAGAGCGTGGCAGAGAATGGGGGACGACTGACAAATGTAATATCAGTGGGAAGTGGGGTGGAAGTCTGGGCAGGGGGACGGGTTCCTGATGTGGCAGGTGTTCCGGGCTGGGAATCGGCTTCGCGATGTTAGAAGTTCAGAGTGGCGGCCTGCCTTATAGGAGGCCAGGGTCATTGAGCGCTGGCGTGAAAGTAGCTGCCCCCTGCCCCCACGTCCAGTGCCCACCTCCCCAGACCAGGAGAGGCCCCTCTGGGAAGGGGTGGCTCTAGAGAGGACTTGGAGGGGGCGCTTGGGGAACCTGGGTGCGATCAGCCCTGACAGTGCCCCATCCCACCGTGTCCTTTGTAGTGTGCTCCCAGAGCCTGTATACAAATGCGTATGGAATTCTGGCTGGGTCTTGGCTTCAAAATTCTGAACTTCTGATCCATTGCCCACCTTTTGGCTCCATCTCATCAGAACCTTTCTTCCCACAGCAGGCATCCTCTCTCCCCTTATATTTTAGTTTTATAGGATTTTTCACTGATAGAATCCCGATCTTGTAACCAGAAGCCTTTTGCAAGCAGATTCAGAAACCTCTTTTCCTAGAATGACGACACAGGAAGGATAACATATAAAGCTCAGGCACCCTTATTAATTTCCATGTATCTGTACGACCTGAAGTGGTGAAGCTGTGTCCTTTGTGCTTACGTATTACTCCATCTCCCGTGTTTCCGGCGAGGCTCCCACAGCTCTGGATAATGGGAATTTGAGATTTCATTGCCCTGACCCCCACAGGAGGCGGTTTCTGATATCATGATTCGCCTATCAATGTATCTTCTCGTTCATTTTTTAAAAATGTGTTCAGAAACAGAGATGGCTGAGCATCTATGCTTCTGGGGCTCATGCTGGGGGCCAGGGTTACTAAGATGCATAGGGCATGACCTCTAGCCTTGAGTCAGTCGCAGTCCTGCAAGGATGATTGACAAGTACAGGGACAATTAAAATCATCTTGGAGTGGTGAATGCTGGGATGGGGGTCAGCACGGGCTGTGGGAAGACAGAGAAATCTACACCAGTGGGTGGGTGGTGGTCAGGGAGAGCTTCTCGGAGGAAGTGGCACCTGGGCTGATTCTTGGAAGATACACAAGGATTCACCAGGCAAAGAGGGAGAAAAAGACATCAAATGCATTGTGTACAAAGGCACCAGGGCAGATGTGCTGTGTGGTCGCTCTGCTGGACTCTGTGTGTGTGTGTGTGTGTGTGTGTGTGTGTGTGTGTACACGCACATGTGCACACGTCATGGGGAAGCAGAAGGAAAGGGCCTGGCGAGAGATGAGCTGGTTGGACTGGATCAGGAAGGGGGCCTTGTATGTCATGCTAAGGAGCTTGGAGTTTATCCCAAAGCCATGGGGAGCTATTGAAAAGGGTTTTAAGCAGGGGAGAGCCATGATCAGATTTGTGTGTTAGTAGGATCACCCTGGCAGCCTTGCAGAGGATGGATTGGAGGGGCCAAAGCTAGAGGCAGGGAGATCAGTCAGGATTTCTTGGGATTTTCTCTGCGGTTCTACAAATCTGACGAGGCTGGCTGGGGTGGGCCTGGCACACATCAGCTTAGAGAGGACACAGAAGCTCTGGAGACCCGTCTGGAAGGGCTCCCAGACTCAGGGTTTAATTCCACCTTCATTTGCTGATTCCCTAGCCAGCCACCCCTGCCCCAGCCTAAAGGACCCACCGGACCCCCATATTCCCAGATCCTGCCCTCCCCCGAAGCCTCAGAACCTGGCAGCTCTCAGCGTTGAATCAGAAAGGGCCATGCTGGTCTGGGCCCCTCCCAGGACCCTGGAATGCCAGGCCACAAGAGCCCAAACGTTGTCTTTCCTCTCACACCCAGCCGCCGTCCGTAGGGCACAGAGCAGCCATTGAGGGGCCGTGGGGCCCTGGCGGGGGTACCGGGCCTTGTTACAGGCAGCGGCTTAGTCACGCTCCTAGGAGTCTTTCTCCCCGGGACAAGCCTGTCCTTGTGTTAAGGGCCGTCCTCACCCAGCAGCCCGGCTCACAGCAGCTGCGGGACCCTCTGCGAACCCCTGACAGTGGACTTCAGAGGCGCCGCCAAAGGAAACCAAAACCCAGCGTGAGAGCTGAGTCCTGGGGAGCAGAGGGGCACCCGGGAAGGCTGCTCTGAGAGCCCTCCCCCCTTCACCTCACCAGGTGCCCAGCCCCGTTTGGCAGGTGCATGGCCTGGGGCACTCTCCTGCCCTGGCCTCCTGCCTTCAGGAAGCCTGGAAAGACTATGCAAGCCCACTCTCTCCCCGTGTGCCCTCTCCTGTGTTAAAACCGACCCACGTCTGCAGAAGCATTTCCAAAAGACAGTTTGCAGCCCCTAGGCACCCGGGGAGTCAGCAGATTGCACGCATGTATTGAGCACCTGCTGTATACTCATGCCTTGGTCTGGGTGCACATGTAGGTGGTGGGGTCTCATTATAGGCTGGGCCACGTGTCAGTTCAGAGTCCAGGCTCTGAATACAGACTGTTCCAAACCTTGGCTCCTCTGCTCACCAGCTGTGTGACTTTGGGAAAGTTACGTTGCCTCCTTTTGCCCCAGTTTCCTCATCTGTAAAATGGGGATAGTACTGTACAGTATCTACCTCGCTGGGTTGGTGTGAGGATTAAATGAGATGATGCATAAAGCGTTTAGCTCAGTGCCTGGCGTGAAGTAAGGATTCAGTACAAAGACACTGCTGTGGGTTTTTCTGGGGGTTTTTTTGTTGTTTTTTTTGGATGGGAGTGGAAGGTGTTTCTTTCTTTCTTTTTTTCTCCCCCCAGACTCCCCTCCCATCCAGGCTGCCACATAACACTGAGCAGAGTTCCCCGTGCTCTACAGTAGACGCTTGTTGGTTATCCTTTTTAAACCTACCTCTGCTGCTGTTTTTCCTCCTTACTGCTATCGTTATTGGATCTTCCTACCGCTCCGGGAAAGAGTGTTAGTCCCCTTTTACAGAGGAGGAAGCTGAGGCCCAGTGAGGTGAAGTAACCCACCTGATGTCACACGGTCGTGCAGTGGCAGACCCGTGTGCTCTTGCAACACGGCTGTTCCCTTTGGTAAACAGAGCCCAGGAGTGCAGGGCGCCTGACCCTGGGGCAGTGGGAGAAGTGGACCCTCCTATTGCATCTAAGTGCCCTTTCTCTTCTTTTCCAGATTTATAGGCTGGAGACGAGGGTCGCTAGAGCCCAGGGATGGCAGAGTTTGTGACACTTGGGCGGAAGCTGCAGCTGCAGGGTCCGGGCCGGAGTTAAGTGATGGTGCCATCTGAGCACCTGCTGAAAACCAGGCAGGAGGAAGAGTAACCCCGGGAGAGCACAGGCTGGTGCCGGGATGCAAGGATGACGCCTCCGCAGGCCCCGGCCTCCCTCCCGCCTGGGTGCTAGGAGCCGTCCCTGGGCTCCAGCCGGGAGCCCTGCCGCCCAGGGGCATGGCCAAACCTTTCTTCCGACTGCAGAAGTTTCTCCGCCGGACGCAGTTCCTGCTCTTCTTCCTCACAGCCGCCTACCTGATGACCGGCAGCCTGCTGCTGCTGCTGCAGCGGGCCCGCGTGGGCCTCCCGCCGGGCCCCCGCGCCCCCGGCCCCCTGCAGGCCCTGCCCGTGGCCGCCGTGGCCCTGGGCGTGGGCCTGCTGGACAGCAGAGCCCTGCACGACCCCCGGGTCAGCCCAGAGCTGCTGCTCGGCGTGGACGTGCTGCGGGGCCCCCTGGCCCGGCCCCGGCCCGGCCCCCGCTGGCTCCGCAGCCGCAACTCAGAGCTGCGCCAGCTGCGGCGCCGCTGGTTCCACCACTTCATGGGGGACCCCCAGGGGCCGCCCGCCCTGGGCCCCGAGGCCCCCAGGCCAGCCGCCAGCAGCCAAGGTAGGTGCTCAGCCCTGGGTCCCCTTGCCTATATGGGAGCTACTCCCAGGAGCCCCATTCGGGGGCACAGGACTGGTGTCCCCTCTCCCTGGCCCTGGCGGCAGCCCAAGAAGTAGGCACTGAGAGCCCATGGCCTTCCCACACCGCCCCTTCCCCCGGCTCCGAGGCAGACAGGAGGGGCCTGGGAGGGGAAGCCCTTTGGAGTTTTGCTCGCTCCCCAGCTGGGCTCGCATGTGGCTGGAGGTTGAGATGTGCGAGCATCTTAGAGCTGAGACAGACCTCGGCTTGAATCCTGGCTCAGCCCCAGGTTTATTGGGTGACCACGTCTCTTAATTTCTCTGGGTTCCTTGGAAATGGAGGTTGAGATACCTGCCCCAGGGTTATGGTGAGGATTAAATGTGATAATATAGAGCAGCGGTTTGCGAAGCAGAGTCCCAGACCAGCAGCCTCAGGATCACCTGGGAGCTTGTTGCAAGTGCAGCTTCTCAGGTTCTCTCAGACTTACCAAGTCCCAGACTCTGGGGCGGGGCCGGCAGCCTGGAGCAGCGCGGTCTCCAGGTGGTTCTCATGCACGCAAAAGCTGAGGACCGCTGGGCTAGGGGTCCTGATGTATTCACCGGCACTCAGGAACTGGCAGCTATTATTACTTAAATTCCCCAAGGTCATTCTCTTAGTTTGGGTTCCCCGGAAGCAAACCCTGAAACCAGGATTCAAATGGACTTGGTTAATTTGGGATGTGACCCCAGGAACACTGGTAGGGAGTGGGAAGTGAGACAGGGAAGAGAAGGTGGTCAGTAAACGGTACGTTATGGAGCAGGTGGGGGCTTGGAGCGAGGGTAGAACATGCATCTTAGGGTGCAGCCTGGAGGCAGCAAGGCCACGGGGACACGGGCAGGGCACTGATCAGACCGCCAGAGTCATGCAGCTGGGACTCCATCATGGGGTCAGCCTGGTTCCAGGTCGGGACTCTTTACACCAAGTTATCCAGACTATGCAGGGCCCAGTTAACTGAGCCTGTGTGAAGTGGGCACCCAGGGAGTGTCATAGCTATCGTTGGGCGGTGACTGACCTCAGTCAGTGTCTCAGCATCCCTGTCACCACCCCATTTGGTCCTGTACCACAAATCACAGGAGAAATGCTATCCTGAGCATAAGAAGTGTGGTTGGAGCTTAGAGTCCTCAGTGGCAGGATATAGAAGAAGATGAGGCAAGAGCCTTAGGAGGATGAGTCTGGCGGCCCAGTACAATGAAGACTGGAGGACTCTGCCTTCTACAAGAAAGAAACTTCCTTGGAATGAAGTTTCATCTGAAATCCTCTAGGTCATAGCCCTTGTGTGGGATTCCTCAGCAAGGCTTCCATGTAAGAATGAGGGAGAATTGAGGAACGGGTTCTGTAGCTCATTTCATATAGATACAATTTCTGTAAACTCTCCCCCAACACATCTAGAAGCTGGGTGTCTATGCAGGCTACACCAGTGTAACTCATTTAGACTAAAGTGGAAGTGACTAAACAAAGTTGCCATGGATTTCTTGGAAAGAAGGCATGGAAAGAGCACAAGTTTTGAAAACAGACCTGGGTTTCTCTCTTGGTGTTGCCAGTTATTGGCTCTATGACCTTGGGCAAATTAACCATGATTCCTCGTTTTATTTCTCTCAATCCACACTTCCTGAGGACCCACGTATGAGTCTCCATGTGTGCTATTCACTGTACACTTGAGGAGCTCAGTCTGGTGGTGGAATCAGATATGCACCCAAATGATTACCCCACAGTGTGACCGAGGCATCATAGAGGCACGTGCAAAGGGCTTGGGGCTCATTAGACAGAAGTGACAAGTTCTTTGTAACCTGGCTTCAGGGTGACTGGGCAGCAGAGGGGAGGACTCAGGGTGACCTGGTTATAGCCCTGTGTGTAGGATACGTATATCCAGGAGAACCAGTGGGTACCCCTTAAGCCATCATTTAGAGAGGCGATGGAAGAGGCTGCGGTGAACGCTGAGGAGATCATGGTGAGATGTAAACAGGACCGATCGTCACCCATTATACACCGCCAGTTTCTGCCCTGAGCCCCTGGGTGCCCTCCACACTCTGATGCTCTAGCTGACCCTCCCTGGTGACCCCCAAACCTAGCAAGTGAAGGGTTAATGCCTGGTACAGCGGGAACAGTCAGGTTCTGGTGTTGAATAGTGATAATTCTGACAGGTTGGTGCCCCGCCCCCATAGGTTATTCAGTATTTTGAATATCCCCCAGGATTGGAGGAAGAATCTGCCCCCTGGGAGAGGCCGTGGTATCCTGGCTGGAGATCTTCAGAGAAAGTGGGGAGAGGCGGGCACTGGCCTGAGGACCCTCTGGGGGCCCCCCTTCCCTTCTTGGGGCTCTGTGGGCCCCGCACAGCCAGGCGGGCCTCCCTGGGGGAGAGTAGCTCACAGGCCAGCCCTCGGGACAGCTGCTGGGGTTGCAGACAAAGAGAGCGTCTCTTTGCGGCCCGGGCAGCGCGCCATCCCCCTGTAAGGGGATCCGGCAGGCAGGGCTTGGAAGCCGCAGGAGGCCCCATCAATCACTCAGCATTTCATTATACCTTGGACAACATCCATAATGGAATAAAATGTCAGTAAGTTTACTAGGGGAAAAATAGTAACTTCTCCATAGCCAGTTTGTTTTTTATTGATAGTAATTTGCAAAGACATTGCAATATCTCCAAAGCCATCGTTAATAGCCTCACGGCATGTCCATTTTGATGTGCAAATGAGCAGATGCGGAGTCACAGACAATAATATATCGCCTCCGTTTCAGCCGAAAGTAATAAATCCGTCTCAGAATGTGTCCCAGTGCATCCCTGGGAAGTCCTTTCTTTTTGCACATTCTCTCTTTCTAACTCTGTCAGGGAGTTAGAAAAGCCATTCATTATTTTTCCAAGAGCAAGGGCTCCCCTCCTCCTCACAAGCAGAGGGGGAGGCGCCTGCGTCTCAGGCCTTTGCTACAAACTGAGAGGGGACCAGCGGGGGCATGAGCGTCCCCTCCAGACCGGTCAGTTCCACCCGATGGCCAGCTGGTAGCTGGTTAGCCTCTTCTTTTTTTTTTTTTTTTTTTTTTTTAATATTTTATTTATTTATTTATTTATTTTTGGCTGTGTTGGGTCTTCGTTACTGTGCCAAGGGCTCTCCCCAGCTGCGGCGAGCAGGGGCCACTCTTCATCGCGGTGCGCGGGCCTCTCACTATCGCGGCCTCTCTTGTTGGCGGAGCACAGGCTCCAGACGCGCAGGCTCAGTAGTTGTGGCTCACGGGCCCAGCTGCTCCGCGGCATGTGGGATCTTCCCAGACCAGGGCCCGAACCCGTGTCCCCTGCACTGGCAGGCAGACTCTCAACCACTGTGCCACCAGGGAAGCCCCGCCTCTTCTTGTTTTTGAAGAACCCAAGCCTGACTGCTCAAAACCATTTCTTTCTCTCTTATTAATGTGTTCCGCTAATATTTACAGAGCCGGGACTTCCCTGGTGGCACAGTGGTTGAGAATCTGCCTGCCAATTCAGGGGACACGGGTTCGAGCCCTGGTCCGGGAAGATCCCACGTGCCGCGGAGCAACTAAGCCCGTGAGCCACAACTACTGAGCCTTCACTCTAGAGCCTGGGAGCCACAACTACTGAGCCCACATGCCTAGAGCCTGTGCTCTGCAGCAAGAGAAGCCACCGCAATAAGAAGCCCGTGCACTGCAATGAAGAGTAGCCCCCGCTCACCTCAACTAGAGAAAGCCCGTGCGCAGCAACAAAGACCCAACACAGCCAAAAATAAATAAATTAAAAAAAAAAAATTTACGGAGCCATCGTCACACTCGGCCCCCAGGTTAAAGTGTAGGATCAGAATAATAATAGCTGTTACTTATCCGAGCATCTGTGACGTGCCTAGATGTACATCTGTTATTTCATTTAATTTAATCTTTGAACAGCCTTATGATGTCAGCGGTGCTATCACCATTTTCATGACGAAGGATTTTGCATTTCAGGGAAGTAAAGTCATGTAAAAATGTTTATTGTTAATAATGACATATAAACAATAAAAACAGTCACCCCTGAGCCCTTACTACATGCCATGCCTGCATTAGATACTTTCTATGTTATCTCGTGGAATTCTCACAACCACCCCATGAATTCCATGAGACCATGTCCCCGTTTTACAGATGGGGAAGTGGAGGCTCAGGAAGGGGAAGCTACACATGCCAGGTCACGCAGTCAGATAGTAGTGGAGCCTGGATTTGAATCTAAGGCAGCCCGTTCCCGAAGGCTGTTTCCCCACTCTCCCCGCAAAATGTGTGTGCGCCGGTCTCAGCCTTCAGGGGTCTTGAGCCCAGGCACCTTTAGAACCTTCTGGTTAATTTCCCATCACCGGTGATAAATGATTAGCAACCCCTGGGCTTGTTTTGGATGTTTACTTCAAAGCTATAATAGAATTTCTTCTCTGCTGAGCAACACACATCAGAAATTTCTCAAATACTAGTTTTTTTTTTTTTACTAAGTAGGCAGGCTAAGGAGAGCAATTGATTCTCACTGACCTGGGTGAAGGCTTTCTGGTCTTGGTAGTCCTGAGATTTATATAAACAGAGAGAAGCTCGTGGGGACTGGGTGTCTGGGGTCCCGAGTAGAGGAGTGGAGCCTGTGTCCACGGACAGACGCTGGGTGTGGCCACGTGTGTGCTGACGGGCATCTGCGATGAAGGCGACCTCAAGAGGTTCAGAGCCTGGAAGGGGGAGAGGCCCTTTGGCAGACATTAAGGAGGTGACTGTTGCTCTCTCCTCAGCCCCAGGTCCTCTAACCTGAGGTCTCTGGGTCTTCAACCATTCCTGGCATGGCAGAGAGTCCCACCTTCCGCCATCTTGGTCATCTTCCTCTTGCCTTGCCTTTCTTAACCTGGGGCCCTGGGAATCGCACATTGGTGCAGCCAGTGGGACCAGCCCCTCCTTGCATTGGGGCTCTCTGCTCCCCCTTTCGCACCCTCACAGGATGTCAGTGTGGGTTTTAGGAGCTCTAACCCACCGTTGGCATCGTGCCTGACCCTGCCTGGTGAGTCACCAGCTAAGGGGAAGGTGTGGTCCCTGCCCTCAATGATCCTTAAGTCATGGTACAGAGACAGGATACACAGGTGTACACGATTTTTAACAACAACAGTTAATGATAAGGATATGAGTTTTTCAGACGCTCAATGTGACAATTCAGAGAAAGGAGAGGCCATAGTGGGCTGGAGTGGTCAGGGCTGTAGGTTGTCAAGGACGGGTAGGAAGTCAAGTGTGGACATGCGGGAGGGAGCAGGGACATGTCCACATGTGGCAAGAGAAATGAGCTTGGGTGGGGTGGTGGGTTGCATTTATCCATTTGAAAGTTGAGGAAACTGAGGCACAGAATGTTGAAGTGATTTAGTCAAGGTCAGAGATGGATTTAAGTGTGGTATTCACACCCAGGAAAATCACTCCCTCCCTGATTTGGTCCCCAGGAATGAAGGCTGGCAGACCCACTCCTCCAAACCACTCAGCAGGCGGCCCTGAGCTTCTGCTTTGGGCCAGGTTCTTGGCAGCAGTAAAAACCAGTCTTGCCGGATCAGGGAGCTCCTGGACTGGTGGATGAGATCGTTACTCCTCCCCACAAAGCCATTTGGGAGCTGGCAGGCTGTTGGGAGGCCTTGGGCGTGCTGCTTCCCAGAGAAAGCCTAATTTCCGGAGGCTGCAGTGTACTGCTCAGGCGCCACTTGAGACATCCTGGAACTGAGTGTAGACGTTCCCCTGGAGACGAGCAGCATCTTTATCACGGGTGCCTGATCCAGATCTCAGCACAGCTATTGTGGGTGTGCATTCACAGCTCGGACTATGTGATGGCGTGTTTGCAAACTCTCAACGCACAGTTCCTTCGACGCGCTGCGATGCACATGACATTTACACACCTGACACACTTGCTTAGTGCTCGCGTTCTCCAGGCTTCGCTGTGCATTTCTGGGAGGCAGCTCCCTCTCTTGGGGTGACAGGTCAGGGCTGTTTCCCATTGACGTGTGCACGGTTGGGTCAACTCTGTCACTGCTTTGTGGAGTCTTGTCCCCTAGTGTCCCTTTGCGGGGATGTGCCAGAGATGCCCGGACTGGGGAGGGCTCAGCTGTCCCTTGGTCCTAATGATTCCCACACAGGACAGCTCTCTTACATGTTAACAGCTGCTGCGTACACACCTGCTGTGATGGGGGCTTACTCCCTCCTGGGGTGGCAGATTTTCTTCTTGAAATAACTCTCCCTGTTTGCAAGATCTTTATGTTAGCTAAGATCAGACTTTCCATAACTCATTTCTTCCCTCTGGATCACAAGGAGGTGACAGAACCTGCCTATCGAGACATTTGTGGAGGCAGAGAGGCCTTTTCCAGCCTAGGAAGGGAAGGGATGGAGAGGAGAGGGGTCCAGGGGAAGCAATTAAACCAGCCAGACTCGGTGGGTGAGGGTCAGTGGAAGAAAGTTGTGTTCTGGCTGATGCCAGGCTCCCGGCAGGGTGTCTGGAGGGACAGTGGGCCATTAACTACGGAAAGGGGGAGGAAGAGAATAATGTGGGAGTGTCCAGAGGCGCTTCAGGGAGGCTTGGACCACAGCCTCATCCCCTGGGCTTCTCTGCGAAGAGCCTTAGGCAGGAAGGGCAATGCCAAGGGTCATCTTCCCTCTCCCCGGGGCCTCTGAGTCTCCGCTCTTCTTCCCCGCCTGCAGGCACATACATGGGATGCTTCAGTGACGACGGCCAGGAGAGAACTCTGAAGGGGGCTGTGTTTTTTGACTTGAGAAAGATGACCGTCTCCCACTGCCAGAATGCGTGCGCTGAGCGGTAAGTGTGGGACCCTGACCATCAGCTCCACTGGAAATAAGGTCCAGAAAGTGGAAGTGGTGTCCCTGAGGTGATGCGTCGGCTTCCAGTTGGCTGTCATAGTGTAAGCAGAGCTCGACCGATCAGATCCCAGTTGTCCGGAACAAAGAACGTTTACTGACGGGACGGCAGGGGGTTATGGAAAGAGCTCTGGGCTCAGTGTCAGGAGACCCGGGGTTCACTTCCTGCAATGCCAGGACTCACCCTTAGCCTGGCCCCAGACCCAGCCGCCATTCCTGGATCCAGACCTCAGTGCCCTGGGCCAAGGTCGGGACTCACCCCAGGCCCCGCTCTGCCTGCAGGTCCTACGTCTATGCCGGCTTGGAGGCCGGGGCCGAATGCTACTGTGGAAACCGGCTCCCAGCAGTGAGCATGGGGCCAGAAGAGTGTAACCACGAGTGCAAAGGGGAGAAGAGCTCCGTGTGCGGGGGCGTGGGCCGTCTCTCCGTGTACCGCGTGGAGCAGCTGCAGCCCGGCTCCAGGAAGCGTGAGTGTGCCCGTCTGTCCCCTGCTCTGCCGCCACCCCCGCATCTGCAGCCCCTCATCCAAACCACGTGGGGCCGAACCTGTGCTCTCCCTTCCTCACCGCCTTCCCCAGACAGGCTCGCGGCAGGGGTGTGGGGTTATAGCCAAAGTTCACGCGAGTTCGTGACCGACGCACATCTTTCCTTATCCTCTACAGGAGAGAGAAACTGATCAGGAGGCCCAGGGCCTAGGTCTAGGTGTGTCTCAGACATGCTGTGTGGCCTCAGGCAGTTTGCTTCCCCTCTCTGGGTTCCAGTCTAGTTTGTGAAGTGCAGAGGCAGACTTTGATTTCTAGCAATGGGGCAGACCAGGTAGTCTGAATGTCTCCTAGCTATGAAACACCTAGAAATGCTGGGTAAAACTGTTTTAAAGGCACAGCTGAACTAACAAGAAAGTAAGGAAATCCCTGGCTCCAGGAAAGAAGTGGGAACTAGGAATCACAGTGGTGAGATGAAGGTAATCAAGGATGCTGTGTAGCTCTGGGTCTCCGCCAGGGGAAGTTGCTGGTCTTGGTGATCACACGGCTTAGGTTTTCATGTCCACAGAGGACAGAAAAGGAGGCTTTGAGCCTGTCAGGGTAGGGAGTTGGATTGAAACTTCTGTGTATAGTTGGATCCAATTTCACTGAAGTATAAATCAGTGAAATTTTAGATTTCAAAAAAAAAAAAAACACCTAGCAGAAATAGAAAAACTTGTCTGTTTTGACCTGAGCTTCGGGTGAAAAAAAATTTTCCTAAGAGTTTATAATTGCAGGCCTGCCTTTGTCTCAGTTTTGAGGTTCAGATTTCTGCTGTCTGCCTGGTCCTGAAAGCTCCAACATGAAATTTGGCTCTGGGCCATCTGGAGGTACCAACAGAGGCAAATGCAAAATTCTCTCTTGGGAGCTGTGCCACCAACCCAGGTGTAAAGAGTTCCTGTAGATAAATTCTCACTGAAGATGAGTTTACAATTCAAAATTATAGAACTCAGGAGGAAATAATCAACCAGGAGGGAGACTAAGCTGATGCATCAAACAGCAAGACTGAACCTCCCAGGATTTCACCTGAAAGTGCTATCAAACAGAGATGACAACTGAGGGGGCCCAGCTAGATGTTTGTGAAACTCAGATCTGTCCTCATTGCAAGATGAGCTGCAGATCCACTTGATGTAACTATAAAAGGCCCTTTTATAAAATAATACGGCTGTGTACATTTGCACATGTGGGGAGCCATCCTCTTCCTGACTGGGAGGGGCCAGGCTGGGATGAAGTCAGAGCATGGGAGACCTCCCCCCACCACTGGCAAGTGTGACACTGCAGATGATGGAGGCACAGCCCAGCATCCAGGAACGTCAGCTCATGAGCTCAGCCACCTCTGGCCATGGACCAGGGCTCCGGGAGAGCTGATGGATTAGTTCAAGATCTGGACAGGGCCCAGAGAAAGGTGTCAGGTCAGAAGCGAAGACTGCAGAGGGGTTTCTGGGAGAGCTTTCCTAGTGACGAAGGAGTTTGCTAAGCAGTCCAGAAGGCCAGCTCAGAGAACCATGGGTGAGCTTCAAAGCCAACACTGGCTACCATCTATGGGGTCAGAGTGATGGGGAGAGAGTGGCTCAGTGCTCAGACCCGGCCAGCTAGGCTATTCTGGTGCTTCCTATATTCAGACAGGATTGTCTGGGAACCAGGGCTCCAGATGGGGGAATGGGGACAGGGGTGGAGACCCTGATAACACACTCTACGGATCCACTAATGAGCCATTAACTCAACAGATACTCATTGACACCTACTCTGTGCCAGGCCCTGTCCGGGCTCAGCAGTTTGCCATGGTACCTGGATGTATCAAGTCCTGCCCTGTCATCTGGGCATCCACATGGGCTTCCCGAGGACCAAACTGCTCCAGGAGGGCTTCTTGGACCTTTGACTTTCCTGGGTTCAAACAACGTTAGCCCCCCTGACTCCTCAGCCCTGCCCGCCAGGAGGATCAGGCCTGTATGTGGGCTCTGGGCTGCCCCGGCAGCTCGTCCTGCCTGCTCAGCCACCGACTCTTAGAGATCAGTATTTGGCTCTAGGTTGCCCACCGGTTAAGGGTCAGATGGTCCAGTCATTCAAGCCAGCCTGAGATCTCAAGTCGGCTAGACCTGTTGTCGTAGTTAATGTTGAAACGGTTTAACAGCCTCCCCTTCTGGCAGGCTGTGGAGGCTGCACGGCTGACCTTTGCCTGCCTGCTCCCTTCTCGAGGGCATGAACCGACAGGATCTCTGTCGAGAGGTGACCAGGTGACCGGCCATCTGAGATTTGAGCTTCTCACTGGCAAGGAGCTCTCCCAGGGGTCAGACCCGTGAAGGTGCTCCGCGGGCTGGGATCAGAGGGAGGTGCAGAGCAAGTCATCAGTGGCTGCATCTCGGGGGTGTCCTTCTGCCCTAAGTGCCCCTGGAGCTGTCACCTGGGGAGCGGGGGAGAAGGGAGTGGAATGGGCTGCCCTGGGTGACAGCCTCTTCCCCGACAGTCACGGCGGTGAAGTCTAGAGGCAGCTGACGCTGCACTTCTAGCAGCGTCTTGTATCACTGACCTGTTACAGCTTATGCCGCGCCCTCACCTGCCCTGTCGTCGTGTCCAATTCCTTATTCTGTCAGCACATATTGGGCACCTGCTGTGTGTCAGGGTCAGGGCTGGGTGTGGGGAGCATTGGGGTGACCCAGGCCACAGGGAGGTACTCACCGGGACACTATCACCCCACTCGCCCTGCCTGTCCTGCTCACCTCCCTTGCCGTGTGCCCCGGAACCTGTCTCCCTGGAGTCTGTCCCACCCCAGTGCAGCTGACCGAGGACCACGGCCCAGTCCGTCTAGATATTTTGTCCTTTGGGGGCCCGGTCATGCCACAGGGCAGGACAGAGTTCTGTGGGTCCTGCACAAGTCATCACCCCAGGCCCTTGCACCAAAATCCAGGGCAGGAAGGTGGCTCTGGGAGATGCAGCCCCATGGGGGCTGGCGTGTGGGTGCATGTCATTCCTCAGAACAACTCTAGCTGCCAGGTGTTACTTAGGTGAGAAAATGGAGAGTCTCTGAGTCCATGACACGCCCAGATTGCTGACTGAGTCCCTGGCAGTGCCGGGGCTTGATCCCAGGCCGTTAGGCTGCTCCGCCTGGACTGTTTTCCCAGCACCAGGCTGCTTTCCCTCATCTGTGCCCTGATAGGTCCGTGCCCTGACGCCCAGACCACTGGTGCCATGGTCGATAGGATGGGCTTCCGGGCCCAGAGTTTGGTCCTGCTTTGCAGTTTTGCGTGGAGAGAGCCTCCCGCCATGGTGCCGGCTGGCGAGAGGGTTTCTGCTCTCTCCACGAGGTGTGGCAGGCGGAGAGAACCGGGAGAGATGCTGAGCCCCAGGAGATGTTGTGCTAAAAGGAGCATGGGATGAGAATCAGGACGCCATCCAGAGAAACTCTGAGGAGTCTGGAGGAAATAGGAACAGTTGGTGCCGGAACATTCCAGAAGGTTTGTCCCCACACCAAGGAAGCCAACTAGGGAACTAAACTTCTCCACCAGAAGGTCTGTAGAACGACCTGGCAGCCTGTGTACCACGGGCTTGAGGAGTATTCCTAGAATCTGGCGGGAGTTCAAGATCAGAGAGAAAGCAAAGTAGTGGTGTGACTCGACGGCACAGCAAGAGGGAGTGTGGCAGGATTTCAGGTTTCCAAATCGACTTTTCTTTTCGTGTGTACGTGGGTAGGACAGAGTTTTCCAGAGTGACGATCTCTTGGGTCACCTAGTGCAGAATCTAGCGCAGAATGAATGCACAATCCCGATTTGTGGAAAGAAGGAAGGAAGGGAGAGAGGGAAGGAGGAGGAGAGGATGCATACTGTCCCCCGAGGACTGGCAGGAGAAGCAAGACATGAGTTCAGAAGCTTCAGCCAAATGGTCCCTTGTCGGTGACCCTGGCGACCAAGGCTAACGAAAGCTCTGGTGCCTGGTTTCTCTCGGGAGCTTGGCTTGACCACAGCCTCTACGGGCAGTTTGCCCTCTCTGATTGGAAATCTGCCTTTCCTGAGTGTATTTCCACCTGTTTCGGCATCTGAAGCCACCGTTTTCCTCTGTGACAGGCACCAAGAACGGTGGGCACCATTTCTCACCGGAACCCCATTTCCTTCCCCGCAGGAAGGACCGTCACGTACCGTGGCTGCTTCCGACTGCTGGAGAACGTCACACACGCCTTCCCCGACTCCCTGGTACAGGCCAACGTGACCGTGGAGACGTGTTCGGGATTTTGTTCCCAGAAAGTAAGAGCAATTATGATCTCACAGCCCTGCCCTTTAACCATCCAGCCGGAGTGGTGGTCTCAGGGAGGGGCAGGCGCCCGTGTGGGGCTGCGGCTGTCCGTCCTCGGAGCCTGGGTGGGAGCCGAGGAGGGGGGTCCGGGAGGGCGGCGGGCGATGATGCAGCAGAGTCGCCGAGGACGCTAGCAGGGAGCCCGCTAACGAGGTGATCCGGGGCTGGGTGGGGAGTTGTCAGAGAAGGTTGTAAAGCTGAAAGAATCGTGCCTTTCCCGACGTGAGCTCTTGGCACAAGTGTCAGATGTTAAATTGACTTGGTTTGGAAGCAGGAAGATGCTGGCTCGGGACTTGGGGAGTGCAGATTTTCTGTTATTTGCGCTGACAGCGTTGGGCCATGAATCTGACTTCGGGGGCTGTAGTCACTCATGTACCTTTGGTTCAGCCTGGGCTGAGGAGTGGAGTGTGGTTCTGTGCAGGGGCCGGGCTGGGCACCAAAGGCCACTGTCCCTGCATTGCATGCCAGCTCCAGGGAAATGTTGATCAAGGCCACGTGGGGCTTGCACAAAGCAGGACCGGGGATGGGGTGTGAAGCGAGGCTGGCGGGACCGGCGGGCTGCCCAAAGAGCTTTGAGAGCTGGGGCTGGAGACCCGTGGTCTCCAGATTGGGCTGGATGCTGTGGCCCTGGAAATGGCCCCGGGTGGCAGTAGGCTGGGATTTGGGGCTGCTCCGATGTGCTGGGGTTCAGTAGCCTTGATGGGACTGTGGTACGTGGCAGTGTAACAGAGTAGGGCTAGGAGAGAGGAGGGCCTTGGCAACGATGATGATATTTATCAACAGAAGCTAACAGGTATTGATCATTTATTCCAGGTTCTGTTCCAACTTTACGTGTGTTAACCCATTTAATCCTCTTGACAACCATAGGTGCTCTGCTTAACTGCATTTTGCAGGTGAGGAAACAGAGAGCTTGGGCATTCTGCCCGAGGTCACACAGCCAGGAAGGGGGAGATCCAGGATTTGAACTCTGCTTAGCTCTGTAGCCTGCTGGTTGTTAGACGGGTATAGGACGTGGGCCTCAGCGAAAGCACATGTAGTTGGACACAAAGAAGCACTCCCTCCATGGGGCCCCGACCTACAGGGAGCTGCCGTGCTCTCAGCCCTCTTGAGATGCTTCCCTTGGAGGCGGGGGGAGACAAAGCCTTTCTCCTACTCGCTTCCCTCTTGCACAGTCGCGGCCTTTGAAGTGGCTCTCCGGCATTTCCAAAGCCACTGCCAAGGATGTCTTAGGCATCAGGGCTCATGAGACACAATTCTGGGAGCCGAAAAGACTGTTTGTTGATTCACAGACATCTGGCCTGGGGACCCCTTCCTCCCCTCTCCCCCTGGTGGGAGCAGAGCCAGTAGAGATGGCAGGGACACCTGCTTGCCCAGCAGGGAAGCAAGCCGCCCGGTCTGGGCTTCCTTCACACCTGCAGTTCCGAGCGGCTCCCTGGAGAGCCGCCCGCTGGAATCAGAGGAACTCAGCTGGTCCGGGCCTGCTGAAGGCCAGCCTCCCGGTCGGCAGACACAGAGGCATATTCCTGCGTGCCGGGCGCTGGGTTGCAGCCTTCCCGCTGGTGGTCGGCTCTGATCCTCCCAGCGCTCCGTGAGCGGGGATAGTCTGACCCCTGCTTTGCTGCGGAGCCGGTGCACGCCCCGTGCTTTTCATGCTGCTGCCTCTCGGTGTGACATCGGCGGGGGAAGGGGACAGGCGAGTTAGCCGGAGGAGACAGGAGACAGGAAAAGAAACAAGAGGAAAGGGAGCGGACAGCATCACGGCTCTGCCTCTTTGATGCTTTAAATTATTTTCAATAGATAACATGCTCACGTGGAACACAGTAAAAAGACACCAAAGGGGGTCGAGGGGAAAGTCTTCCTCTCACCCCTGTGTGTCGTCCCCTCAGTGTCCTTCCTTGGACGCAGCTGACGGACCTGACCTCGGCCAGCCACTCTCAGAGAGGTTCTATGAATATTCAAGTGGTTGTTCCTTTACAGAGTCACGATGCCTTTACAAACCCCACGGATGGTAACGAGCCACACGCACTGCTCTGCCCCACAATCCCCTCCTCTCTCTCCACAACGTTGCTCCACATCGGCACAGAAAGCGCTTTCCCACTCTTTTGTTCAATTACACGGATGTCCTATGACCAACGCCCCGCTGTTAAGCATTTAGGTTGTTTCCAGTCTTTTGCTTTTACAAACAAGGCTGTGATGACTGTCTTTGTGGGTGGGTCGTTCTGTGTCGGTGGCGGACCTGCCAGATCAAATTCTTAGGAGGTGCCAGGTCACAGGCCGTCTGTCCTTGTCCTGTGGGTAAACTTCGCCATGCTGCCCTCGGCAAAGGTTGTGTTAATTTTACGCCCCGCCAGCTCTGCATGAGAGGGGAGCAAGGCATCCTCGTGCCTCTTCTTTTGGAGAGGATGACTTCAAAGCAGCGTCCCAGGTAGACGGGCCGGTATTCTGGGGAGGCCTCCCCTGGGGCAGCCCACAGGGGCCCAGAGAATTCTGCCTTGTGGTTACAGACACAGAACTTGAAGACTTTAAACTCTTCAACTCCTATTTCCAGCCATTCTTCATATTTACTGACAGAAATCCGGGTCGCCGCAATCTCACACTGCAGCGTGTGCCAGAAGATACCTGAGGGTTGTTGGTAGCTTATGCCGTTCTGCACCTTTGCATTTTGTACGTCTCCCCTCGAGATGCGTTTCAAGGACAGGTTCCTTGCTTGGCTCTGGGCAGTGATGCTGCAAACTGTTGAGGTCAGAACAAGGATGAAAGGGCGTCCAGGGTTCTCAGAAATGGCCTTTGCCCTACAGGCGTCAGGATCTATGCTGACAGCTTGGCTCCTATCCTGGCCTCCCCTGTACTGTCGACAGGTGGGGCAGGGACAGTGGCTGTTTCCTCGAGTCCCATTGTTCAGATCCACAGAACGTTGCAGCTGTGAGGAGTAGAGTCACTATTTCCAGCTTTCAAGTTGAAAGCAGGTCTTGGCAGGACATACTTGTGGGACGGGGGCCAAACACATGCACTGACACTTATGGGGGGGGTGCCAGCTCCCCCATGAGATAGAGCTCACCCCTGAAGAAGGGCTAAGACAGGAATTGGGTGATTCTGACATACAGCAGAGGAAGGTCAGTGCCTGATGGGGATGAAGGAGGCTTGGAGGGAGGCTTCGGTAGGAGGGCTGCAACGTTTTGGAAGGGTTAGAGCTGGAGGATGTGGGGCCGTGTCAGCGGGCAGAGGAGGGGCGTGAGGAGTGCATCGTAAAACTAGGCAGTGGCTGGGCAGGGGTGAGGTAGTGGGAAGGTAGCCAGCCCGCCCAGAGTGCAGGGCTCCGCGGTGCCATGTGAAAGGTAGGACGGGGACAAACTGCAACAGGCCTTGGATGCCCACCTCCAACTCCAGATGTTTTTCGGTGGGTAAGAGGGAGCTACTGATGGTGTGGCAGGGAGGGAGCGTATGACTGGCGTGGGGCTTCATAGCTGTGCGTAGGATGCTCTGGGGTGAGGGGTGTTTTCTGTGGATCCCTTTGGGAGACAGCAGTCCTCAGGGCCACCCCCAGAGACACCTTGGCAAAACTGTGACTGAAGTCCACCTGTGACCTGGCTCTGGAATTAGGAATTCCAGGTAGGGCAAGGATGGTGCCCCAGATGTCATGCTTGTAAGTAAGACCACCGTCTGCCTGACAGAGTGAGCCTTTGGTTCCCAGAATGTCTGTTCCTCCCTTATCTCTCGTCCTGCTCTGCGGTTGTTGGTATGACTTGGACTCAAGCCTTCTGGATGATCCCCATCAGCTCTCAGGTTCCCAGTGGGAGCTGGGCTGGGACCCTGATCTCACTCTAGGGCAGGGTTGCTCATCCTTGCAACGGTTGACATTTCGGGTTGGATAATTGTTTGGGGATCTGTCTGTACATTGTAGGATATTTAGCAGTATCCCTGGCCTCTACCCACTACATACCAATAGTACTCCCCACTTAGCTGTGACAACCCAGACTGTCTCCAGACATAGCCGGGGGTCCCCTGCAGGAGAACCACTGTCCCAGAGGGCCACCTGGAATGTGTGGGCTCAGCCATACCCAGGCCCGGTTCACGTTCCCCACGCATCTGAATCCTGGTGATCGATTGTCTTTTACAACTATTTAGGGAAGATGAAGAAGCAAATTCCGCCTCCAGCGTTGAGGTCTGGTGGATACAGGATCAGTTGGAAGTTCAGCTGACCCAGGCCTGCAGAGGCCAGGGATCTATTTGCAGGAAGGGTCTTCTCTCTCCTCTCCTGGATGTTGAGGGTGAGTGAGAGAGGTGAATTTGGAGATTTCTGGCTGTACTTTCCTGACCGACGTGCCAAGCACTTCCTCTCTGGAAAGGCTGGTGGCACCGAGGCTGCACAGACGTCCCAGTGGCAGCTTCATCTCATCCTAATTTGGCTGCAAGACAAGCTCAGATGTCCCACGATGTGGGAATGGTTACATTATGCCGTGGCCATACAGTGGACTATAATACAGCCACTGAAAATGTTTTCAACGACTTTTATGATGGAAAATGCTCACAGCAGACTGTTAAATGGGGCAGAGCTAAACCTGAGGGTGGGGACAACAGGCTTAATTAGGGCTGGCTGGGCAGGGGGGCCGGGAGACAGCAGATGCCAGAGGTGGGGCATGCAAGCAGGAAAAGAGGGAGAGCCTTCTTTGTGCCATGCCCCAATTTCGAGCGCCATCTGAGATTTATTTGTGGCTCCCGATAAAAATCTCTACTGTTCTTTGCTAGTGAGTTACAACGGATTTGGGGAGCTCCCAGAGTGTAGTTTGACAGGGAAAGAACATTTTGGGCCACATCAGCATCTTAATGATCTGACTCTCTGCCAGCAAGGGCGACTTGACCTATGTAATGTGTTTTTAAACACAGTAAAATGATCTTGTCTAATTTTCTGCGATCGTGTTGGGGATGGAAGAAAACCCGCTCATTCTCAGGCCTCTAGATGTTATCACCTCCTTCACTGGAACAGAAGGTGAAAATGATCTTAGGTGTTTGCACTGCTACCCATTCGGATGTGGGGTCGTTAATTTTGAAGCCCCGTATTAGTGTTTGAGTAGATAGGCCATTTGTGGGAGTGTGCGTTCCTGCGGTGGGACTGATGGGTGAAACCTGGCACCATCTGCAAATAGGTTACTAACATGTGACGCTTCGGCTATTGCACCTTGTGATCTGAGGTTTTTTCTCCCAGCAACTGCTAGTGGTCCTACTGAGAAAGGCATCTCAGGGAGAGAGGTGTTATCCTTTCTGCCTGCCCTCTTTTAGCCTCTTTGGGGTGTATAAGTTCTTCATACAGAATAGTGATCACCTGGATGTTTTCCCATCGACATTTCTTCTGAGGTTTCCCCTTTGTCCGTTTAAAGGAGGCGCTAACCCAGCTGCCTGCGGGATGGAAAGGCACGCGTTAACGCGGAGCCGGCTTGTTCTCCGCTGGGCGGTGGCTCTGGCCACGTCCCCTTGGATCTCGATAGAGGCAGTCCATCCTGCGTGGGTCTGGGTTTTGTGAATTACTACCTCTGTCTGCTGTCTGGGGCTCCAGTCTGCGGAGAGCCATCGCCCAAGGGGACATCCCCTAGGGGCCCCTGGAGACACTCTGACATTTAGCTCAAAGTTATCCTGAGGCAGCACCTTTGAGGCTGGACACGTGGAAGAGGGCTGGTGAGTTGGCTGTTCCTGTGGAGAAGAGTGAATACAGAGAGATGGCCTAATGCCCCCACCCCATGCCTTTGGCCTCCTCCGGACTCGGACCAGCCAACTTGCTGAGGGTCTGCTCTCTGAAAGGCCCCTTAATAGTATAGGTGTTCCTTGAAGAACACAGGTTTGAACTGCACTTGTCCACTTATGTGTGGATTTTTTTCAATAAATTCGTACCACAGTATACATCATCAGCCATTGGTTGAATCCACGAACACGGAACCACAGACTTGAGGATCCGCAGATTTGGGTATCTGTGCCAGGTCCTGGAACCCATCCCCTGCAGATACCAAGAGATGACCGTATTTCATTGCATCCTAAAATCCCCCTTACAGCTGAAGAAATCAAGACTCAAGCCGTCTAAATTTAAACTCACACCAGAGCCCTTAATCATTAAGCTATGCCCCTTTTACAGATGCTAAAACCAAGGCTCACAGCTGCCCGGTAGCTTGTCGACAATCACACAAATGAGATTCAAAGCCCGGGATTCCTGACGACAGGTCTCAAACTGGGTCCACCTCCCGTAGCTGCCCCTCCAAACCGCACAGCCCTGCACCTGCAGTCAGATCACAGGGAAACGTGCTCTCAGTTACAGGGTCAGCGGACGGGTTTGCATTCAAACTGACATTTGCCGGAAAGCAAGAGTCGGTCCTTTCATCCCCATCCCCACATCCCCCTTCGTGGGCCTCGCCTCTCCTTTCTGTGTCTTGAATGTTCCCCAGTTCTGCCTCTGGAGGCAAGAGACTGGTCAGAGGCAACCTCCATGCCGGTTCCTGAATTTCGTCACAAACCCACCGCATTCACGTTTTTGCCTCCCAGGGGCTGAGTGTGGTGTGTGGCAAAGCCCCGGACTGGGAGTCCCGAAGGCTGGCGTCTGCTGCCACACACCCTGATGGCCTGAGGTCGTGGGCTGCTTGCCGCCGGCCTCCAAGCCTCAGCTTCGCCTTCTGAAACCGGAAGTTCTCATCTCTGAAGTTTTGGTAATTCTGTGTAATCCTGGAGATCCTGAGAAAGGTGCCCAAGGAGGAGCGAGGATGGAGAAGAGGAGACCCCAGAGGGGGTCCTTCTTGAGCTCTCACTCCTCGCCTGTTGGAATGTCCGCTCCTTGACCCCTTGGCCATGGCCAGGCCTTGGCGTGTGGATCCCCGCCGCCCAGAGAGCCCAGCCCTGGCTGTATCGTGACCCGGCTCCAGGCTGAATGCCCAGACGTACTGCAGACCCAGTCCCCGCGTGAGCCCCCATCCTGGACACCCAGGCTTGGGCTGTAGAGAAAGTACTGGGATCAGGGCGTGCACCCACCCTGCCCTCGGAACTCCTCACCTGTTTGAAGCGGTATCACATCTATGTTCCTGTTTTTCTGCCTTGTCTTGGTTCATTTTCTCCTCTTCTCTCTCTCTCCCTGCAGCTTGAGGTGGAGGTACCGGGGAGCAGCAAGGTTGGCAGAGAGATAAGACTCATCAATATTTAATTTTTATGGAAATCATGTCTTAGAAATCCCCAAGGGGCTGAAAATTGTTCTGTGTTTTCAGAATCCAATGATGTTGCTGAAGAGGTTATGTTGTAAAGAAAACCACATTACTGTCTGCAGCTCTCCCGTTGCTCTGCAAACACCCGGGAACTTGACAGTTTAATCCACTCAAGGAAGCAAAAAGGTTCAGGTCACTGGTGGGGGCAGCCTGGCCCCAGCCCTGGGATACAGGATCGTGAGGCATCAGCCGTTACCACCGGGGAGGGAGACAGACCCAGCCTGCCCTGAGCAGACTTTTTTTTTTTGTAACTGTGTTCGTAAAATATTCTTGTCTGAACAGGAATCTCAGGATGGCAGAGTCCCCTGGGGTTCCTGTTGTCAGGGAGGGTTTGCTTAGATGGAACAGGCTTTCTTCTCTTTACTCATGGCTGGGCACAAGTGACCAACGGAAGACTCATGTCCAAGTCTGTTGCCAACAACTCTGGGGGGAGTTGGGATCTGGAAAGGACATTCATTCATTCATTCATTCATTCGTTGGTGCATCCATCCAAGATTCATTAAGCATCCACCATGTTCTAGACTTTGTTCTAGGTACTGAGAATGCAGCAAAGCACACCAGACACACAAAAATCCCGGCTTATATTCTTGTGGGTAAAGGCAGACAGTAAACCAGGGAAAATAAGTAAAATATATAGTATGTTGAATGGTGACAAGCACCGTGGAGAAAAATGAAGCAGGAACCTTACATATTTCCCCATTGGAAATGAAGATGTGTATCCACTGAAAGTCTTGCCCAAGAATGTTCATAGCAGCATTATTCGTAATAGGTAAAAACGGGAAACAGCCCAGGGATCCATCAAGTGAAGGAGTCCGCAAATTGTTATGTCCACACACGGAATGATACTCAGCGATAAAAAGCAACAATCCACTGCTGGATAAAACAACACGGGTGGACTTAACAAATATTTTTCTGAAAGAAACCATACTCACAAAAATATGTGCTGAGTGATTCTATTTATAGGCCGTTCTAGAATAGACAAAACTCCTCTGTGGTGATGGAAGTCAGACTAGGGGTTGCTCTGGGGGAGGGGGGTATGAGTGGGAAGGGGCCGAGGAAACTGGTGTGAGGAAAATGCTGTGTGTCCTGATAGGCATTCATCAAAACAGACTGGGTGGTACATTCAGGGTCAGAGTGTTCCATCGAGGTAAGTTACACCACTGAAACAGAAGTAGAAAACACAGCAAGGGATTGGGTGTATCGGTGATAGCGGGAGGGATGTTGCAACTCGAAATGGGGTGGCCAGGGAAGGCCTCACGGAAGAGGTCTTGCAGAAAGTGAGGGAGAAAACCATGAGGGTATCTGGGGGGCTTCCCTGGTGGCGCAGTGGTTAAGAATCCGCCTGCCAATGCAGGGGACACGGGTTTGAGCCCTGGTCCGGGAAGATCCCACATGCCGCGGAACAACTAAGCCCGTGCGCCACAACTGCTGAGCCTGTGTTCTAGAGCCTGCGAGCCACAACTATGGAGCCCGTGTGCCTAGAGCCCGTGCTCCGCAACAAGAGAAGACACTGCAATGAGAAGCCCACACTCCGCAACGAAGAGTAGCCCCCGCTCGCCGCAACTGGAGAAAGCCCACGCGCAGCAACGAAGACCCAACGCAGCAAAAATAAATAAATAAAATAAATTAATTTTAAAAAAGAAAGCCATGAGGGTATCTGGGAAAGGACATTCCAGGCAGAAGGCACAGCAAGTGCAAAGGCCCTGAGGTGGGAGCGAGACTGCAGTGGCCAAGGACTGGTAAGAAAGCTAGTGTTAGTTTGCTCGGCCTGTCATAACAAATTCCCACAGACTGACTGCTGGGTGGCTTAAACAATAGAAATTTATTTTCTCTCAGTTATGGAGGCTAGAAGTCCAAGATCGAAGTGTTGGCACGGTTGGTTTCTTCTGAGGCCTGTCTCTCTGGCTTGCCAATGGCCTTCTCCTCCATCTCTGTGTGTCTGGGTCCTAATCTCTTCTTATAATGACACCAGTCAGATTTGATGGGGGCCCATCCTAATGGCCCCAGTTTAACTTAATTGCCTCTTTAAAGGCCCTGTCTCCAAATACAGTCATATTCTGAAGTGCTGGGGGTTAAGGCATCAACATATGAATTTTAGGGGACACAGTTCAGCCCATAAGAGCCAGTGTGGATGGAAGTGTGGGGGACACAGACGCAGACAGCTGCGTGCTCTCTGCTGCCGCCGTGGTACCCAGGCTGCTTGTTCCCGCCGCTCGCTGTGATGAAGGTATTGATCTGGGACGAGGCGGGATGAGGGCTTTTCGGGAGAGGATGGATAGCAGTGGGAGAGGCCAGAGGTTGCAGTTCTTGTGATGGCTTTTCACTAACTCACATCAGCAGGAGAACTTGCTTCCAGAAAGCCAACGGCATTCTGATTGAGGGTCAGGACACAGATTCGCTTTCTGTTGAGCAATGACATGGGGGCCCCAGGGTGGGTGGAGTCTAGCCAGAGGTACTGATGGGGTTTGTCCAGCCTTTTGTCCCCTCACTCCAGGCCCAGCGGCCCCAGCTGCCGGTGCTGGACGTCACCGCAGCTCTGACAGTGACGGCAGCCGTGGCTGAGTGGGTCCTGGTTCCAGGGTTAGGGCCCCATTGTGGCCACTGAGCCCTCAAAGCAATTCTTTTCTTTTTCTTAATATTTTTTTAAAATTTATTTTTTGGCTGCATTGGGTCTTCGTTGCTGTGCACAGGCTTTCTCTAGTTGCGGTGAGCAGGGGCTACTCTTCGTTGCGGTGCACGGGCTTCTCATGGCGGTGGCTTCTCTTGTTGCAGAGCACGTGGACTTCAGTAGTTGTGGCGCATGGGCTTAGTTGCTCCGCGACATGTGGGATCTTCCCGGACCAGGGATCAAACCCGTGTCCCCTGCATTGGCAGGCGGATTCTCAACCACTGTGCCACCAGGGAAGTCCCAGCGATTCTTTTCTCTATGTGTCTGATCGAGGTTAAGGATCACAAGTGCTGCTTGGGGGAGGGACTTCCAACCTTTGCTTGATCCTGAGCTTTTGGGGCCTTGGAGGGAAAGCCAAAAAGAGGAATTTTAGGAACCAAACTCTCAGGTACTCTGAGTGTCAGGTGGGTGGTCTGGGGCCTGCCTCTAGTACAATTTAAGATCTTAAGAGTTAAGAGTAAGGGAGCCCTTACTATGTGCTGGGTCCTTTTCATGCGTCATCCTCCCTTCATTCTCCCAGCACTCTATGGTGTGAATGTTATTGCCCCCAGATGACAGATGAGACAGCCGAGACTTGGGGGGCAGGTAGTGATTGGTCCAAGGTCATACAGATATTCAACCGTGGCCCTGGGATTCGAGTCCAGGTCTGTTGGATTGTAAACCTGGTGCTTTTTCTCCTACCGGGTGCTTCCTCCCTGGTGCCTCTGGACATGAGCCCGTGGACACCCAGAATGACTGCCTACCCCTAGCCCCCTGTCCTGGGAGAAATTTGCAACTCAAGCCTCATCCAGGAAAGGCATGGAGATAAATGTCCTAGTCTCACTGGCCCTCACGGTGGATCAGAGGGAGAGAAATGAGATCCTCCGACTCTTCCAGGCAGGACAACTCAAGGAATATGTCCATTTTACAGATGGAGAAACTAAGGTTCCAAAAGGGGAGGTGATTTGCTTATGGTCCCATAAAATGTTTAAGGGCATTTCTAATGCCAAAGTGAGCACTGAGCTCTGGAAGCAGATTGTGTGTGTGTGTGTGTGTGTGTGTGTGTGTGTGTGTGTGTTTGTAGGGGTGTGTAGTGTAAGAATAGTGAAAACATCCTCTCTCCTGTCCCCACATGGCAGCTCAGCCCTGAGAGAGGGACGTGGGGCTGGCAGAGGCAAAACTGCCCCTGAGCCTTGACGAAGGAGGAGGGAGGTGGGGAGAGGCCTTCGTGGGGGCTGTGAGGTCTCTGGGAGAGCATCCCACCTACACTTAGGAGAACAGCCCTCCACTGGGGGCAGCCTCCCCTCCTACCTCCTAAGGGACCACCCGGCCCCAGGCTCTGCATCGCCCTCCCCTGGCTGGGACACCATCCACTGTCTTTTCTGAGTGCCGAGATCCTGCGCTCTGCCAAGCCACGCTCAGAAGACGCTATTGATTTTCCTTTATTTATTTTTTTTATGAGATTTTTGCTGTGGGCAAAAACCAAAAAGGTTTGTTCAGCGTTTCCCTTAGCAGCGAGAAGTTTTCTCTGCCCACTGCTTCCCTCGCCCCCAAGCACACACTCAATTGACTCCTCTCCTCTCTCGGTGCTCCAGAGGGCCTCGCATCTCCTGTTTGCAAGATGCACAGAGAGGCAGAGTGGAAATGGGGCTGAGTGTCCTACCTGGTGCCTGGTACATAGTAGGTGCTCAGGTAAAATGTGTGGGAGAGGTGAGTGGAGGAATTGCCCACCAGGGAAAGGAGGCCGAGGATGGCCTGTTCCTCTGTGAAGAAAGCACCTACTGTGTGCCGGGCCCAGGACTGGGCAATTTGGACCTTCCTCATCTAGTTTTCACAACCGATGTGCAAGGTGGGTTTTATTCCCTTTGTTCAATGGTGAAATTCAGAAAGGTTCAAGGTCACCCAGGCTGTGAACCTGAATTCACATTCAGGCCTTCCCAATGCCAGCGCCCCAGCTGTCGCTGCTGTGCGGTGGGTGCAACCTTCTCCCCAGAGGGAACCAAGAAAACATACGTAAAAAACTGCCAGGAGTTGGCTTGGCCTTCTAACCCTGGCAGGGCCCCTCCGATCTAAGGAAGCCCCCATCAGCCTGAGCACCTCGGAGCGGCCAAGGCCTGGCCGTGCCCACCCGTCCTGTCCTGGAGAGATGCTGTGTGAGAATCTGTCACCAGCCCTGCACCCCACCCTGCAGCAGGACTGCAGAAGCAGGGGTTAGGTCTGTCTCTTTCCAGGGAGGGCTGGCGGGAATTCCAGGCCTCACTGGGGGCTCACAGTCTGTTGATTAAAGATGTTGAATGCTGAGCTGCCCTGGGTGGGCCTTTCTGTCCCATTCTAACCCAGACACGTGTGGTTTCCCCACCTGGAATGCCGTTCCCTCCCTGGCACTCCTGACAACCCCCTAGATGTCTCCAAAATCCAGGTCCAGTCCCCCCAGTGGAGTCACCCCTCTGTAATAGCACCAGTGCTATTAACAGTGGACTTTTCTGGACTTCGCTGGTGGTCCAGTGGTTAAGACTCCACTGCAGGGGGCACGGGTTCGATCCCTGGTCAGGGAAGTTCTGCATGCCATGTGGTGTGGCAAAAAAAAAAAAATTTATACACACACACACACACACATATATAAAGAATGGGTAATAGAAGAAGGTAGTTATAAATACCAACTATGACTATGTGACCAGTTACATAAATAAAGACTGTAATTATCATAAAAAACAAAACCAAACAGACAAACAAACAAAAGACCGTGGGCTCGTCACCGGCCAGCGGTGAGCTGCCAGAGGGCAGAGGTCCCGTCTCATTGAGCTTTGTCTCCCCTGGGTTTGGGCCCAGAGCCCAGCGCTGGAAGGACGGACAGACACCCCTGTAGATCCCAGGCAGCTGGCAGGACATCCCCCGCGCTCACCCTGGTCCCTGAGCGGCGGGGGCGTGGCCCCTGCATTCACCCAGGATGCTTCTCTTCCTCTCCTTCCCTGGCAGGAGTTCCCCTTGGCCATCCTCAGGGGCTGGGAGTGCTACTGTGCTTACCCCACGCCCCAGTTCAACCTGCGGGATGCTGTGGACAGCTCGCTGTGTGGCCAGGAGTCTGAGGCCCGAAGGCTAGCGGAGTACTGCGAGGTCTACCAGACGCCCGTGCAGGGTGAGTTCTGCCCCGGAGGTGGACAGGTGTGCGGGGCCCTCCTCCTGTGTCTACCGCTGGTTGTGGCACTTGGTCTGGGGGTTTGGACTGAGTATGCGGTCCTGGGGCGGGGAAGGCGTCTTGGTGGGTGGTCTTATCTTGGGCTAACGGGAACAGGAGGCCTCCACCATCCCTGGAGGCTGGACACAGGATGCGGGGCTCGGCTTGAAGAGCACCTGACCTTCATCTGAGTCTCTCTGGGGATGAAGGTGGTTTGAGGACGAGCAGAGAGGCAGGGTCCAGAGGGATAGCAGTGGCAGGGTGGTGGGGCGGGGTGACATGGCAGCCCAGTGGCCACGGGGGCCTCCCTGAGCCAGTCCAGGACCTGGGGACCAGTAAGTCACCCAGGCTGTGTGCTCAGGCTCTAGCATCTGCCTTGTGTGAGAAGCAGATCTGCCCCAGCTGACCTTGGGAGTCTGCAGGATGCTGATTCCCACCAGACTCTTACACTGGGAGGTCTCGTCATCACTGGGGCTTTCTTTGGCCAGCCGCGGACCCGTGCAGCCAAGGTCCAGGTGGCAAATCCCTTCCCCTTTTTGGGCCTCAGTTTTCCCATTCATCTCCCAGTGGGAGTCTTGGGTTGGCATTTCCTATCTAGGGAAGTCTGAGAGAGAGTCTGGGAGTCGCAGTGGAGGTGGGTAACCCTGAGACGACTTCTGGACTTTCAGATACCCGGTGCACGGACCGGAGGTTCCTGCCCACCAAATCCAAAGTGTTCGTGGCTCTGTCGAGCTTCCCGGGAGCCGGGAACACATGGGCGCGGCACCTCATCGAGCACGCCACCGGCTTCTACACAGGGAGCTACTACTTTGACGGCACTCTCTACAACAAAGGTTAGTGAAGGCTGCAGGACAGGGAGGAGGGCAGTTCCCAGCGCCCAGACTGCAGCTTCTCCAGCCCAGCTCCTCCCCGGAGCTCTAGTGCTGAGCTTCTCAAACTTGAACGTGCATAAGCGTCACCTTGAGGGCTTATTAATTCAACATAGCTTCCTGGTTTGCACGCCCCCCTCCACCAAGAGAGTGTGATTTAGTCGATCTGAGATGGGGCCTAGGAATTGGCATTTCTAACAAGCTCCTAGGTGGTGCTGACACAGCCAGCCCTAGGACCACACTTTGAGAGAAAATTCACAAGATCTGTTCTGGATTCAAAGGGAAAGCCTAGCAGCTTAGATTCCCTCTCTGTAAACATTTCTTGAATTTTCCTTAATTTTTAGAACCCTCAATAATTAGGGGAAACTGACTTCATGTGTTCATTTCTTTTTTCGTTTTTCTTTTTCTTTGAGGCAAGTGTAGCTTATCAAAATACGATTTTTTAAAACGAGGTCCAAAAATCTTCAAGAGTTTAATGATTTTTTTTTTAATTTTTATTTATTTATTTATTTATTATTTATTTATGGCTGTGTTGGGTCTTCGTTTCTGTGCGAGGGCTTTCTCTAGTTGTGGCAAGTGGGGACCACTCTTCATCGCGGTGCGCGGGCCTCTCACCATCGCGGCCTCTCTTGTTGCGGAGCACGGGCTCCAGACGCGCAGGCTCAGTAATTGTGGCTCACGGGCCTAGTTGCTCTGCGGCATGTGGGATCTTCCCAGACCAGGGCTCGAACCCGTGTTCGAACCTGCATTGGCAGGCAGATTCTCAACCACTGCGCCACCAGGGAAGCCCGAGTTTAATGATTTCTAATATTTCTCTTGTAGAAATAAGAGGCCTCATTATGTCAAGTAAATGAACTTTAAAATGGCTCAAATCTGTGCACTGTTTAAGACTAAGAACCTCAGATAAGCCAAGTGGGATCTATATTTGGTGAAATATATTTCTCTGTTGTCAAGTGTTACAACAGTTTCTCTGGGATTCTTAGTTTGGTTGAGGAAAAGAGGATACTATCAGTAACATCCTAGAGAAAACACAAACTTCCTGAGGTGGCAGCGGGTTCTAGAATCACCCACAGCAATCTTGGTCTGGTTGGGAAAAAGCCAAGGGTGTCCATATAACCCAGTTTCATCACCCCTGGGAGTCTTGAGTGTTATAGCAGCTACAGGTGAAGTGGCCAGATGAAGCACATGGACCTGCCCACTCTGGCCTGGTCCCCTGGGAACCACCTAATGTGTACAGGCTGCAGCTACCCACCGTGTTCATCTAGAAAGAAGGCCTTTACCTTATTCAAACAGCTGGCTGTCTCAGTCTACAAATGGCTAAGTGGCCCAATGGCTCGATAGCTGGGCATAATAAGGATTGGGTTGCCACTGCCTCAGAATGGCTTTAGAGATCCCCGATGCATCTTTGAACCTTACGAGACTGGTTAGATGTAGCCGCTGGCCTCAGAGCACTGTCAGAGCAGTCACACACACACACACACACACACACACACGTGCACTCACGTGAAATTCGCAAGGAAGCTCCGATGCCAAAATGCCAAACCGTCATGGGTGAGCGTGGTCTGAGCTATAAGGAAAAGTGGTGCCTGTTGAAATAGGCCAAGGCAGTACAAAAGGCACCCTGGGCCTCAGGGTGTCAAAGACCAGATCTCATGTTTACTTAGCTCATGGTTTGACTCATTCTTTCCTGGAACTTCCCAGCTGTTTGACACAATGAATCAAAGCAAAGACTTTTGGTGTTTGGCCCATGGCAGAGATGAATTTGAAACGTGTTGAGTTTCAGCTGGTGACCCCAGACTTACAGACTCAAAGGACACTTGCATTTTCCAGGCATCAAAGACCTGCTGTAGATACAAATACTTCCCAACCATTCATGAAGGGGGGTGGGGGGATGGGACTCATTTATGTTTCCAAGAGCCCGAGGCAAGCTCATGGGCAATTTTGGAGCTTGTCGCCAGAGCTGGATGGCATGGGCTATGTTGAGATGTGGCCAGGAGACCAGGCTCAGGGGACATCTTTCCAGGAAGCCTTCTGTGACATCCCACTACACTCCCAAACTAGTCTCCCTTACTCTTTGTTCCCATAAGCCCCTATGCTCTTTATTACACTTGGGCTATCCCCCCACTAGACTGTAAGCTTAAAGACAGGGTCTGAGTCTTACCCCTTTATCCCCAGTGTAAAGTCCAACACAGAACGGGCACACAATGATATTTGTTGGTAAATGTGTGACTCTGTGTAGGGATGGGTAGAGTCTCCACAGGTGCAAGGCTGGAGCCCAGTTATAGGACTGTGGCATAAGGTCAGAGGGTGGGGCTACAGCTGCTGACTGCCCTTGAGCCTGATGATGGGGATCCTGCCCCTTCTGTGGGGAGGTGAGTAGAAGACAGAGGCCTCACAGGGACACACAAAGCCACGTGGAGAGAGCCCTGGCTCTGATGCTGTGGTGCTGTGTGATCTTGAGCAAGTCACATACCCACTCTGAGCCTCAGTCTCTTCATCTGGCTATGCCTGCCGCTGTGGTCAACTCACAGGGTTATCTGCAATGCTCATGTGACATAGCCATGCAGATGCCCAAATGGATGCAGCTACAGCGTCTAGAGAGAGGGCATGGTCGGGCTCTGCCTCCTGACTTCTGGGATCTACAGGAGGTGCCATATCTTCTTTCTCTTGCAGACGCCATCTTCCCCCACTTAAGATGCCTCCTGCTCTCACTGTCTCTTGGGCAGGGTCAGGCCCTATCAGCCATCCATAGGCCATCCCAGTGCCCTCTGCTGTGCCCCCAATGTCGGCTCTCCCTCAGGGGTGCAGGTTGGCGTTCAGACCTGTCTGCTGCCGTGGCAGCGGGGGCTCCACAATGCCTTTCTCCCGGGCAGGGTTCAAGGGCGAGAAGGACCACTGGAGGAGCCGGCGCACCATCTGCGTGAAGACCCACGAGAGTGGCAGGAGGGAGATTGAGATGTTCGACTCGGCCATCCTGCTGATCCGGAACCCGTACAGGTCCCTGGTGGCCGAGTTCAACAGGAAATGCGCCGGGCACCTGGGCTACGCAGCTGACCGCAACTGGAAGAGCAAAGGTGAGCACAAGGGGCCGGCGGGGTGGGGGAACGGTTGCAACTTCATTCGTGGGGTCAGTCTGCTGATACACACTTACTGAAGTCCTACTATGTGCCAGGCACTGGGCAAGGCGCCAGGAGCCCAGGCTACAGGGGTCACAGTCTCTGCCCTCATGGCACACACAGTCTAGCCTTTGGGCGATGAATTAAAGAGACACAAGTCAGGATAGTGAGTGATATAAAATGAAGCCATCAGAAATACAGCTGTGTCCAGCAGAGTGGGTGGCATGATGAGATGCGGGGCCTGAGGCTGGGCAGGCTTGTGCTTCCGTCCCTGTGAGACTCCGGATCAGCTGAGGCTGGTGGGTGTCCCCCCCTTTCCCTATCACCCTCCCTCTAGACCAGCCCCCGTCAGCCATCCCTGCCCTCCTGCTGACTCCCCTTGAGGACGCAGGCAGGCTGAGCTCTGACCCCTCCTGGATCTCTTACCAGCCCAGTGACCCGAGGCAAGCTGCAGACCTTGTCTTCTGAGCCTCGGTTTTCTCACCTTAAAAACAAGGGTGATCCCATCTCATAGGGTTGTTGTGAAGCTTAGAGAAAGCAGATGCTTCCCACAGCATTTGAGGTGTCTTAATAGCCCAATTATGGAAACTGTTTTTGTTGGGGTGATTCTTGACATTTGCACCCTTCTCCCCACTTAAAAAGAAGACCCACCAAATTTCTAAATTTGCTGAAAAAAACCCTCATGGAGCAGATCACCTGCCAGAGATCGCAGCTGCCCCGCCTGTGGCCTCATTGTGCGTCACTGGTTAAACCGGCGATCGCACCCACAAGACACAAGAAGCATCAGTGAGGCACCCCGTTCACGTAGCTGTGTAGGAGGCCCCGGGACAGGAAATCCGGCCTGCACAGCGTCTTCTTCTGACTAGGAGGCACAGCAGCTGCCCCACACACACTGCTCGGCCCCCATTACCCAGACTGGATGTGCAGAGCTGCCAGGGCAACATCAAGGTGAACCGAGGGTCATCTCGACAGAGAGGCCCCGCCTTGGTTGTCTTTAACTCCACCATGTCCCATAGGCCCGAGACCCTGGGCTCTCGCCATGCAGGGACAGTCCCAGAGGTCAAGGTCCACCCGAGAGAGAACCAGTTCTTGGAACACACAGTCCCCGTTTGTCTTAACTTGGTGTGTTTCCAAGGAAACCGCTGGGGGAAGGTGGACCTGGGGTCACAGCTCCCAGACGGGCTGGCAGCTCTTCAGAGCCCAGCCTGCTATAACCCTCCCCAACACGAGGTCGCCAAGAGGGTCTCCCTCCGGGGGAGATCGGGTAGGTCGGCCCCGGGCGGTGGACGACGGAGTATCCTGGCCCCCAGGAGGCCAGCAGCCCCCCCGGGGCCGGGCCCTGACACGGCGCCCCTTCTCGCCCACCCAGAGTGGCCGGACTTCGTCAACAGCTACGCGTCATGGTGGTCCTCGCACGTGCTGGACTGGCTCAAGTACGGCAAGCGGCTGCTGGTGGTTCACTACGAGGAGCTGCGGCGCAGCCTGGTGCCCACGCTGCGGGAGGTGGTGGCCTTCCTCAACGTGTCCGTGAGCGAGGAGCGCCTGCTCTGCGTGGAGAACAACAAGGAGGGCAGCTTCCGGCGGCGCGGCCGGCGCCCGCACGACCTCGAGCCCTTCACCCCCGCGATGAAGGACCTGATCAACGGCTACATCCGGACGGTGGACCGGGCCCTGCGTGACCACAACTGGGCCGGGCTGCCCCGGGAGTACGTGCCCAGATGATAGGCCCCGGCCCGCTCGGCCCACCCCGCTGGGAGCCGGCTGCCCCCGCGGGGCTACGCACGTGCTCAAACGCTCGGGTGCCCCCCTGGGATGCTCGGGCGCCGACGCCACCTGCAGGGAGGTCCCCCACCCCGGGGCTGCCTGCCTCCCGCACGGGGAGACTGGACGTGAGCCCCAGCCAGGCGGACCCGATGTCACAGGATGGACGCAAAGGGACACGCACTCCTAGCCAGACCCGCTTAGACCTGCCGCTCGCTGCTCACGGTGCCCTAACGCGCCTGCGCCACCACCCGGCTGTGGCAGACACGCCCAGACTTGCAGACGCGAACGTTGATGCAGGCGTGCAGACGCCAGGTTGTGCGTTCCTAGGGGCTGCCTGTCCGTCTCCCCCACGCACTGACACACGCGTGCACCCTGGGCTCTCGGAGGCCCCGGGCTTCCTGTCTCCAGCCCAGTGCAGGCTTGCTGGTCAGGGGCTTTGACTGGGGGACACTGGGCTGGGTGTCTGAGGGGCCAGGACCCCGGCCTGGAGGCGGGCTCACAGCCTGTGTCCGCCGGGCCAGGCGGCCCTGACCGCGCGCCTGCATCCCACAGCGTGTGTGGTGTGATGGCCCGGCGCCGCCAGCTCTGCAGCCCTGCCTCTCCCTTCGCCGGCGGTGGGCTGGTGGCACCACGGGTAGAGCGGAGCTGCCCACACAAACCCCGCACCTCAGGACCGGCCACGAGTTCTGTGCACCCCCGACCCCCCGTCCAATATCAGCACTCCTTGGAGTGGGCGCCTCCTTGCCTGGCTTCTTTCTCCGACTGTCCCCGTAAAGCTGGGGGTTCGTGCCATGTCCCAGAAGCAGGGTGTGGGGGCGAGGAGACAGCAGGGCAGGGAAGGGGCCGGGCCTCCAGGGGAGCCCTAGACCTGAGGGGCCTGTACGTCAGCAATGCCAGCAGGAGGGGGCTTGGGGTGGGCATGGGCAGACCCGGGAGGGATGAGTCTTGGGTGCCACTGGGGCTGGTGGTCCCCCCTGTCTTGACGGGCCCCTGCTCTCCACGGGGTCGCCCCTGGGTTCATGTGGAAGGGGGGTGGCATGGCCTGTCAGCAAGGCTGCAGCTTCTGTCTGACCCCCACTGACCCAGCCCTCTCTGTCTCTCTCTTATTCACCCACCACTTCCTGTCACTGGGCCTCTTTGTCACACCCTCTGTCTCTGTTTTCTGTGAGGCTGACATCTTTCCCACTCGTTCATCCAAGAAGGGGAAGGGAACTCCCGGGCGCTGACGCCTGCTGCTGTGTACAAGCCTACGGGCCTCCTGAGAAGGTGCATTCATAAGGTCCCCTCCCCTCACTGTCCAGTGGGGACTGGGGAGGGGTTGTCACAAATGGGAGTGAGAAACCCAGTGACAGGGGAGCGTGTGTGCCGTGCGGGCTCTCAGGGGGTCAGGGAAAGCATCGCAGCGGCTTTGAACTGGTCTTGAGGAACCTGTAGGAATTCTTCCAGCCACGCAGAGGGGAAGGGTAATTGAGGCGGAGGGAACAGCACGTACAAAGGCTCAGAGGCTTGGAAAACCCTTGTATGTTTTGCAGAAGAGGTGAGTGGGTGTGGGGCGTGTGTCTCTCTGAGTCTGTGCAGCAGGAGGATGGGAGTGGGTGGGTGAGGACAGAGGAGGGGACACAGAAAGGGACTCTCCTTACAGCCACTTAGTGCTCAGCCTGGGAGGGGCAGAGGTGCCGATGCTAATTACCTTCTTGGGTCGCCCTCTGCTACATGTTTTGGGCTCAGAAATGAGGCTGCGGAGAGCAGGGGCTCAGGTCTGGAGGGTGGGGTTGAGCCCAGGAGCACAGCCCAGGACAGCTGAGACCCAAGGCGGGCTGTGGAGAGCTCGGCTGCACACTGACCCCTGCGAGGGAGGAACGTGGGCGGGCCTGAACTTGGGCAGCCCCTGAGCCCCTCTGCAACTTCTCCAGGCCTGCGCTGGGCCTGCTGGTCTGACCTGTGCATCAGGAGGAGAAAAGGGGGTGAGGGGTTTGGGAAAGCCGGGCATGGGTATGGCAGACCCTCTGCTCGCTGGCTGGCAGTGGGAGCTGAGGGCCACTCCCAGTGGGGAAGGCAGGGCCCAGAGGCCTGGCGGAGCTGCCCTTCCTCAGAGGGAAGCCTCCCACGCCTTCGGTTTTGCCAGTGAATGGCCTCGAGTATCTGTTCCTGGTGGCCTCCAAGTTCTTCCTGAGGCTTCCCCCAGACCCACACTGATGCCGACGCTGTTTTAGACCCTCCTAAAGCAACACTCGGCTCAGCTCAAAGCTGGAAACGCCAGGGTCTTTATAAACAATTACTGATACAGCATGGCTCTGTGGCCAAGTCTGTGACGGCCCCTGACGAGGCCAGTTCTCCTGAGTTGTAGGTGTAACTGAAACCCACCAGGAGCTTCCACACTGCCTTGGAAGGGGGCCCAGGGGATACCTGCATCCCAGAGCAAACCTGAAGTCTCGTAGGAGACCGTAGCACTGAGTGATGGAGAATAGGGAAGCTGGCCTCCTCCGGAGACCGGCTTCCTGGCTCTGGCCCTCACTGTCCTGGCCACCCAGATGACCTCCAGGGAGAAGACTCATATACCAGGGAGTCTGTGAAGGGCAGTGGAGCAGCTGAAGGACCGACCAGGACTGCAGCCAGGGCCTGGCCCCCTGGGCTTCCCCCATCACCCCAGGGGTCAGGAGAACAGCGGCACCGGCTCGTTCTTCCTGGTAGATGCGTGAGTCCGTTCCCGGCTGCCAGGTACCCGGAAACCTCCCCTCCTTCCAGGTGGAGGGTCACCTGCTCAAACGGCCTTGTAGTTTCCTTTGCACCTTAGCCAGGCACGCAGATGAGTGGAATGATGGGATCAGGGGGCATCCAGATCGTGTTGAGTCACTCCACCCAGCAAGGCCCCTGACCCCTGGGCACGTGCTCCCAGACGCTGGGTAAGGAGGTGCTAAGGCCCCGTGTGTGGATGGTTCTCAGTAGCCGTCGCCCAGCTCCTGAGAAGCACAGGAAGGGAATTTGTCCGTCCTTTTGGGAAAGTCCACTTGTCTCTCTCCACGTTAGGTCTCATCTATAGCTCTCAGCTTCTCCATAAAGAGGATACTGTCCCAACCAGCCACAGAGTAAAAGAGGCTCTGTATTTAGAAGCGTGACAAATGCATCAGGAACCAATCAGACCAGAACAGGGAAACCCTGACTGTCTGCAGATTCCAACTTTAATAGTAAGGCTGTGGAGTTAACACAAACCTGTGTTAAAACATAATTCTCATGGATTTCACCTCCCGTTGTGGATCAATTTGGAAAAACCAAAATATATAATTTTAAAAAACTAAAACTCATTCTGATAATCCCAGTGATGTGTAAATGAGAGAGAAGAATAGACAGGCTTCCAAACCCTGGGAAGAAAGCTGCTTAATTATGTGAGCATATTATAATGAAGTCTCTTACAGCTAAAATTAGATTTTGAGTGCATGAGTATGCGGTAATGTTTGCATACCAGAATGCATTTTTTTCCCCTTAAAAGTAGCAGGAGCTACTTGGTTCTTAGGGGGTCCCAAGAGGGGAGATGGAAGTGCTGGGATTGATCTTTGTGGTTGCAAGAATTCTTGGGGCTGAAGTTTGATTTCTTTTGGCTGGAAATTTGTTGGAGGTATTTAAAATGTGATGCCTCCGAAGTAGTTCATTAGCGTTTAGGGAGAAATTGATTGGTCTGAACCCACCTTGATGACCACTCAGTGTTTGCCGAGTTGGCCTGAACAAGGTTGTTGGTTGCATTCCCAATGTTCATTCCCCCATTGCCTTTCCCAGCAGACCCTGATGTCTGTTGGCAGGGGCGGGTTAGGATCTGCTGGAGCTGTCTCTACCGTCACTTCTGGGGTGGGACGCATGACCTAGACTAAGCCCACACCACACCCCATCTCTCTGGCTACAGTGATTTGTTCAGGTATGGTCATATGAGCTAAGGCAATGGAACCAGATGGAATTTCAAGACTTTTTCTGGGAATGTTTTTATGCACTCTGCTGGATGTGAACGAGGAAGTAGGTAATCCTGGGTCTTGATGGCAGCCGTCTTACGATCCTGGGGCAGGAACCACTCCCAGCATGAAGCTGATAACTGAAGGGACAGTCAGGAGGGAAGGAAACCAGGTCCTTGGTGACACTGTTAAGTACAGGATCTAGCTTTGCCTGTGATTGGCCCTGCCCGTGGATGGTTTTGTTACATGAGCCAATATAGTCCCTTTATTGTTTAAGTTGGGTTGAGTCTGGTTTCCGTTACTTACAACCCAGAGCTGTGTACAAAGGGCTTGGGTTGAGAGGCCCTGGGGTTCTGACATTCTCCGTCTCTATGGCTGAATTTGATAAAGACGGAGGCTCGGACAAGAATGAGCTGTCAGATTAGGAAGTTGCTTTTTACGGGAATGGGGGTGGGTGTGAAATCCTCAGTAGGAAGCTGTGCTCTGTCAGCCAGGACAAGTAGCATTTTTAAGTCAGTACATTATAAGGTCACCTGCATATCCCGAGAAAATCATTCCTCTTGATTGCCCAGCCCACACTAGAAGTTGTCTCCTTTAATCCTTAACCAATGCTATGTGATTATCTCCACTTGACAGATGAGAGGACTGGGATAGTATCTGTGATGATTATAAAACTGTGGTCCTGTTCTATTTACCATAACTCCTTTCATGGAGAATATGATGTCGTGTTGGAAGGAATGCTTTGACAAGTTACTTGGATTGAGTGTGAGACCCCCTTCGAGGGACATGTTCAGGTAACAGCTGATGGGCAGTAAACTGCCTTCAAAGGAGGGTAGGTATGCTTTGCCCTACCACTTTGGTTTTGCTGAGTGGGACATGCAAGCCTGGGGCAAAGCAGAATCGCTGCCATTGGCAGAGAGGTGGGATGATGCCACTGAGAGTTCCCCTCCTCTGTCTTAACCTCTTCAACCCTACTGTGTGCTAAAAATTGGAGGGACAAAGGGAGTTATATGTGGCCCTTATCTTCAAACTCTCCTTGGAAAGTCTGACCATAATACAGTGTGCAGGACAGAGGTCCAGAAAATATGTAGAGGGAGTCAAGAGTCCCAGGAAATCGATGTGAGTATATTTGTCCCCGGTGCTCCCTTTTGTGACTGAAGATAGATTTGGGGCCCTCCTGAGAACTTCTACTATGCAAAAACATTGCAGAAATCTGGGTCCCTGCCATGGGAAATACGAGCATATCTACCCAAATAACAAACATAATTGCTCATATAAAATGAGGAATCTTGATAACAAAAATAAAAACAATTCCAGTTTTGAGGTTTTTTAAAAAACATATGAAAACAATTCCAGCTGATGCTGGAAGCATAAGCATGAGCTGAATGAATGAACTTTCCAAGGCGTCTTCGGTACCCGCAATATTCTTTTCAGGTTGAGACAGATCCATGGCTTGATGATGTAGCCAATGATGATCAATAACAGAAAATAGTGTTCTTACAGGTCAGAAAATGTCACAGATGTCACCCCACATGTGCCTCAGTGAGGTGGACATTATTTCCATTTGCGGGGAAGAAAACTTTAGTTTCTGAGACTGAGTTGCCCGAAGTTCAAATCCTTTATTTTACAGATAAGAAAAATGAGACTGCGAATGGGAACGGGTTTCCTACGAGGTTAGGCTGTGAGAATGGGTGGGGGAACTAGGGCCGGAATGTGGGCTCCTTCCCCAAAACCACCTGCCTGCCCTGTACTGCATCCCTATAACTCTTCAACGAGTTGCTGAAAATGAGGCAAGTGTGCACACTCAGCTCCTTTGGAAGCGACTCCATTCATTTCACTGCTAATTCTTTGCCAAGATACTTTTTGGCAGGCACCTGAGTTCAATATTAAGGGCCATTTATCAAGCATCCCCAGTACTTGAAAATCCGCTCCGAGGGAGCAGGTCTTTCCAAAGGACTGGGGTTAAAGAGAGGGACCGTAATTGGCACAAGATAGGAGCCCAGAGTTTTCATCCTAAGCTACAAGCCTCTGAGGCAACAGAAAGGCCCTGCTCCTCCAAGATATTAATAGATAAGCATCTTTGGCGGACCTGAGCCCAGCAGTCTGTGTGTTTAGGTGTATGTGTTCGTGCAGGTGTGCGCTCCAGTTGCTGACAGACAGCTGCCCCTTGGAATCACATGCCAGCCATCCTGACCACGACAAGTGACAAGAGCCTGGATACTTGAGAAGCCAATCTTCGTCAGGTCTCCTCCAAAATGGCAAAGAGGAAAAAATAAAATCCTCTTAATATAAAATAATTTTTGTTTATTCCTTCCATTCTTCTTTTTTTTTAATTTGATAATCAATTCACCAACATTTTTTCATTCACTTGAAGGGCTATATTTATGTATTTTTTTCACTGGCTTTTAAACCAGTGAAGACAGGAACAGTATCTATCTTTGTAACCTCAGCCCTTAGCCCAGGACCTGATATGCAAGAGGCACAGGAAACATTAGTGGAAGGAAGGAGAATGCATGAAAATCTTAAATCACTTGGCTTGTAAAGTTTCCAGGAAAATAACATCTTCCGGGAAAATCATACCTCGTTCTTCCTATTTGTGAGCTAAGGAGATGTTGCTGAGACACTTGTTGAATTTTTCCATCCCCCGTCTGTTGAGATGCTTGGGGACTGGATTGATCTATAAGCATTCAGTGCTACAGGTAAAAAAAGGTGAAGAAATAGGGCAGCCCCTAAATTCCACTGGAGAGTTGTTTTGAACTGTTACGTAAGTTCTCGGTCAACCATCTACTCCTGACTCATAGAGAAGAACAGGAGACAAATTGGCAGGATTCTTGTCAAAAGCTCTTCCCTGCATGTTCAGGTGAACGGTCTAATGGCGTCACCCCACCTTTGCTCCCCATGGGAGTCTCCACTGCCAATGGACGCCATTCTTGTTTGCCTTGGGACAGGTAGCTTCTTTACCTCCTCCAGATCTGCAGCTCATTCCTTAATTATTAAACCTCTAGCAAAACATTTTTCTTCTAAATAAAAACCTCCTTTCTATTGGAGGCTCCGAGGTATAGCACAAAGAATACCCCCTTACCCTGCCTTTTTCTCCTGAGAGCAATAGAAGAGGAAAAGTGTGTTTGGATGGGTGGCAAGAGAGGGAAGGATGGAGGGGATATCCTCCCTGGACTGACTCCCATGCCCTGGCTCAGGCAGGAAATGATGAAGGTTTCTCTCCCAGCCCCACTTCCCAGGTTAGGTGAGGTAGAGCCTTTCTCCCTATGAGATGGCGCAAGGGTGAGAAATGCAGAGACAGAGCAAGGAGAGTCTGCCTCCTAGGCAGCCTGGAGGTCCTTGGCCCAGAAGCCTTGTAGAGTCTAAAGCTCACTGTATCCATTATCTATCAGCATGTGACAAATTACCCCCAAATTTAGGCATAGCTTAGAGCCACAACTTTAAAGAAACATTCATTAACTAAGAGTTCCTCTGGGTCAGGAATCCAGGCACAGCTTAACGGGGTCCTCCAGCTCAAGGACTCTCATGAGGCTGCAACCAAGAAGTTGGCTGGGCTGCAGTCTTACCTGAGGGTTCAGCTGGGAGAGGACTCAATTCCAAGCTCCTTCATGTCGTCATTGGCAGAATTCAGTTTCCCACGGGCTGTTGGACCGAGGACCTCGGTTTCTGGCTGGCTGTTGGCCAGAGGCCACACTTGGTTCCTTGCCATGTGAGCTTCTCCGTAAGGCTTGATTCATCAGAGTGAGAAAGTGAGAAGACCTAAAGAGAGTGTGAACAAGATAGAAGTCACAGTTTTCTGTAACCTAATCTTGGAAATCACATCCCATCACTTTTACTGTATTGTATTTGTTAGAAGCAAGTCGGTAGGTTCAGCCTACATCCAGGGGAGGGGAGTATATAGGGGCATGAATACCAAAAGGTGAGATCATCTGGGAGCCGTTTCGTAGCTGCCCGCCAACTCCAGTGGAGGACCTTCTACCGTTGAGCCAGTCCCCTCACAGTCAGTCCCGCTGCTGCTTCCGCTGGGTGTCTCCCCAGCACAGAGCCACACCACAGCCCTCAACATCCTCAGCAATGCTTCCCTAGACCCACAGGCTGGCGGGGCTCCTGCCTACATCACTGTTAACGGTGAGGGCTCGTTTCCTGCCGTCTCCTCCCTTATAATCACAGGCATCACTTCTTGATACCAAGGAGAACTGTCCTGGTCCCCACATTCAGCCTGGCAGGAAACCACCAAGTCAGGAAAACTCTGGCCAGACATCCTAATGGGATGGTCCACTCCATGGGCTCAACCATGAAACCAGCTCTCAGCATAATCCATTACTCCCTGTTCCGCCCAGGCTTCCCCTGTTCCGTGGCCACATTAACCTCCATCAGATAATTAAGGGCTTGGCTTTCCATGAGAGGCCTTAAATGTCACCTTTCTGCCACCCGATACGTCTTTGAACGACACAGACGCTAATGAGATGTTCAAATATAGAAAACGGAATGACTCCTTGCCTTCATCGTGACATTTATTCAGCCGGAGTGATCTGACTACACCACTACATTACTTATAATTTCCACCTGACCTTGGGTGGTGGAGTGTAATCTTTAAGGAAACTATCCATTTATTCTCCCTCACCTTATTAGCATTTAATTACTATGACAAATTTTCAGATGTACCAAGCATGTTAGGATTATAATTCAATTTTCCCTTCAAACGGCCCAGTAGCCAAGGACAGTGAGACCATCTCGGACACCACTGAGTTCTCATTGAGGAAGCATCCTGGACCTGACTTCGTCTCCTGCCCCTCAGAGCACCAAGCAGGGCTTATCCAACCATGGCTGCCCCGTCCAAGGACCCTCTGCCCAAATCTTCTCTCTCTGTCTTTCTCATCACTGGGCTGAGGGTTTTTTTGCTGCTCAGGGTCAGGCCAAGTCATGGGGCCAGGAAGAGGCTGTTTGATGCAAAGGATGCCAGCAAACCCTCAGCTCTGACAGCTGCACTGGACAGTGGATTCCATAAGTGAAACATTTTACGCAGATTTTTGATTGCAGAAGAACAACAGATGGAAATAATCCAGAGACACACTCATGTATTCTCACTCCTTTAAACACCCACATTCTGTTTTTGTGAATTACTCTGCTGTTTTTCCACAGAAATGCCCTGTTTGATACCTCTTGCATGTCCTAACCCCATAAATCACTGAGCTAGTCCTCGGCTGTGGAGAATAAGACAACTCTGGGGAGGGGAAAGCTCACCAGACCTGGGATCTGCAGGATTTGGGCTCCAGAACTGTCTGGGCCACTAACCATGCATCCATCTGTGGAAGATTCTGTCCCCTTCTCTATCACTCAAACATGGCGGTAGAGGTGACATCTGGGTTTAACCTCATGACCTTGTCTTCCCAGCCAGAGTTCATTGGGACTCTCTAACCTGAGCTGGGGTGATCCGATTCTCTCTTTTGGTCACTTGGACTTGGGCCTGAGAGACACAAGCCTGTCTGCCAGGTGTGTGAAACGACACCACGGGAGTGTGGGGTCCATGGAGCATGGGCGCCGGCATGCACAAGGTCTCTGCAGAGAGAACAATGGGTGATGTCATTGTCCTGGGAGAAGGAGAACCTAGGAGTAAATACCCCAGAGGGAGACGAGACAGTAGCTGTTAATATTAAGGTTAAATGAAAACCGAAACACAAGACAAAAGTTATGTACCTAATCCAATCACTACCCTCATTTGTCTATATAGTTTTCTAGTCCCTTATCATATGCTAATTTAATGTTTTACCTATGTGAACTAATGTAGACTTTTACTTTCCTTTTTATTTAGCATTATATTACGAACATTTTCCCATTTTGCTATAGTCTTTTTTATATCTTCCCCCCCACCAATTTCCTTTCTTTTCAAACTTTCCTGTCCTGCCCCCAATATAGTCCCAATAGTGACAGCCTGGTGTAATCCATTCACACTCTTCTCTATATTCCTATGAATATGTAAAAGCATGTGTGTGTGTGTCTCTATACCTATATCCATATATCTATATCCGTGAATATAGTGCATCATTTGGTGGAAGATAAAAAGGAAGAACAATCTGCATTGTATAATCACATTTTTGCAAAATCAAAGGATGGCCCCCAAAATTCAATTTCACTCTTTTAGGAAGGTAGCATAATATTCTCTAGTAAGGATCTCCAAAACAGGGTGCATACACCCCATTGGCACAAGGAAAAAGTATTCAAAGTTATATCTCTCTTTATTTTTATCTCATCTTTTTAAAATTTCTATTTTGTATTTGTTTATCCTACACTTAAGATATTCATACATGCAAATAAATATCCATATTTGGGAGGTGCATGCTATCATTAAATGAGCAATCAAAAATACTTAGAGACCACCGGTCTACAGAATCAGAGAACACTTTATTCACACATTGCCCTTTTGATGGATATCCAGGCATTTTCTAGTTAGGGCCACTACAAACTATGCTGAAAAAAGCATCACTCTACATATGCATTTCTATTCGAGTGCTTTTAGATCCATAGGACAGATTCCCAAAAGTGAAATTGCTGATTCAAAGGTTTTTTTTAATCAATACTGGTGGCCTGCTCTCAAAAAAGTCTGTAACAATTCATATTCCCATCAGCAATGTATAAAATGCTTATTCCCCTGCGTCTTCATGGACTTTGGGGATTATCACTCTTTCTCATGTTTGCCAGACCAGTGGATGGGTTGAGAAATGGCATCCAATCTTTAAGGGCCCATTATGTATAGGTGAGGGCATTGGGACAGGTGACCTCTACGCTCCTTCCAGCTCAAGTGTCCATGCTTCTCTAATTGTCTGTTTTCAGAGCTTACCTGCTCCAGGTGTGTCTCTAGTCACCATTGACTAGCCGTTTGTGAATCCCAGAGACACCTATGGAACAGTTGCTAGAAACCAACGAATCAAGGACTAGAAGGAAAGCTAGCTGAATGCCGTCCAGAGGATCATCTTGACAATACTGTTCAGCTTGTAAAAACCCACTAGGCTAAATCCCTGCAATTTCATCCAGAACAAATAATAAAAAGCAGTGTGTAGGGGCTTCCCTGGTGGTGCAGTGGTTGAGAATCTGCCTGCCAATGCAGGGGACACGGGTTCGAGCCCTGGTCTGGGAGGATCCCACATGCCGCGGAGCAACTAAGCCCGTGAGCCACAATTACTGAGCCTGCGCGTCTGGAGCCTGTGCTCTGCAACAAGAGAGGCCGCGATAGTGAGAGGCCCGCGCACCGCGATGAAGAGTGGTCCCCACTTGCCGCAACTAGAGAAAGCCCTTGCAGAGAAACGAAGACCCAACACAGCCATAAATAAATAAATAATTTAAAAAAAAAAAGCAGTGTGTAATATTTCTAGGATGAGCATATTCATAGTAAATATTTTAAGATCAATGGCTGCACAAAATGCGTTTTCCTTGGAGTTTCACTTTTCAAATGGCTTTGTATTAAAAGTGAAATTTCAATAAATATTCATGGGGAAATTCATTGATGTGTTTTACCATTTACAGCTAAAATTTGTAAGGTTCTGGGGGGGGAAAAAGATGTATGATGTGTATTTTACCCTCTTAGGAGAAAAGTGGTGAAAAAATGCATGATATGCTTTTGTTTTCTCTGACCATATACCCTCCAAGGCAGAGAGTTGTGCTTTCCCACTCCTGCTCCTCTCCAGCCAGCCCTGGGGCAGTTTGCAGCCTGGGCAGAGGGTTAACTGCAAGAAGACCTGACAGAGGAAGGGGTGGTGGGAAGTGGGGAAGGCCTGTGTGCTGAGTCTTTTCAAAGTTCCCAAAGCCCCTTTTAACATCTACCAGTTGATGAGCACTTACTGCATACCTGGCGTTGTGCTTAAAACTTCCCGTACATTCTCCCACTGAGTCCTTACCACGACCGTGTGAAACGGTCACCATGATTCCCATTTTACAGATGAGGAAACTGAGTCTCGGCAAAGTTAAGCAATTGGTCCCCACGGTCACACTGGCAGAATGAGGATTCAGACTCAGGTCCATCTGGCTCTAATGTGCTTTGTCCCTCAGTGTCCCATCTATAATTTCCCCAGATTGCCAGGAGCCCACTGGGGCCGCAGGGATTGGAGGAAGCTCGGTGTCGTGCTAAATGCCTTCCTGTTTACCTCCCCTGCCTCACGGTGCCTGGTAGGCGTCATTTGGCTGCCTGTTCTGAACACGAGGCATCCCACAGCCTCCGTGACATCATTCTTCTTGGCCCCCTTGCCTGTGGCAGGAAGCTAGCTCACACAGGCAAAGCGCTGAAAATCTGGCTGCTTATTCCGGCCCGTTTCCTCAGAGTCTCAGGTGAACGTATTTATTTTTATAATGGCAAGTTGTACCCTTGGCAAAGATCAGATCCCATTGTTCCTTTGCTTAAGATGCTGGAATCACTTCCCATGGCCAACAGAATAAAACCCAAATGCCCCCCGCCCCCGCCTTGGCTTGGCATTCAAGGCTTTCTGTAACCTGGCCACATGACCATCCTCTTCCCTGTTGTCATCTTCATTTGATGCTCAGCTACCCTAGATGGTTAGCTGTCCTTTGCCCATGTTCATGGTCTTACATTTGCCTGGAATGTCATTCGTTCACCTCTTTGACTGTTAGCATCTTAAATACCCTTCAAGGCCCACTTGAATGGACTTGCCTCCCCCGAGTGGCCTTCTCTGTGTCCCCAGGCAGAGTTCACAGGTCTCTCCTCTGCAATCTCCACAGTCCCCTTCAATCATTCTGCCACTGACCCTCACTGGCACTTTTCATATCAGCCTTTGCAGCTGGGCTGTGAGCTTTTGGGGGGCAGGGGCCATGCTATTTATCTCTGTTTTCCCAGCATCCCACTCGACATTTGGCTAAAAGTAATAGTGACAATGACAACATCAATGACAGTAATAGTAGCTAACATTTATGGAGGATTTAAAACGTGATCTTACTGAATCCCTCAGAACAACCTCATGACGCAGATACTATATTTACTCCTATTTAGCAGATAAGGAATGGGGGGTTTGAAAAAACTGTGTGGAAATGAGGGAGCTGGCATTTGAACCTAGGGTGCCCAGTTCCCGAGCTAACTTCTCTGACCCATTGGCTTCATTAGGTGTTTGTGAAATGTTTGTTGAATGAATAATCAAACACATCAATGAGCAAATGAGTAATGAGGGGAAAAATCACACAAATATAGAAAAATTATCCACTCCACTGACTAAAGCAAGGCATTTCCTAGCATCTAAGCAAAGATCATAAGCATTTTCCTCCATCATCCAATGGTGGCCCTCCTGCCACTTGGGAAAATTCCATCAACACACTTATTATAGAAGCCACACCAGTGGGTGTCATTCCAGACATATTCCTAAGGGATATAGAGAAGAATGGCTCATCTTTTTGGGTAGAGGACAATGCTGTGATGATCCCCAGGAGGACAGGAACTTAGAGCTGCACCCAGGACAGGAGGGGTGGGTGACTCTGGCTCATTCACAGCCCCTCCCATGATCCTCCGGGGACAAACAGTGGTTCGAAGACTGCTACATAGTGTCAGAGAGTGGTACAGGCAGAAAGTGTTTGCAGAGCCCAAGAAAGCCAAATGGGATGTAGGAAACAAAAGGAAGGGCAGATGGAGAGCCGCCAGGGCACAGCAGACCCCAGGCTGCAGCTGGGGCTTTGCTTGTGGGGAACCACAGGTGCCAGCAAAATGGAGGTCATGGTGCAGGAATGTGGGAAGGATACTCTGTGTCTTGGTCTCAGAGACACCTTGGGTGCTGGGTGGGCACATGGCAGACAAGCTTAGCTCAGGGAGGAACCATATTCACCTGGGGTTCAGCCAGGAGCAAACACACGGACTGGGGTGTGGCCCACCGGCCTGCTGGCGGCCACCCAGCCCTGCCTGATGCTCAGAAAGAGGGGGGCAAGCCCTAGAGCGTTCTCCATCCTCCCTTCTCCCACCTTCCCCCCCACAGGAAGAATTCTGGAGACATGGGGGCACACAGACTTTCACTCACACATACACACACACACACAAACACACATGCTGAGAAGCCTGGTCAGGCTTCCAGCACTTCACAGCATGAGTCAATTGGTGGATCTTGTTTCTGGAGAGAAACCAGCATGTCTGGAAGGTCGATGAACTGGTTTCCTCCCTCTGAGAGGCTGCCAATTGGATTTTCAATCTCCATTTTCATCCATGGCGACTTTCTGGCCTTGCACATGATAGGAAAGTGAACCTAGAGGCCAAGGATCTGACAGGGGCCGGAAAACAAAGTTGCACAGCCAAAAGGAACAAGAAGGAAAAGAAAACACATTTCATACAGAGGACTGAATTTCTACTTAGGAAGACTGAAACAATTTCCTAAGGTGGTTTTGGAAACACCTGAAAGCGTTTTCCTTTCTGAACCTGAGAGGTGGATCCAGAGGCTGTAACTAGCTCCCTGGGAGCTCAAGATTCTGGTTCTCTTTCCATAAGAGCTGGGAACCAATGGCAGTGAGATATATATATATAGTCTCTGCAAGAACCACAAGGAATGGGATATGGGAAGTCCCATCCAATTCAGTGGAATCTATCCATCCATCCATCTGACATTCATTCATCCAGCCAGCCAGCCAGCCTAGGGTCATTCGCTCATATAGTTAACACTTATTATCACCTGTTTCGGGTCTACCTTTGGCCTGGCCCTGGAGTCCAGTTACCCTGAAAGGACCTGGAGTCCCCTCTTGATTATCTATGGAAAGGAAGGGATACTAGTGACAAGGACTCTTCTAGTTCTAATTCAAAGGCAAAACAGACGATAAACCCTCTCAGGTGTGAAAAGTCCCTTGGCTTGAGGACAATGCAGTAGTTCATCTGGGGCCTGGCCCAAGCCAGATTCTCGGGAAAGACCTGCTAATTCAGGGTAACTTGTACCACTTGTTTAATGCCCTTGCTGAACTCTACACTTTCCATCTTTGAAAATCTTTCATTAAGGTTTCATGATGGGAGAAGGCTGAACGATTATGTAAGAGTGGGGTTTTTTTTTGCAACAATTTTATGGATATATTTTGAAGGAAGCAAACATATGCCTATTAAACAGGGGGAGAATTATCAGTGAATGTTTTTAAATGACCAATAAAAATGAAATTATCATTGCTCATTGTTTTTTATGGATCATAATGTGTTTTTGTTTTTTTCTGATGGAAATAACAAACTCCCCTCCTAGACGCCGGCCGCTAATTACACAGTTACCACACAGTAATCCAGGCAAGTGGGTTCTCGCCTGTCGTAATTCATCTTCATAAAGATAATTGGCCCAGTGAATGAGACCACAAAATAATTGTGCAAACAGGAGACAGATTCAATAAAAACTGATTTTACTCTTCTCTCTTCCAAAACTACAAGCTTGAGAGAGGAGTTTTCAAGAACATATCAGATTTCTCCCCAGATTGCCGCCCCCACCCCCATTTGTTTATTACCGAAAGATTTACTGAGGACCCACTCTTTTCGAATCATTAGCTAAATACTGGGGAAAAGCAAAACTTGGACCAAATTCCCCATGACAAGGAATGGGCAATCAGGTAAGGAAATACATAAGCAGCAGACAGAAGTAACATGACACACAGTGGACAGACAAAAAATGCTCCAGAAGAGATGCAGAGAGAGGGCTACTGGAGTTCAGAGGCAAAGCGGTTGCTTCTGGCTGGAAAATCAGCGAAGGCTTCATGGAAGAAGCGGCATTTGAGCTGACTGCTGAAGGGGTGGGAGAGGGTGGGGAGGTGAATGGCCATTCGGACAAAACACGGGAGCAATTTCAGTGGAGCACAGACAGGTGACGGGAGGAGAGATGGAGTGGAAAGATAGGTTGAAGGTTGTCGTGAAGTGGGAGAAGCTGATTTTTAACTTTTTAACTCATGGCTGTGCCCCTTCCCCTCTGCATATGTGATAGGTATTAACTTGACACAATCAGTAGAACACACCGCTACGTGCCAGGCCCTGTGCTAGGGCTATGTGGGAGACCCAGATGATTTAGCTACAAAACCTTCCCTCAGAAACTCAGAAGGGGGTCAGAAACGTTGATGTGGCCAATACTGGCTGAGCTCGTGCCTGAATTTATTACTGGAGGCGGTGGGAGGTGAGGGTGGGGGTCACTGTTCAAATGAGGCAGGAGGCCCCACATGAGCCTACCGTCCATCCAATTCCACATCACAGCAGGCATCGTTAACATCAGGCTCTAGCTGTTTCCAAGGCAAAACATTGTTGGACTATTTACTGCCAACTACTTCTTTTCTCTATCTCTGTCGCCAACATTTCCCTCCTTGAAAATTTGAAAGAGCCAGGAAAAGACAGTGAGAAAAAAATGTCCAGGGAGATAGGAGAGCAATGCAAATGAGAATCACAAAGCAGACTCCCAGGGAAAGGGAATTTCAGGAAGGGAATTGTTGACAGTGTCACATGGCGTAGAGAATTAAAAGGGGAGCTGGCAGTTGTCCGTTGGGCTTAGCATGGAGAAAATCATTGATGAGCTGGTGAGAGTCACATCAGAAAAGTGGGGGCTGGGGAGCAGAGGCCAGGTGGCAGGGGCGTGAGGACAGAGCCGGCTGGTCTGGGGAAGGAGTCACACAGCTGATACAGGGTGGGCTATCTACCTGACCACCATCTTACCTCCACTTTGCTTTTTGGTCTCTACTCTCATCAACAGACCTAATAACTCTTAGGAAATTACAATTTTACAGAATAAGTTATGTGCCACTATGACATTTTTACATTGGAAGGTCTTTGAGATGCCTTAGGAAGTGTCCCGAGCTAGGGAATGCCCAGCCTACTGTAGTAGTTCTTACCCTTTCATGGTCCTAAAATCTTGACTCAGTAACCTAGATGAATCATAGACTTTCCCCCTGCTCTCCCCACTTACATCCCATCTGCTCCCAACTTCTATTTATTCTTTCTGCCTATCACCTCATTTATCCATTCCCTCCTCTTTACTCCTATAGCTTCCATTGTGGTAGACTGAATTTTTGGTTCTAACTCTTCACTGCTTTGTAATAAATTTTACTTGCATGCCCTTTCCATGGCCTCATGTTCTTCCTCACTCCTTGACCTTTGGGTGGACCATATGACTTGTCAATAAGATGTTAGTAATGTGACACAATCAGAGGCCTGAAATGTTCTTGTGTAATTGAGTTTGCTTTTTTGTACTCCAGTGATACACCTGAGAAGATTATGTGCCAGATAGATGCTGCCACTTCTGACTGGGTCCCAGAAGAATCACATGTGAAAAAGACCTGAGTCTACCCTGTAGCCTGGAGCTGAGCCCACCCTAGATCAGCCATACTATAATCAATCTGCAGATCCAAGATTGTGAAAATAAATTCTTACTGTTTTAAACCACTGAGTTTTGGGGTGGTTTGTTATGCAGCATTACCATACCATTAGCTACTGATACAACCTCATTAGTTCAAGTCCTCTACGCTCACTCCTTAAGTCCAACTGCCATATAGACTGTTAGACAACCTCAAACACTACAAGCAATAAAATCTTCCCCTTCAGGGTTTTCAGTTTTTCTTCCAGAAGGTTTATTCCTTTATTCATTTTGTTCATACACTCAATAAATGGAGACTTGTGCTAAGCCTTAGCAAGGGCAATGAGGGGCAAGTAAGGGGAGGTTATAAATTGGAATGAGATGCATCCCATTTCTTTAAGTGAGAGAAACAGACATGAAAGCAAATAATTACATCCCAAGGTGTCGGCCATATTTCTTATCCTAAAACAAACCAAGTGGAGATAAAGTAATCATTGTTGCAAATGCCCTTTTTATACTTAAAAGCAATTATCTGTGGGTATTTTAAAAAATAAAATCTATAGTAATTATGAGTTTGCCTTTTTGTTTTTCACATATCACATGAGCCAGTGAGGAAGTGGAATGCAAGATAGTCTGACCATATGTCAATACCAAATACATTTCCTTTAAAGTTTGCTTTGCACATCTGTTCTGGAAGATGGGGAATGAAATGTACTTGTAAACAGACACAAATGATTCACAGGATCATGATTGCTTTCCATCATCTGCATCAATTATATACAGCAATGGGACTTGGTGAAATACATTTACGACTTGTTAAAAACACTCCTCGAAACAATTCAGACCTCATTAAGCCCTGGTGTGCTCAGCCAAGCATGGGCTGGCAGTCGGCAGACCTTAGTCCTTGTACCAAATCTGAGCTGACCTTGGCCAAGAGGAAAGCATGTCAGGATGGAGTTTCTTTCTGATCTCTCTTTCCATTGTCATGAGATGGAAGACAGGGAAGCCAGCTATGAAATGAGTACAGACTTTTATTAGGTTGTCAATAAAGCACTCAATCAGTCATCAAACCAATTAATACTCTGTCAGGTGATGGGGATAAAGTAATGCAAGTAAAAGAATAAATACATGGTCCTGTCCTCAGGTCACTTACAGTCTCATAGGAGTTTACCATTTCCAGCTCCTCCTACTAACTATGTAATCTTAAAAAAAATTCACCTAACTTCCCAGTCCCTCAACTTCCTCATCCATAAAATTACAAAAATAATAAAAATAATAATTAAAAATAATAAAATTACAACAAGTACATCATGGGATTATTGTGAGAATTAAAGAAATTAGTACATGGTATGGCAGACACAGCCAGTTGCCTACCCAATATTCATGATCCCCTTCTTTTTTTACTAAGAGAACCCTGATTTTGTTGGAATGACGAGGCATCCTGCCAAAATACTCAACTTTCCAGCCTCCCTTGCAGCTATGGTAGCATGTGCCTCAGTTCTAGCCAGTGAGAAGTAGATAGAAGTCTTGGCAAGGGCATTCCTTCCTGAATAAAAGGACAAAGTTTCATGAGAGACACTTTTCATTCATCTTCTTGTCAGAAACACATATATGGAACACCCAACCACTCTGAGACTCTGAGGATGAAACTACATGCTTGGGATGGTGGAGCAGAAAACTGGAAGGAACTTGACTTCCAAACGATATCCTTGGACACCTGCATAAACCCTGTTCCACTTACTTCCAGACTCATCATAGGAGGAATAGTTCTTGCTTAGGTCACTTGCTTGCTGAAGTCACTCTTTGTGTATGTGTGTGTGTGAAGGGGTTCTGTTCTACACGGGTGAACAAATTCCTAACTGAAAACAAGTAATATGCCTGCCATGTGGGAAGCATTCAATAAATGCCATTAGTCTTGTTAATGTTACGACCGCACCGTGTGATGGTGGCATGGTGAGAACACAGGGAGCTGTCAGACCACTTAGGAGGGCTTCTAATCCAGACCAGATGGAACATTCTTGGAGAAAGAGACATCCAAGCCAGACCTGAAAGGCTGGATAGGAGTGCTGTCAACTCTAAGTCTGCAAGGTCTTTTCAAGTGGACCCCTCTTCTCATTCCCACTCTCCTCCTACTCCCCGAAGCCTCTACTTTGGACATTCCAGCAGGCTCTCAACAGGACTCCTGCTTTCGATCTTGCCCAGACCATCTTCCCCAGTTGTTTCCAGAGAAATCTTTCTAAATGGGTCTGGCTATATCACACCCCCAGATGAAAACCTCTTGAGTGCAACCCCTCTCCTACACGGAGCTTCTCAAAGTTTCCATCAAAGGGCCCCTAAGCAGCCTGTAACCTCCCTGGAGGTTTCAGCAAGTCCTGAAAAGGTACTAAATTTATTTGAACTTTTCTAATTCAATCCCTAAAAAAATCATGTAGCTTTTGCATTTTTAGTTTGTAATATATTCTTGTTGGTTTTAATATGAAAATGTTTTAACTTACTTCCTAAAGGGCTTAATTCATATTCTAGGAAGATGCACTATATTTAACCAGTGGTTCCAAGTAGCCCCTCGTATACTGCTCTACACGTCAGAGGGCGTGCTGGAGCTACCCATCCTGGCATCAAGACAGCACCTGTTTGGCCTCCTGTGATGCCTCCTTGCCTTTCCACATGCCATCCCTTCCTCACTGAATGGCCTTCCTCCCTGTCTGGCAAGCTCCGATGTGTGCTCCTGTGTTAAAGCACCCGCCATGTCATAGTTTGGGCAGTGATTACAGAGTCCCCGATCTCTGATGAAGTTGTGAAGCTGTCAAGCACAAGGGCTGAGTTTTATTCATCCTTGAAAGATTTCCACTGACCATCGCGTAATGAATGATTCCCAAACCTAGAGGCTCACAACAATCGTTTTATTTTGCCCCCAGTTTTGTGGGTCAAAAATTCCAGAAGGGCTCAGCTGGGCAGTTCTTGCTTGGAGTCTCTCAGGCAGTTTGCGGTCACATAGCAGCTGGGGCCGCAGTCATCTATCTGAAGGCTTGACTGGGCTGGAAAGTCCAAGATGGCCCCCTCCTGCGGCTGGCAGTTCGTGCTGGCTGTTCGCTGGGTGCTCGGATGGTGCTGTTGACTGGAGGGTCGGTGTGTAGCCTCTCCAGTCCGACGTCCTAAGGTGGCTGCCCCCCCACCACCAGAGCAAGTGTCCCAAGAGACCAGGAGTAAGCTGTATATGACCTCACAAATCATGCAATGTTCATGTCCAACCACATCATACTGGTTTACAAGTGAGTCACAGGCCAGCAGATATTCAAAGAGGGGACTTAGACTACACCTCTTGATGAGGTCTCATCATAGAAGAACGAGTGGGATGGAAGCTATTGGAGCAGCTGTCTTTGGAAAACACTGTCTAGCATAATAAGCGTCTCAGCTCTGAGCCCAATTTATGGCGAATGAATGAATGAATGGATTTTAAGTATTCTGTGAACGGCCACCATTCCCAGGATAAGATTTTGACATAGAGGGGAAGTGAAATCTCTCTCTACTTTCCTGTTCAAACCTTCTTTTCTCTAGGACCCCCTATGCCCCTCCCTACCTGAGGATGAGCATTGAGGCCAGGAGATGTAGAAAGAGGAACAGAGGGAGGGAGAAAGAGAGAGAGAGAGAGAAAGAGGGAAGGGAGGGGAGAGAGAGGGAGAAAAGAAGGGAGGGAAGGAAGTGGGTGAGAGATTTCCAACACTTGGGAAGGTGAGAAATAGATTCCCCTCCCTTGGTATTTCCTGCTCCCACAGCTTCCGTTTTTCTTGCCCTCCCCAAATAGGAAATGGAGTGATTGGGATTCATCCCGAACATAAATCAACGGTTGGGAAAAGCTTGAAAATAAATCAAACTTGATATTCCATTCGTCCCCGTTGGAATCACTTCTGCCCTCCTCCCTCCGGGCCTCAGCTTCCTCGCCTTCCCATTAGAACAAGGAGGGCTTTGGACCAGCTCACCTCCTAAAATTCCTCCAGCTTAAACCCTGCGGTTTCACATCAACCACCCACACCCATCCTAGCAGGGCATCAACCTCCCGGGGAGAGGCAGCCTGTCATTCAGAGAACTCTCCTTCTCCAAATCTAATAGCCCCTCGTCTCCCATTGCGAGCTCAGTTATGGGACCGTCACAGCAGCATAGCAGGTGTCATTAAATAGACATTAAGACCCAACAGGGCATGTTTTATGGGACCATTACCACATGCCTGATGTTCGCTGTGACAAATGGAGATCCAGCCGACCACACCATGTGATAATGGGCAGGAAACACCCCCCGGGGTGAGGTAATGTGACTAGGAGATGATGCACTCATTGTTTAATGCCACACATCCCATCGGAAGAGGGCTGCTTCCTCTTGGCTGACTCGGTCTGGAAGTCAGGCTTCATCCTTGTCTTCCTGGGTCCATCAGGCACTTGGGCCAGGAGAGATGGAGCCCACCGTCAGGCCAGCGTGGCCAGCCTGAACATGTCCCAAGGAGATCTGCCTCCTGATTTAAAGACAAAGGGCTACCCTGCCTCAGTTTCCCCCAAGCTGATTGGTCTTTGGAAAGCAGGAGCCCGACAGTAAAAGTGAGATGAGCTAATTGATCCCTCTGCTAATCGGAGTAGGAAGGCAAGCCTCTCGGAGCACAGAGAACTCACCTGGATCTAAACATCACCTCATTACAGGCATAATGTTTCTACAGTGTGGGGAGTGCACGTGAGCTTTGGATTCTGACCTCCTTGGGCTTGAACTCAGCTCTGCCGTTTGGTCTCAGAAAGACTCCTCTTTCCCATCTCCTGTGCAGAGATGTGATGAGGGTAACCTGGGAAGACTCACAGAAGCATTCAGGGCCTCATTTAGCAAACGTAGTTTTCCTAGCCCTCCACATGTCTTTTTAGCGTGGCTGTCCCATTCTCGGTCTTTCAGAGAATTAAAGGTCTGGGATCCCAGGGTCTAAGACCTGCTTGTGCCTGCCGCTCCCTGGGGAGTTGGAGGTACCCAAAGCCAGACGCCCTCAGCTGCCGACGTACAACCTCATACCCCACGCTCTGCAGACTCTCCACTGCCTGCCCCCTCTGGATCACACCTCAGTGACACAGCGTTGCTGGGGACAGTTCGCAAACCTACCAACCCACTGACTGATCAGGCCTCTCACTCCCCCCACTAACGTGTCCACCTCCCGGCCAGAGCCTGGGGATACTCCCCGGAGATGCCCTTCCTGCCCCCAAAGCCCTTGACCCTTTGACAGAAGTTCATTCGATATCCCAATGCCCACAGTGTGTCCAGCCCCTCCCTCCACACCTCCTTGGCACCCTGCCCTCATGCCTGCTCTACCATCTTCTCCCCTCCTTTATCCTCATCCCACCCACACCCCTACTCTAGCTCCTCCTCTCAGAGACCATCACACTCAGATTTCCTCCATCCCAAGGAGAGCCTTTCTCAACCACCTGCCATACTATCCTGCGGAATCTCTACCCTCACCACCTCCACTTCCTCTCACCACATTTCCTCCTCAACCCCTTGAAATCTCCATTCCAATGCCACCAATGCGCTAAAATTACCATCTCCATCTTGTGTTCCAATATTCCCTAGCAAGTCTAACTGCACCCTCGTGCCTGGACAATGTCTGAGAACAGCAGTCACCTCCAGTGCCTTTGGATTCTGGGTCACTGATGACTGGTCCTCTTCTTACCTCTCTTCACGCACTGCCTCTCTTTCCTTCACCAGCTCCCCTTCCTCCCCGGGCACCTGAGCCTAGGTGCTCGCCAAATTGCTATTTCAGAGCTTCCCCCCCCTTTCTCTAAACTCCCTCTCTCTTTTCTCCCTTACCTCCGTCCCCAAGGCCTCGCCATAGTTCTAGGCTGCTGACTTCTCCACTCTCGTGCCATCCTTGACTTCTTTCTCTAACTCCAATCTCACATTCCCAGTGGCCCGCGGGACCAGGTAGGTGCCTCACTGGTATCCCAGAGTCTGAATGTCCCACACTGAGGTCATCTCGTTTCTTCTCCACAATCTGTTCCTCCTCCTGGACCTCCTCTGCACAGATGATGTCTCCTGTCCCACCAAGGCGGAGATGCCAAGATGGCTTCTTGGCCTCCCCATCTCTCCTTTCCTCTCTCTTATTCTTCCACTGAGGCCTCTATTATAAAGCGTCTCTCTCCTGGGCCCCGTCCTGAGCCCCCACGTGGTGATGACGGTGCAGGGGAACCAGCACCTGCCAGGAGGATGAACTCAGGTGCTCTGGGCTACCTTCAGGCATCTTCCCAGTTCCTTCAGTCTCATCTTTCCGAACTATGTCATAGGCCAGCACTTTCTGCTGGAACAAAGAGTATCCCAGTGCCTCACCTCGGCCCCTCAGACTCTGAGGATCTGGCCTCTGCCTGCCTCATCAGCCTTATCTTCGCTTTCTTATTCTGGAACTTTCCAGGTCCAGCCATACCATTCATCCAGGGCCTCAAAGAGCCAAGTAGGTGCCCACCTTGGGGCTTTCTCCCAGGCTGTTCTCTCTCTTGAAATCCTCCCCCACCTACCCACTGTGCATCTGGCTGACCCCTACTCCCCTTCCTTTGCTGGGGTCCCTCCATCTAAATCAGGTCCCCTCCATCATGTTCCACTGTGGAACCAGATTTCTTCCTTCGTTGAATGTGTTACAACTTAACATTACACGCTCAGTGTTTATTTATTGTCCATCTCCCCCACTCGACTATAAGCTCCACAAGGTCAGGGACAAGGTCACATTCTTGCTGGAACCCCAGTGTCTACCTGTCATAGTGCCTGACACATAGTAGGCATTCAAAAAGTGCTCGATGAATTAATGAGGCAGTGAATGAGAAACTAGCATTGGTTGACCCAACTGGTTCTAGGAGGAGGAATTTTATCCCCATGGACGGTGTCTGTGGACTCTCCCTGCAGTATTTAAGCCATAGGCTCTGGAGTGAGATGACTTAGGTTCAAATCTCAGCTCTCATAGCACAGGGAGATCAGCTCGGTGCTTTGTGACCACCTAGAGGGGTGGGATTGGGAGGGTGGGAGGGAGGGAGATGCAAGAGGGAAGAGATATGGGGACATATGTATATGTATAACTGATTCACTCTGTTATAAAGCAGAAACTGACACACCATTGTAAAGCAATTATACTCTAACAAAGATGTTAAAACAAAACAAAAAACAAATCTCAGCTCTCCTCCTTACCACCCGGGTGACCTGAAGGAGCTTAACCTTTCCAACTCTCTGTTTCTACAGTTACAAGATGAGATAACAATAGTACAGGCATACCTCATTCTATTGCACTTTGCTTTTTTGTGCTTTGCAGATATCGCATTTTTTACGAATTGAAATTTTGTGGCAACCCTCTGTCAAGTAACTCTATCGGTACCATTTTTCCAACAGCCTTTGCTCACTTCATGTCTCTGTGTCATATTTTGGTAATTCTCAGAATATTTCAAACTTTTGCATTATTACTATATTTGTGCTGGTGATCTGTGATCAGCGATCTTTGCAGTCACTATTACAAAAAGATTATGATTCGCTGAAGGCTCAGATGATGCTCACCATTTTTTAGCGATGAAGTATTTTTTAAATTAAGGTACATACATCGTTTCTTAAAGACATAATGCTATTGCGTACATCATAGATTATGGTATAGTATAAATATAACTTCTTTACGCACTGGGAAACCAAAAAATTCATGACTTGCAATATTCGCTTTATTGCTGTGGTCTGGAACCGAACCTGCAATATCTAGAAGGTCTGTCTGTATTTAACATACAGGGCTGTTCATGAAATCAGCTGATATATGTATTGATGGTACTAAGCCTCATGAACTGTTTGTAAATTTTGGAGACTAATCCCTTGTCGGTCACATCATTTGCAAATATTTTCTCCCAATCTGTGGGTCATCTTTTAGTTTTGTTTATGGTTTCCTTTGCTGTGCAAAAGCTTTTGAGTTTACTTGGGTCCCATTTGTTTATTTTTGTTTTTATTTCCATTATTCTGGGAGACAGATCAAAAAAGATATTGTTGCGATTTATGTCAGAGAGTGTTCTGCCTATGTTTTCCTCTAGGAGTTTTATGGTGTCCGGTCTCACACTTAGGTCTTTAATCCATTTTGAGCTTATTTTTGTGTATGGTGTTAGGGAGTGTTCTAATTTCATTCTTTTACATGTAGCTGTCCAGTTGTCCCCGCACCACTTATTGAAGAGGCTGTCTTTCCACCATTGTGTAGTCTTGCCTCCTTTGTAGAGGAGATTACTTGACCATAGGTGCGTGGGAGCTGATACATGTAAAGAGCTTAACGCCATGACTGGTGTGTGGTGAGTGTAGTCATTATTATTATTACTGCTACTATTTTTCTCTCTCTGTGAGAAGAACCAATAGACATGCAGATAGGACTTGCTGGGAGTGTAGAGGAGCCAGGAGGAGGCGGTATGGGAAGGCTTCTGGACCATGGCTTAGGAGTGGATATGGAAAGAGGGAGGGAGGAGGTGGTACTTGGGAGAACAGACCAAAGAAGGCGATGGAAAAGATGGAAGTTTGGAGCTATCCTTAAGTCTGAGGCTTTATACAGACCCCAAACACCTATGGTATTAATTACTGCTCTATTATTGTTTTCCTTCCTATGAGTTTTTTTTTTTAATTGAGGCAAAATTCACATAACATAAAATTAACCATTTTGGAGTACAATTCACTTGCATTTAGTACATTTCCCAGTATTGCACAACCAACACCTCTATCTAGTTCTAAAACATTTTCATTATTCCCAGAAGAATCAATTAAGCAGCAAGAGATTATTTTCACAATTTTTATTTGGGTGTAATTTTAGATTTACAGAAGAGTTGCAAAGATGGCACAGAGAGTTCCCTTCGCTCAGCTTCCCCGATGTTAAAAGCAACTTGTGGGGGCTTCCCTGGTGGCACAGTGGTTGAGAACCTGCCTGCCAGTGCAGGGGACACGGGTTCGAGCCCTGGTCTGGGAGGATCCCACATGCCGCGGAGCAACTGGGCCCGTGAGCCACAACTACTGAGCCTGCGCGTCTGGAGCCTGTGCTCCGCAACAAGAGAGGCCGTGATAGTGTAGGGCCCGCGCACCGCGATGAAGAGTGGCCCCCGCTCGCCGCAACTAGAGAAAGCCCTCGCACAGAAACGAAGACCCAACACAGCCATAAATAAAAATAATAAATAAATAAATAAATTAAAAAAAAAAAAAAAAAGAACGTGAATTTCTTAAAAAAAAGCACCTTGTGGAATCTGGGTACATTTATCAAAACTGAGACATTAACATCGGTACAAAACTGAACTACAGACATTTATTTGGATCTCTCCAGGGTCTCCACGAATGCCCTTTTTCCGTTTCACGATCAAACCCAGGATAGCAGCACACTGCATTTGGAGAGATTATTTTTGAAACCCAAAGAATCAAAATCAAGTCCACGACTCCTTGGGCTTGGAATCGTTCCTTAGTGACGTTTTGCATCATTCCCTCCCTGAGGGCCCCTGAGACTCACCTCGATTCAAAGGACAGGTTTCCATCGGGCCCACGGGCTATGAACCCATCACATACCACCAAGGGCCGGCAGGGGAGCAGAACGCAGTGCGCCCTCTAAGAACCACGTCTCATTCAGGGTCCCTAATATGGTCAGCGTTTCCCCTGCACTGATTCCGGGGCACCTTCCAGCCCACACTCTCTCCCTTCCTCGGGATGTCACTCTGGGAAGAGGCCAGGTCATGCTGCAGCTACAAGCAACCTGGGAATCTCAGTGGCTTAGGCCACCAAGGTACGTATCTCACCTGCACGTCCTGTACGTCAGGACCACCTAGACACTGTGCTCCATACCCTCCTCCTCGAGACCTAAGCTGATGGGTAACCACTTTCTGGAGCTTTGCATGTATGAGAAGGACCCCTCGTGGGTTTTGCACCAGCATTTAAGTGTCCCATCCCCAAATTGAGACACATCACACCCATTCCGACTCATTGGTTGGAACTAGTCACACAGCTGCATCCAACCAAAGGGAGCCCAGAAGTGTGACCCCACCACGTGCCCGGAAGCGTGGAGGGTAGACTGGTGGGCAAACAGCACCAAAAACCATCACTCCCAAAGACGGCACTGAAAGGCGGGTCTGCAAACCTGCCTCCCCAAATTCAGGGTGACTCTGGGGTCTGGGGAGTCTGTGTGCCCCCTTTGGGGTCTTGGAACCACTCACAGGGCGGGTGGGGGACCGGGCTGAGGCGGACACGAGTAGGCAGAAGGAAGGAGGCAGGGCTGCGGCAAAGATGAAGAAACCATACTTCTGATCTCAGACCCTCAGCCTGATGCAAGAGACCACAAACAGAATCAAATAATCAGGGTCCAAAGCACTGAATAAACTAGGAGGACTCCTGCCACTCCCTTAGGACAGGGTGTAACGGTACCATTCGCGCAATTTCTTCCGCAGATAATTACCAAGTCCCGACCACACACCAATCCCCACCTCCCAGAGTCATCTAAGACTAACCAACTATCTCCAGGGCTTGGCGCTTTTACATTTATAATCCATTTCAATGATGTGGGCATCAGACCGGTAGTGAGTTGACTAGTGGCCCCCAAAAGATGTGTTTATGTCCTAACCTCCAGAACCTGTGAATGTAACCTTACTTGGGGGAGGGGAGGGTCTTGGCAGATGTAATTAAATTAAGAATCTCAACATGAGATCATCCTGGATTATCCCTAAATCCAGTGACAAGTGTCCTTATAAGAGACAGAAGAGGAGACACAGACACACAAAGGACAAGCCCATGGAAGACAAAGGCAGAGATTGGAGCGATGCAGCCACAAGCCAAGGAACGCCTAGAGACGCCAGAAGCTGAAAGAGACAAATGGGGATGCTAAAAATAATCCTTTCCTCCCAGGTTGTTTTGAGAGTGAAAGGAGTGGGTGAGCGGGCCTATGAAAAGTACTCAGAGGGCTTCCCTGGTGGCGCAGTGGTTGAGAGTCTGCCTGCCAATGCAGGGGACACGGGTTCGAGCCCTGGTCTGGGAAGATCCCACGTGCCGCAGAGCAACTAGGCCCGTGAGCCACAACTACTGAGCCTGCGCGTCTGCAGCCTGTGCTCCGCAACAAGAGAGGCCGCGACAGTGAGAGGCCCGCGCACCGCGATGAAGAGTGGCCCCCGCTCGCCGCAATTAGAGAAAGCCCTCGCACAGGAACAAAGACCCAACACAGCCATAAATAAATAAATAAATAAATAAAATTAAAAAAAAAAAAAAAAGTACTCAGCGTCCCTTAACCTGTGGGATCTGATTCCACCTCCAGGTACGCAGTGTCTGAATTGAGTTGAATTCTCGGACACCAGTGGGGTGTTAATGGTGTGTAGCCGTCCCCCACATTGGAAGTTGGGTCTCAGAAAACCGAAAGACCTCCTCTTCTGCATAAAAACCTACGGAAGATGTGCAGGAAAGGGCTCAAGAGTCAAGAGGTCTGAGTGTGAACTGTGGCCCTGCACCTTGCCAGCTGTGTGACGACGGCTCAGAAAATGCCGTTCGCCACCTGGTTCTATGAGAATGAAGTCACTAGCCGTGCAGTCGCTGAACTTTCACACACCCTGAAAGAAGTACAAGGAGGAAACCAGGAATGAGGCCCTCTGTGCTCGGGGAAAACTGGCAGAACAGGCCTTCAGAGAGTTAGATGTTTTCAGGAGGCATTTTTATGAACCTGGATTCTTGCATCTTCCCATACTTGGAAAAGCACTACAACCATTACCTCAGACACCGGTTCCTCATGAGTAGCAGCAACTTTCTACTGAGATGTGTGCTTGGTTGCAAGTAGCCCCTTCACCAAAATCGCAAATATACTGCCCTCCCCGCTGTGAAGCAGTTCCTTGGAGCTATCTGAGAGGCTGTCTCCTGGGCTAGAGTCCTCAGTAAGTCCCCAAATAAAACTGAAACTCACAGCTCTCACATTGTGCAGTTTGTTTTGTTTTCTCAGTCGACAGTGACCTCGGGCAAGCCTCTTCCCTCGTCTGTTGAAAAGGCAGTAAACTCATGCCGCTTACCTAATACTGCTCTTATTTTCCTGGGCTTCTAACTCTCCTTCCCAAAGCCTGCCTGCTGCCCGCTACCCCCGCCCTGGTCCCAGGGTTGATTACAAGTTGTGGTCTCCCCAGTAAAGTTCCAGGTTTGCAGCTTCATCTTGGAGGGGGAAGAAAACTTAGGCCTATAATGTCCAACTAGCAGCTTTGGATACTAAGGGCTAAGTAACTGGGCAATAATGCTGAAAAGCTGGGCTCCATGAAGGTGCCTGTGCCACCTTTATGGAAATAATAGTAACAGCAACAACAGGCACCATTACCAATTATTAAGTATTTATTCCAGAACCCACATGAATGATCAAATCCTCAGGTAAGGGAGGTGCTCTGAGAGAGGTGTTCAGATGATTCCCATTTTACAGAAGAATTAGAGGCTTAGAGAAGGAAGATGATTTGCCATCAGGTCCACCCTGTACAGTTGTTCAGGTTGTGTACTGCATAAGGGGGCTACACCTAAGAGGATGACATTTACATTGCAGACAAATACTAACTTGCATGACAGCATATAGTGGGCACTGGGTGTCCATGCTTCCCAGGTACGTCCTAGAATGACCAGTCATTCATATACCCACCCAGATACCCACGACCAGGCCTCCACTCAGGAGCACAGGCACTCACACATTCACTGGTGCAGGGGTATAGCTGCACCAGGTCCTGACTATGCCCCAAGCATCCCCCTGAGGTTGCTTCTCCCACTGCCCTGGCTCTCAGTGGCTCGATTCCTGTCCCGTAGCAGACTCTGAGTCAGCTATGATTGCCTTGTTGAGGGGATGGGGCAGGTGCGAAACAGTATCTATGAACTGTGAGCCTGAGAGGGCAGGGCTGCGTGTGTACATAAAGCTGGAGCCTGATTCCTAATCGGATGATGCCTTGCCCGGGGTTCCTAAGAAGAGGCTTACGTGTGAGCACATTTTTGAGGAATGGGCTGACAGCACAGTGAGGGATTGTTTGGCTGCCGTAACAAACTACCACAAACCTGGTGGCTTAAGATAACACACATTTGTTCTCTCACATTCCTGGAAGTCGGAAGTCTGAAGTCAGTTTCACGGGCCAAAATCCAGGTGTCAGCAGGGCCACACTCCCTCTGGTGTACCCTCTTTCCCATCCTGCTCTGCCTCCTTTATCCCTGATTCTATCTATCTTGGGACCTTCTATCTATCTTCAGACCTTCAGCCTGCGTCTCACTCCTCCACAGCGAGGATCTCTGGGTACTTTCAGCAAGTTCTACCTAGACAAGATTCTAAATCTTTCAGGACAAGCTGAGCCTTCACCCCACCAGTCTCAGGCCCAACCCTGACCCTGGCCTTGATCTTCACCTTGACCTTTGAGTCTCAGTCTTGCTTCAGACTTAGTCCAACACTCATCCCAGGCTAAACCCTCAACTCTGCCCCAAATGTGCCTTCACCCCAGACCGAGTTCCATCCCCTATCAGACCGAGTTCCAAGCCCAGACATGATCCCAATGGTCTCCCAACCTAATCCAGCCCATAAATGTAAATTACTGGTTTAAAGAGGAAAACTGACAGAGAAAGTGAATAGCGTGGATCAGCCCCTTCACTTCGGGAGTTCAGCTTCCATGTCATGTGCTTGGTGGGTCAGCTTATCAAGAGCGTCAGGGTCACAGTAGAAAGGCCACCTTGCTTGGGTCTGAGTCCAAGCTTTCTCACCAGCTAAGTCACCTTAGGCAAAGTTCTAGGAGGCAATTTTCTGGCCTCTGTTTCCTCTTCTCCTCAAGAACGGATATTGAAAGGTCTCTGCACCCTCTTGCCTGGGTGTCTTTTGTAAATTGCAGAGGAACACAGGGATTTGCATTTTCTTTGTCCCCGATTCAGGAGTTCTCTGGAACTGATATTTACACCCCTCCCCAGCCAGAAAGACCAGTCCTTCTCCCAGCAGGGCAGGCAGGCACGCTGGGCCTTCCACCAACCCCCGACCTGCCGACAGTATGTTTAAACAAGGCTCCTACAAGCCCTGGCCCTGCTGCCGGCAGCCGACCTAGTTTCATTTCACCTCCCTTAAAAGAAAGTGTTATCCCAGCTCACCCTGTGTAGTCTGACAAATGTGTCTCTTTATTAGGGTGAACTGGGCCCTTGGAAGCATAGGAGCAGGTCACGTGCTGGCAAGGTTGCCATGGAAATTATTCACTTTTATTGAATTATTCATTTGTGCAGTCCACCTAGAACATCCCCCCAGGCTCATAGCTGTGACAGACAGACACCTAGACAGAGAGGTGGGTGCCCCCACCCCGAGCCCCTCCACGTGTTGTCACTGCCCGAGAGCTGCCTAATGACAGGACAAAGCAGAAAACTGGGGTCGGAGACCCTGGCTTCCCTCCCCGCTCAGTTCCAGGGGACAGCCATCCTACAGTGATTTCACGGGCAGACTCTCCCTCCAGACTGCCAGGGTTCAAGTCCCCTTTCTCCTCTCCCCCTGTTTTTGCAACTGGAAAAATGGGACTAGAAAAATGCCTACCTCCCAGGGTTGTTGTTAGATTTTAGACTTAAGATACATATAAAATTCTAAGAACAACTTCAGCTTTTATTATTTTCTTCCAAATTGTGTGATCATGGGCTTCAATTTTCCCATCTGTAAAATGCAGACAGACCAAATAATCTTTAAGGAGCCTTCCAGCTCTGATATGCCCTGCAACTGGCAATGGAAACCACATGGTGATTTCTTGCCTGAATTGGTAAGTTTCTCAGGGACACAGAAGCTATTGCCCCCAGTAGACTTTGTCCTCTTCCCAGCGGTAGCCACAGGTCAGAGCTGTGAAGTGAGACTGTGCTGAAGACCCAGACGGGCCCAGTTCCAATGTCAAAACCAGGGGAAGAAGAGTTGGTTCTGCATCCCTTTGACTCGCCCAAGCTAAGCGGTGTTGTCTAAAAGGCTGTTACACCATCACCAGCTTAATGAACCAGGTCATTTTTTCTAACATCACCACCGCCTTCTGCAACCTGCAGAGATCATCTGGGCATGTTAGTAATGCCTTCAAATAACTGATTCTCAGTAGACTGAAAAAAAAAAAAACTCAACAACGTGATATTTGTTTTTTGGTATTCTAAACTGAGACCATTTTTTAAAGCAGCCACCGCAACGTATGTGTAAAGATGAAAATTGAGGAATGTTATCACAGAAGTATTGGAAATCACCTAAATGCTGATCAATAAGAGAGTGACTACATACACTGCTAGTTTTTCTCCAATAATTTGCCATCTAGACATTAAAAAGAGTGAGTTAGATACATACTTATTGGCAAGCCGTGATGCATAAGACACAGGACTGAGTTTGAAAAAAGATATAAAACAGCAGGTGCAAAAATAATCCCATTTAAATAAAACCCATAAACATAAATATATATCCCAGATGTCTAGGACCAGCCTACAGCTTCATATCTAGAGAAGGTTGGCTGGAACCCCCATCCACAAACTGGAGAAGCCCTGATGCCAATATTTCTGTGAATTCCTGAAGGACTTTTGTTCACATGGTCACACAGGGATTCTCCATCACTCCCTTCCCCCTCCCACCCTCATCCTTCTGCTGAATTAGCTCAAGATTGGGGTTGTCTTACTGTCCCATGTCCCAGTTTTGGTTCCACACCATGACAACTCAGATGTGGATTCAACCCCCTCCTTAATGCCCCCCCCTCCCCCGGCCAATCAATCACACTAGAACCGTTTCTGTAGCTAAGGCTTGTGGAAGCTCCTTGAAGGCTTTTCACAGCAACAAAGCAAGCAACTGAAATTCAGTAGTTAGGTGTCCCTGTTTTTCAAAAGTACCTTGACTACTCCCAGACTCAGGGCTCCAGCCTCCTGCTGGGCTGGGCTTTGCTCCTTTTTTTTCTATTTTCAGCTGCACTGCTCTCTCTAACTCTTGATTGGCTCTGGGAGTGCCAAGCTCTTCTCACTTTAGGAAGCGGAGCAGTTCAGTCCTTTGCTGCCTCCCCCCCCAAATTCAGATCTAGGCCACCCTTGCACGTATCCAAACCCATCAAGAGGCTCAGGGTCAACTCACAGCGGACCTTTCACTAAACAAAACCCACCGTCCTTAGAAAGCAGTTGGGGCTGTAGACAGCAAAGTTTTACACACACACACACACACACACACACATGCACGAATAAAGATCAGCCTGGAACCATGTTCACCCAAATGTTAACAGTGGTCATTTTGGGGTAATTTTACTGGCCGCCTATTCTTCTATACATATTTTTGTATTATTTTAATTTCCTAAAATGAGCATTATATGAGTTTCGTAGTCTGAGCAGGGAACAGGAAAGGAAATTTTCCTTTGGGGGAAAACCACGTCCTCTGTGACGCAGAAGGCCTGTCCCCCAGTCCCCCGTACATTCCTTTAGCATCTCACCGCCCGAAGCCCTGGACGTTATCTAGCCGCTACCCAGACCTCACTCCCGACACCTGATCAGACTTCTCTCAGCCCCCTCCTACCCGTCCCAGCCTGTGGCACCACGGCATCAGCCAGCCAACCCCAGACCTGCCAGCAGGCCAGGAGTTCAGTCGAAACTGCCTCCCCGCCCCCGGAAGCATTCCAGGAACAACCATAGCAAGGGCCCCAGTGTGCCAGTGACAGCACCGGCCCCTCCATTTCTGCAGAAACTCCTGAACTGAGCCACGCACAGAACAACTGAATTTCCCAGGAGCAGGGCTCATCGTGGGACACCTCAGGAGCAGAGCCCCAGCCCCCAGGGAAGGGGTGGGGATCTGGAGGGACACCCCAGCAGGAAAGGGGAAGGGCATCTGGGAGGTCTGGAGAGCACGCTGGGTCTCCAATATCATATCCCTGATGATACATGTGGAATTGCCGCTGTTACTAGGGTCCTATAGATGAAATGTCACAACTGCTCTCTTGCTGAAGCCACAGGAGATTGGGAACGTTGCCAAGAAACTCAAGAAAGGAAAAGTCAACCCATGGTCAAGAAGGGAAGATGTAGGTTTGAAGATTAAGTGTGAAGTTTGAGATCTAGAGGAAGAGGTTTCAGACTCCTCTCTGCCCCATCCCTAACCTGGCTAGGATTTCTGCCCAAAGACCTATCTGAGACTGGATGAATCATGTAAGAAAAATAGGATTTAAAAATCTATCCCCCACGATGCCCAGCTCTAAGCCATCAGCAGTGGGCACTCAATACCCTTCTGTTGAACCAAGCTCTTACAGAATGACCCTTCCCTCTTTTGAAAATCACCATTTATCCAGAGCCTTCTATGGATCAGGCACTATGCCATGTGCTTTACCTATGTCATAACCCAGTAAAACATCACACAAAGCAAGTGTTATTGCTCTTTTTTTTTTTTTATAGACGAGGAAACGGCATCCCACAGAAATTAACGTAACTAGCCAAAGGTCCCATAGCCCATTAATCAGCTATTATGGCAATAATGCTACATAACAAATAATCCCAAAACTCAATCAACAAGCATTTACTTCTCCCTGACAGATGTGGCTCTGCTGGGCTTGGCTCCAGCTTGTGGGTTTGTCTGTTTCTGGAGTCTTCTCATTCTCCTGGGATCCGTGGTTACCCACAACACATGCCCCTCATGGCAGATGGTAGCAAAGTGACATGCCAGGACAAGACATACAAATGCCTAACAGCCTGTTGGCAAAATGAAGCCTCATGGCCAAGCCCCACATCGATGGGAAAGGGAAATGTATTTCACCTCTTCTGCTGGGAACTAGTGCAAGGTCTCATTGCAAAGAGTGTGGATACACAGTTTTAGCGGCAAGAATAAAGGAATGGAAACAATAATAAAATCTACCTACATAGCTAGTTGAGAGGTGAAGCCAGGATCAAACCCAGATCCTTCTGATGCCAAAATCCATAGTCACCCCACTTCCGTCCTCTGTCCCTCCACAGATGTGGGCGGTATAGAGGGAGGGGCCTGCAAGAGTTAGCAGCGCTCAGGAGGAACGTGAGCACAGTACCTGGTGCATCTTGCTGTGCAATCAGTTGCCCTGGAGGAAGAGGGTGCTGGACCTTGGACTTGACCAGCTGCGGAGCCAGGGAGTGGGAGGCAGTGCCCCACACCACGGTCAGGTTCAGCAGCAGCACTTGTTCCCTGCCCACCAGGGGCCACTGAAACTGTTCACTCATCCCCAGCTTCTGGGTAAGAGGGTACCCCGACACCTGGGACAGTGCCCCTTCTACATTTGGAGGCAACATCCCCCATAATATTTCATGCAATATTCCAACATCTGGAACATTACTGGGGGGACAACACCACTAATATCTGGAGCAATTAACCTTCCAACATCTAGAGCTCAAGATACCCTCAAATGGACATGAGAATCATAGGCAATAGTCAAGGTCCTGGGTGTGGGGTCTGATGTCCTGGGTTCCAGTCTCAGCCCTGATGCTGATTTGCACATCTCTGGGCCTCCAATTTCTTATTTGTAAAAAGGGCGAGAGGTAGGTTACTGTGTGTGTCTGAGAGCCTTCCCAGGTCGCAACTTTCTGGGTCCCGAGAGGCCAGTGTACTGGTGGTGGTATTCCAGACTCCGTGTTTGACTCTGTGTGACAAGTGGGCTCCATCTGCCTTTTTGTCTCTATCCCTGTCACTCGATATCCAAGCAACCTAAGTGTGCATTAACAGAGGAACGGATAAAGAAGATGTGGTATATATACACAATGGAATATTACTCAGCCATAAAAAAAGAATGAAACCATGCCATTTGTAGCAACGTGGATGGACCTAGAGGATATCAAACTAAGTGAAGCGTCAGACAAAGAAAGACAAATATCATATGATATCGCTTATATCTGGAATCTAAAAAAAATGATACAAATGAACTTATTTACAAAACAGAAATAGATTCGCAGATGTGGAAAACAAACTTATGGTTACCAAAGGGAAAGGAAGGGAGGGATAAATTAGGAGTTTGGGATTAACAGATACACACTACTATATATAAAATAGACAACCAACAAGGATCTACTGTAGAGCACAGGGAACTATACTCAATATCTTGTATCAACCTATAATGGAAGAGAATCTAAAAAGGAATATACATATTTATATATAAATATAAATAGGTATATATAACTGAATCACTCTGCTATACATCTGAAACTAACACTACATTGTAAATCAACTGTATTGCAATAAAAATTAATTTTAAAAACCTACTTACCACCTACAAATAATATATATATATATATATATATATATATATATATATATATCTATCTATCTATCTATCTCCAAAGCTCCAGGTCTTCAATTCTAGAAGAATACAGGGCAATTGGGAGGAGCAGTGGCTCTGGGGAGGGGGCCTGGCCATCACTGCCCTCCTGGCTGAAGCAGGGCTGAGGCTGGACTGCTCAGTGTGAATGGGGCTCAGAGCCCTCCAGGCCTGGGGCTTCCGCAAGAACCCCACATCCCTCTTGGATGGCAGGCAGCATCGGTGTAGCTCTTGTCACTCCAAGCGGGAGCCACAGAGCAGCAACGGCAGCCTCACCTGAACGCAAGATAAAAATGTGGGGGTTTCCCTGGTGGCGCAGTGGTTAAGAATCTGCCTGCCAATGCAGGGGACACGGGTTCGAGCCCTGGTCTGGGAAGATCCCACATGCCGCGGAGCAACTAGGCCCGTGAGCCACAGTTACTGAGCCTGCGCGTCTGGAGCCTGTGCTCCGCAACAAGAGAGGCCACAACAGTGAGAGGCCCGCGCACCGCAATGAAGAGTGGCCCCCGCTTGCCGCAACTAGAGAAGGCCCTAGCACAGAAACGAAGACCCAACATAGCAATCAATCAATCAATCAATCAATCTTTAAAAAAAAAAAAAAGATAAAAATGTGGAATCTCAGACCCCACCCCGGAACTCCTGAACCAGAATCTGCATTTAACAAGATCCCCAGGTGATTCGTGTGCACGTTACAGTTTGAGAAGCTCCAGTGTAGCAGAACCCAGACCTGCTCTTATCTGCTCAGGTCCCTTTACCATTACTCACTGGCTCCTCCGGTGCCTGCATCCCAGCAGCCCACACCTGTGTCTTTGCTGGAGGGCTGCCCTTGAGGATGCTCCAGGCCCCTTTGCCTGCAGCCCAGAGAGCCGGAAGGGCCTCGAAATTTACATCCTCCCAGGAGTAGCCCCTTAACCCAGAGGTTCTGGAACTTTCACAGTTCCTGGAGCCCTTGATGTCTCAGTAATTTTTTCACAGCACTTACTCCAAGGCCAAAAGACTACCTAACAGTTCCATTCATTAAATAGTGAGATCCAAACAACAAGTATTTATATCCTAACAGTTTAGTAGCTATTTAAAAATACAATGTACGCAAATTCAAACAAAAAATATTCTTGTTTCATTCATCAATAATCACAAGTTCATATTAATGGGACAAGGATGCCTGTTGGGCACTGCACAACTTTTCAATTCTTGGAATCAGATTGGACACCACCCTCGTTTCCTTTCCCACGTTGATTTTCCCACAGGACTTGCTTTTTATCACAGCTGCCGGTTTCACCTAACAGCCAGTTTCACAAAGATATGACATCATCCAAAAGAATGTAGGGCAATCTAACATTGAAACCGTGAACTATGTCAAGTGTGGTGTCTGGCAGCTGTAGCCGTGTTGTCCTCAAAATTAAAATATCCCAAGGCACCCTGGGTGCCTTGGCACAGTTTGGGAACCATGGCCTAACCTTTGATGGAGGGTGTTGGGGTATAAATGCCCCAGCTCCCTCACTCTGACAGGGCTGACACTGAGTAGTGACCTGCACTGTCTTCTGCTAGACTGAACCAACTTAGCGTCTGCAGAACTTGGTCTTCTTCCCTTTCTTTCTCTTCCCTTCCCAGTCTCACTTTGGCACACCACTGTTTTTTCTTGCGAACGCTTAAGTAAATCTCTTTCGCACGAATCTTCATCTTGAGACCTGCTTCTGGAGTACCCAGGCTAAGAAAAAGGTGACCAGGAAGAAGCAAGCCTGGGGTGGGGTGGGGACAGCCGGTGGCAATTAGGAAATATTGTCAGCAGGGGAGAATGTGGGTACCTCAACTTCCTCCGTGGCAGTGAGGCAGGGAGATCAAGTCAAAGAAAGCTAATGAGGTGGAATTAGCAGCCTTGGTCACTGACCGGATAGGGATGGTGAGAAAATCTCAGGCCGCTCTGGGTTTGCCCTCACATGGATATGCCATTAACAGCCATCTGGAGACTGAGGGCTGGGGTGGGTTAGGGGCACGCTAGCAAGTGTATTTTTCTACACGTTGAGTTCAAACCCTGAAATCCCAGTTCTAAAAAAAGGAGAAAGTGGAGCAGGCAAACCTCTCCACCCACTTTTTAAAAAGGCTCTGTTTAAACGTGCACTTGATGTGCCGTTCCCAGCTTCATTAACCCCCTAATAATTATACTAATTACTGCGCACTCTCTGTGTAAGGATGTGTTCAGAAGCTCCAGCTCACGCTTGGCTTCAGAAGCAGACAATGTGTTCCTCCCGCGCGCGGCGTGTTGCCGGTACACCCTGCACTGTTGTCGGCAAACACAAGGCAAACACAAGCCGCACCTGTTGAATGTCATCCCTGGGGAGGGGGGAGGGCGCAGCTTGAGCGGCTGGCAAGCGATCACAGTGGCAGAGCCACACACGCAACTGAGCCCAGATATCCAAGACCGGGGTCCTCAAAGCTTTTGTTCTCTAAGGCGGCCGGTGAGCGGGTAGGAGGTCATCTGCCAACAGCGCATTTGGGGACAGAAGCTGTGCTAACTGCCCTCCAGCTAACAACTCACTTATTCCTCCCAACAATCTTGAGATGCGGCCATTGTTGACCCCATTTTACAGGCAAGAAATCTGAGGCTCTGCTACATCTTTTTATTCATTCCACTCGTCTATACTCGTATATGGCATTGACTCTGTGTCATCACCCAGTCACCTTTATAAATTCAGACCCGAACACAGAACACAGCTCCTTTTACTCTGGAAGGAAAACAGCAGAGATTGCTCCTCTGCAAAAGGGCCAAGAGTCCCATATGGAAAGGGGCAAAGGGTGACCTCCTGGCAGAAGGGGACCCCCCAAGGAAGACAGAGCAGACACAAGCTGTGATTCACGGGCAAGGCCGGGCCAGTGTTTGGGCTAGAACTGGATCCACAGATGTGACGGACTAAGGGGCATGGTGCGGGCGGGGCGGGGGGGGGGGGTTGTGAGGGGCTCCTGCACACAAGGGGCTGGTGGGGCAAACTGAGAGCCACGTGGTGTGAGCTTTCTGATTCTTCCCTGTGTCTGGGCCAAGCCAATTTAACCAGGGCCTTGCTCCTGCCAGCCACATAAGCCAGGGGAGCCCCGGACAGGACAGGACAGGGGATTCTAATGAGCTGGGTGAAAGTGCCTGTATCTGGGCTCGGCAGGAAGGCCCTGGTCTTGGAGATGGCTGCCTGCACCCAGAAACACCCCTGGGGTCGGGGTGAGGAAGTGTTCTTGGCTGAGGCAAACTAGGGCAGGTAAGGGCAGGGTGCCTTTGTCAATTGGAATAAAGGACAGATTAGAAAAAGCTGTCCCTCTGGGCAGACACAGCCTCTTAAGGGCAATATTTGCCAAGTGCTTTAGGGCAAAGAACACGGCATCCCATCCTCCCCTGCAGACACACAGCTCTGCTGTAGGGCAGGGCGGGCACCTGACAACAGCTTCCTCTGGGCACCTCTAAGATGTTGACAGCACGACTGCCAGGGCCAGCTTGTTTCTGCCCTCAGGGAATTGGCACCCCATGGACTGAGGCGGAAAACAAAAAGCTGGCTATGGGCGCATAGATGAGAGACAGCATCTCAGAAAAGGAGCTTAGCTAACTAAGTCTTGGCAAACGAGGAAGGGTCTGACAGGCTGACGGGGAAAGGGCGCTCCTGGCCAAGGGAACTGCTAGAGCAAAGGCTCAGAGGTGGGCAAGTGTGTGGCACATCTGGAAATCTGGAGTAGCCTGTGGCAGGGTCTGGGGAGGGGTGGGCCGGAAAGCTCTTCTCAGGCCTTCAGTACATTGCCCTCTTCCCCTATTTTGGAGTGAAGTTCATCTCCCTCATCAGAATTAAAGCTCCCAGGGATCAGGGCCCCACCTCCAAAAGAAGCCGTTATACTGCACCCCTCCACTGAGGCGCCCCAACCCTGAGGAGTCAGGAAATAGGCCCGGGCAATAGGCAGGCCCTGAGTCAGTTTCAATTCCAGAATCTGCCTCCATCTCTAGTTCCCCAGCTCCCTTTCTGCAGGAAACCATCCAGGACCCAAACTTCAAGCTGTTGATGAACTGTGGAAAACACTCGAGAAACTTCCAGCAAATTCTGGAACTGCATGCCATTCCTCAGCAAAATGTGGAGCGCTGGGGGCGGGGTGAGGAGACCAGCTGGCTCCCTCCCCCTCCACAATGCCCTTGATGATGAATTCGACACCAGAAAAAATAAATCAATCAGTGGGCGTGTTTTCCCTCGAGGCGCGGCAACGACAAAATCGTAATGAATGTGAATGTTTCTGGGTTATGTGTTGGAAAATTAGCGCGGGCTTGCATTAATTGAAATTCAGTTCTTTATGTATATCAATTCCCTTTTATCCTTCTGGGATTTGCAGCCACGACAAAGATGCTGAGCAACAGATTAATCCAAGTGTTGTCAGTGACAATGATAAATGGAGATTTAAAAGCCTACACTGAGATAAATTACCATTAAAACTCAGGCCTCCCCTCTCCTGTTAGGTCTGCAGAAGCAAGAATGTGTGAAAACGCTAGGTTGCCTCTCATTATACTCACTCCTAGACTTTGGATGGTGGTGTCTCCATCAGTGGAGGGTTTTTCTTTGCCTTAAGTGTTATTATTCCTTCCAGATTGATCTGGCTTCTTCCTGCTCTCTGCACTCCCTTGGGCCAGTGGATACCTTTTTCTCACATGGCTTCAACAACTAACCACCTGCACACCTGTGCCCGTCCTCTGAGCATCTGTGCCCTGAACCCAGCTGCCCTGGGCACCTCCCAGGACCTCAGACAGCACAGCTGAGAATGAACATGCTGTTTCCACCCCTAGACTTGCTTTTTTTTTTTTTTTTTTCCTTTTGGCCGTGTCGTGCGGCATGTGGGATCTTAGTTCCCCGACCAGGGATCGAACCCGTGCCCCCTGCCGTGGAAGCACGGTATCTTAACCATTGGACCGCCAGGGAAGTCCCGCCTTAGATTTGCTTCTAAGTCCGTGTTCCCCGTCACTGACTTGGACCACCACCCACTCGGCTACCCAAGTCGGAAACATCATCCGACTCCTTTCTCCCTCTCAATCCCCTGCCCAGTCAGTCACTCCTTCCTCCATCCCAGCCCTCTTCTCCCCATCCCATCCCACTTCCCTGGATCAGGTCCTCAGCAGCTCACCCTGGGGTGTGCTAAGTGCCTTCTCTGTGGTCTCCCGGGCTGGAGTCCCCATCCAACAGCCTCTCCAACCTCCAAGCCCATGCTCGGCCTGTCACACCCCTCTGCCCCGTTTCTCCCTGCTGTGGTCTCTCCGGAGACGCCCCCATGGTGCTCAGGGCGAAGTCTAAACTCTGAGGCTCTTCCTGATCCAGCCCCAGCCTCATGCCTCCTCCTGGGAGTCCACCTGGCGTCCATCAAGATCCTCGATGTCTCAGGAACACACCGCACTGTTTCTTGTGCCCTCGACTTTGTACCTTTTCCTAGGGATATCTTATCCACCCCTCTCTGCCAGCTGACCTCGTGCTAGTCCTGAAAGCCCACACTCAACTGGGATGGGGCCCTGGTTCTCGCCTTGGAGCGCTTGGCCCAGTTCTTCTGCCGCGTGTGTCACACTGGCTTGTGTGTTCGCCATCACTTTCCTAATTGTCTCACCCAACTGTGAGCCTTGGGCATCAGGGCGTAGGTACCAGAGGTGTGTGCATGGGCAGTCTGTGCCCAGCCCTGTCTGCGTTTGAGGCATGAAGGAGAGGAGAGCATCCGCTTGCAGTCAGAAAGACACACGGGCGACAGAGGAGGAACGCTGACCTCCCAGACACTCGGGGGCTTGCCTGTGGCCACCTCGTGACAGCCGAGAACAGCAGAGCCCTGAGGCCCTCAAGCCCCAAGCCCTCCCGTCTCAGCTCCACCAGAGTTCCCAGGATCCCACTCTCTCCCTCAGAAGGCACAGGATTCCCCAAACAGCATCAGGAGCCCCTTCTAATAGTACCTCACGGCTGCTGTGGGGAGGGAGATGCCGCGGAGAGGAATGAATTCATATTAGTTTATTCCCAAGATTAACATACCGAAAGCTTCCTTCATTAAAATTGCAGCACTGCAAACACGTCCTGGTAAACTTGGACAGGAAAGCTTCTCTCCGAGGGATAAGAAGTTGTTTCGAGATGAAGGCGTTATCTGGCTTGTCGCATCTGATTTTTCAGGCAAAAAAAAAAAAAAAAAAAAAAGCACCTCTATCCCTTTTTCTGTCTCCTGTCTCATTCTCCTTCTCTTTTTCTTCCACTCTCTGTCCCCCTCCTCTCCCCCCTCCCCCTCTTGCCTCCTCCCCCTCTTCCACCGCGTCCCAATCCCAGCTGCAATTTCCCAGATAAAAACCAAAGACGTGGGCTTATAAGTAATCAGCCGCTGCGGTCTGGGGGTGAATATTCAATTAGTTCCAGGCCAGGGATTCCTGATCAATATTGCCTTCTCGAGGCAAAACAGTGTAACAAACCCTCTTATTAAGCAATTCTAAGGCCTTGTGCTGATACCCACGACTGGCAGCTAATCTGCGCTTTAATTAATACCTGCCCCTTGGTTAGCTAGAGCCATGGCTCACTCAGGGATGGTTTTCAGACCCCCACTCCCCCTGCTGTGAAGCTGGTAGGAGCGTGGCTCTTGTATGAGGTTGTGACCACGTCGGAAACCCAGCCTTTATCTAGCCCTTTGGTGCCCAGCCCCAGGGGCTGAGAAGTAGAATAACAGACCCTCAGGAATGGAGGGGCCCACGAAACCCAGATTCAGGGAAGAAAACTGCCCCAAAACACACCCATTCACACACTCACGTTTCACATCTCTACCAAGTGACTGTTCATCATCTACTTGCACACCTTCAGTGATGGGGAGCTCACTACCCCACAAGAGACCCTGTTCTCCGGCCAGCTATGATTATGAGTCAACTCCTCCTGAGACAGACTCTGCCTCCATTGGTCCTGGCTTTGGACTTCAGTCCTGCCAGGCTCCCTCTCCCTTCAGATAGGCCTGCCACTCCCTGTCCCAGCGCTTCCAATGGCTTCCTTGGCCTATGGAAGATCCCGTAGCAGTTGGCATTAAAAGGCCTCTATAGTAAGAGCAGTAACATCGACAATCATAATTTGTTGAGTGTTCACTCTGTGCCAGCCTTGTGCCGAGTACTTTATAGGTGTTTTTTAATCCTTGTAAATAGCACCATGAGGAACATGCTGTTGTTATTCCCTGTTTTACAGCCAGGGAAACTGAGGCGAGGCGGACTTAGGTAACTTGTTCAAGGCCAAGCCACAGATCTAACAAGGCTCCTGGGCAAGGCTTCCCTGACTCTGTCTAAACAGTGTGTCTACCCCCACCCTGGGCTCCTGCCACACCTCATATGGGAACTGCCACTGCCCTCATTTCTGGGTGCTCACTTGGATGTAAATCTTTTGCATGTTTGTCTCAGGCAGGGGCTGGCTGCACCTCATTCATTTTGGAATACCCCACACTTAGAATGGAGCTCAGCTCTTAGATTGTGCTTGTGTCTATGGAAGGAATGAGTGAGCTAAACTTCTATGGAGGCTGCTGGGGCCCAGACTGAAATGCCCCCAGCTAAGATACCAATCAAAGAAGAAGCTAAATGTCAGGGGAGCTCCACAAAGACTACTTGGATATACGTGCAGAGGAAAAGGCAAAGCAGAGTGGCAGAAAGAGCCTCAGACCAGGGGAGTCAGGAGCCCTGGGTTCTCGGCCCAGTTCTGCCAGACTCTTTATGGTATGTGGGCAAGTTCCTTCTTCTTTCTGGGCCTGGGTTCCCCATCCACAAGCTCTGGTTTGCACTGACGGCTTCTAGACCCTCGGCACTATCAGCCAGAGGGTGGCGCTTTGACCAGGGCTCCCCAGCTGTGGCTTGGGTGGAGTCTGGTCAGCAACCCCCCAGCTGGCCCCACTGCTACCGCTCCAGACTGCTGGGCGCTGCCTGCCCGCCTGCCTGCCGCGCCCTCACCACTTCCCCGTCTCCTGGCTGAAGGATGCCCAGAGAAGCAGTAGCAGCAACAGTAGTAGCAACCGTGGCCACAGCCAATCCTCAGACAGCACTCACCGCGCATCAGGCACGGTCCTAAGCACGTCACAAGTCCAGCTCCCAAAGGTGGGATGTCCTGGAGGACCTTTCCAGGGCAGACAGTCAGCCCGAGGCTGGGACTCCCTCTGCCCCCCGTCTGGGCCCAGAACCCGCGGCCAGGTCCAGAGGACAATCCCCTCTCTCAGCTGACGATCTTGCTGTCTGATTCGCTGAGAAAATACAAGCAACCGGACAAGACTTCAACCCTCCCTCTCCCTCCCAAACCTTTTAACCCATCTGCCTTTACACCCACGCTACGAAAGCTGTAAATCGGATCGTGTCCTGTGGCTACGGCTCTCAGCCATGGCATGGCAGTGGGCAGTGATGGCGAGAATGGAAACTGGACCCTGAAGGGTGCATGAGAGAGTTAACGAGAGACTCTCCGAAACACACCAGGCACAGGGTCTGGCCCAGAGGAGGAGTGGGTGGTGGGCTAGCATAGTGGGAATGACACTCCGATGACAGCCATCAGTATGCGTTTGCCACTTGCGCCGTGCGAGGCGCTGAAGTAAGTGCTTTCTGGACGCTTACTTCCCAACAACTTTGCACGTGAGCAAACAGAGCTCAGAGACATCAAGTCAGTCGGTGAGGAGGCGACCAGTTATCTGACACCAGAACCGCCATGTAAGCCCCCCCCCCCCCCCCCCCCCCGCTAGCCTGCCGCCGACTGGGGCTGCCCTTCCCTCTCTGACCCACGTCAGCGCCCACTGGTTTACTGACGGAGAAATCAGGTCTCCTCACTCCTAAGCCATCACTCTTGCCCCTGTTACCCCATTACCCTTTTCTGCCTTGTTTCTCCTCAGTATTCAGGCATCATTAACATCTGACACCAAGCATTCAGGCATTCCCTTGGTGACTGAGGCTCAGACTAATGATTGTAACGTGACTCTTTTACAAGAGTAAAAGCCCCAGGGTGGGAGACCGATCCCAGTGGAACATGCCACGTGCAAAGAAGCCTCTGCTGGTGACTCAGACGGGGACAGAAGAGGACATCTGGGTCATTTACTGCCTCTGTGGGTCATCCAGCTGGATGGGTGTGAGTTACCTTGGAAACGGAATCTCCAGCCTCCAGAATGGCTTCCAATGACCCCGGCCATCTGGCTTCATGCCCTTATGTATGTATGTATGTGCACATGTATGTTGTATCAGGACTGGTCTGTGTAACCAGCAGAACATGCAGAAGTAGTGGTGTGTGACCTCTAAGCCTAAGTCACAAAAGACATTGCTTCCACCTTCCTCTCTACCATCACTCTGGCGGTGGCGAGGGAGGGGGGAGCTGCCATGTTGTGAGGACACTCAAGTAGTTCTGTGGCGAGACCCCCATGAAAAGCAACAGAAGCCTCCTGCCAACAGCCAGCATCAACCTGCCAACCGCGGGGGGTGAGTCACCTTGGAAATGGGACCTCCAGCTCCAGCTGAGCCTTCAGATGTGAGACCCTGATCCAGGACCACCCAGCTAAGCTGCTCCCAAGCCCTGACCCACAGAAACTGTGACAGATCATAAGCGCTTATTGTGGTAAGCCATTACTTTGGGGGTAGTTTGTTATACAGCAGCTGGCAAAGGACTTGGTGGGGGACATCTCCCCACCTGCACCCCCAGATCTACCCTGTAAACAGATCTAAGTGGCATTCGTGTTCTGAAGAATTGCTCATCCAAGCACATGCTTGCAGGAGCGACCATTTTCTTCGGTACCACCCTGCCCACCGGGAAGGAAGCTCCTTAATGACCAAGATTTGAGGGCACCACCTTCAATGAACCATTTTCATGGCACAGGAGGTCAGGTAATGCTCCAGTTGTGAAAGGGGATTTTGGATTTATCTTGGATCTGGGGCTAAGAAAAACCAAACCTTGATCATGACAAGCCTCTCCATGTATACATAGATCAGTAAGTATAGGCAGCGCTTCTTAGTGTGGGATGTAACGACCGTTTGAGGGGAGGTTTGCTTCGAATAAACATTAACAAATTTAGCAGAGCAGAGGTTCACCTACTTTTTCAAGAAATCAGCTCCAGGATGGGGCCAGCTGGTGTCAGACCCTCTGCAGAAGGAGTGCATTGAGATCTGGCCTGACTTTGGACTTCAACTTCTGGCTGCTGAGGCCCCTGCCTGTGAGTGGGAGAAGCAGCCTCCAGAAACAGGCCGAAAGGTGCTCTGGCTTCTGAGACCTCCCAGCCTTGGATCCCATACAATTCTTCGGTTGCCTTACGTTCATCAAATCCCACACTGCATTTTGCCAAGTACAACAAGTGTATATTTTTAAGAGGAAATTAATGCATATGTTTCTGATTCATCTTATGTGGAAACGATCAAAATATTGTGTCTGAAGTAAAGTCATATCCAGAAGAGGCTTTGGGTAGTTTTGCCAGGTTTTGATGAATCTCTTTTCAGGATTGGGTTCTGGCCTCAGCGTCTGCCAAAGTCTCACAAGTCGGTGCAAACACCATCTCCTCCAGGAAGTCACCCCTGGGGCCCGAGCCGCCTAGAGCTGCCTTTTCTCGGCGCACAGGGGGCTCCAAATCAGGGCCACAGCCTATGGAACTGTTCTTTTTGCCCGGGCCACAGTCCTCCCAACCAGACTGTGAGTTGCCCCAGGGCAGGGGCCAGGAATGCTCTTCCCTGGGATTTGCCAAGACGCACCTGCGCAGGCTCACGAGGTGCGTGTCAGGAGATGAGGCCACACAAGGGAGGCTGGACCAGGAGGTGAGGCGAGGAGGCAGCCAGGGCTTTCGGGCTTTCCTGCTCTCGGGCAACCCCACCCAGGGTCTCAGTGGGTCGTCTTACAGTTTCTGCCGACCTTGGTGGGGCTGGTCATTACGGTCCTGCCTCTTTCCTTCTTCTGAGGCGCCTTCCTGTTATTCCTCTACAGCAAAAAAGAAACAAAAAACAAAAAACAGGGTCATTTCCTGAGTGACAAGGGCCCACAATCAGAGTCCTGTGTTTTCCTTCCAAAGTCCATGGGAGGTGTGTTCCAGTTAAGCACTTAAAGTGAGCCTTCCGTGCTGGGATGACTGGGGGTGGGGTTAGGGGGTTAATGTCTGGGCAAGAGGAAAACACCCTCGAATGTCCTCTCCGGAAACAGAGAAACGTTGCTTCCAAAAACCTAGCGGGAGTTTTGGGAGAAGCGGCAGCCTGGGACATCAGGGAGAGAACATTCAGGAAGGTTCCTCAGCCAGGCTGCCGCCTTCCACATAACCACGAGGAACCTTAGAGAGCCAGCATCCTGCTTGGAAAGACTGAGGAAGCTACTCTTGCAGAAACATCTCGCAACTCACGCTACGCTCTGGGAACCACAGACCCCTTGGCTGCATCAGAGAGCTCAGATGGAGGACGGCACGTGGATTTCCTTCTTCCTGTGTAACTGCGTGTGCGTGTGTGTTGGGGGGAGGGGAGTAGGATACACATGTTTACAATAGGAGACACAGAAAACACAGAAAAAAATTTAGAAGGGCTCGTAACCATCACACACAGTCCACCCAATCTTTCCCCTCCACATTTCCAGAGCCGGCATCACAGGCTCGAGACGCTTCTCTTCTGCTTTTGTCACTTCACGTGATCATATCATCATCATTTCCTGCCGTCACGAAGTGCTCATTGGAAATACCATTTTATGGCTACGTAACATTCCATGGGCTGGCTATACCACTGCCAACTTTAGTTTTTCCCTGGTAATGAGCAAGAGTTGCTCTTCTTTTTTTTTTCTTTTTAATTTATTTTTTTTAATTAATTAATTAATTAATTTATGGCTGTGTTGGGTCTTCGTTTCTGTGCGAGGGCTTTCTCTAGTTGCGGCAAGCGGGGTCCACTCTTCATCGCGGTGCGCGGGCCTCTCACTATCACGGCCTCTCTTGTTGCGGAGCACAGGCTCCAGACGCGCAGGCTCAGTAGTTGTGGCTCACGGGCCTAGCTGCTCCGCAGCATGTGGGATCTTCCCAGACCAGGGCTCAAACCCGTGTCCCCTGCATTAGCAGGCAGATTCTCAACCACTGCGCCACCAGGGAAGCCCGAGTTGCTCTTCCTAATGCTGGAATTCATCTTTGTATGGAAGTCTTTGTTTAGATCTCAGATTACTTTCTTGTTCAAACCCTAAAGTGATATTATCAATTATGAATATCTTAAGGCTTCTGAATCCTATTTCTGAATTCTACTCCAAAATGCCAATTTGGACCCCTATTCAAATCTCCTATCCACTGACTCTTCAGGCAAACTTAAAGGTTATGCAGACCAGCCCTTTATTTGGCAGATGGGGAAACTGAGTCCTGCGGAAGAGAGGGCCGAAACCTCACTCTGGCTAATCAGAGCCTGGTCTCTCCTGAGCACCTGTGTGCGGCCGTGCCTTGGAGGAGGAAGAAGCAGGAGTAATAGGAAGATGTCACGGGGGCTCTCCTCCTGGAACCCTCACTCCTCCTGTAGCACAAGACATGCGCTGACAAAGCACAAGCCATAAAAAACAGGCTGTGGGCAGCTGGGCGAGTGTGAGGAGAGACTGTGCACACACAAAAAGGGGTCAGCCAGAGCCTCCGCTTACCCACATCCCCAGTGGCATCTCCAGGGAAGATCTGAGCACCTAGGAGTCTGGGCTGTGGGATCCTGTCTCTTGCTCAGCTCTGATCTCTGAGGGGTGGTAGGCAGGGTTCTGCTCAGGGAACATAGCCAACAGAGGAAGGGAATGAAGATCCATCCTTTGGGAGAGCCTAAAGAGGCTGTGCAGGCTTGGTCCAGGGACAGCAGTGCAGACTGGTGCAATCCAAGAAGGCTTCAGGGAGGAGGTGGTACATGGGCCAGGCCTTTTAGGAGCTGGGACTGGAGACTGGAGGAAAGTTTCAGAGGAGGGTATTTGGGGTTCAGGCTGTAAATTTTTAAATGCAATTCTGGATTTATATAAGTTTATAAAATAAACTTCTTTATATTTAAATGGCACAGTGCTGAAGCCAGTCTAATAAACAGAATCAAAGATATACCACTGCAAGGTAATTCAATGGGTTGCTTTTTTAACATTTTATACAGCAAAAAATTCCTTGATCACAATCTATGCCACACAATCACCCTGTCTAGTATGTAGGATGCCAGGGGAGCCCCTGCCAAGAGGAGAGCAGGGGTGCAGGCCCGGTGTGGGAGGGGGGATCCTGGGCGATGAAGGACAGGGTGGGGGTCGGGAGATATGAGACCTGCAACCACAGTTTGCTTCCCAGCCTCCAGCTCAGCCTCTGACTCAGTCACTGGGACCCCCCTTCTCTCCCAGACTGGCCTGGAACTGTTGCCTCTTGTGTCACTCTTTTCTCTCTTTTCTCGGTGGTGCCAGCAGCCTTTATTGTTGAAAACGGCTGTATTTGGCTTTAATCAGAGCCCTTGTCAAGCACTCTTCCCCTCCTTTTGTACTTCATTGTCCTCAGAGGGGAAAAATTTATTACGAGCATCATTTTACACAAACTTCTCGGACATGCCAGGATTCCACAATTCCTGACGCCACCAACTTGTTTTCTGCTTACCACCCAGAGTCACAAAAGACAGACAGGAAGAATACCCACTTCTCCCCTAACTGCTGCTTCAGGTCCTGGTCGGCTAACAACTTGCTGTGTGATCTTGAGCCTGTTGCTACTCCTCTCTGGGCCTCGAGTTACCATCTCCGCAACCAGTGGGCTGGAGATGGTCTCCAAGGGTCATTTCATTCCAACCTGCTATAATTCTCAGGTTCATAAGAATAAATGGAATCATCCGGATGTAGGGATCGGGTCCCCGCCTCTGGCCATCTTTATCTTCTAATGCTGATTGGGCTTCCTTACTGCACATCCGAGAACAGCATTCCTCAGCTCTAAACCTCTGCCGGCCCCTCGTCTCCTGACCTGGCAATCAAAGCCCTTCCTAGCTTGGCCTCCACTTCCCCTTCCTGCCTCATCTCCTGTCCCTGTCACCCCACCCCATCGCTGCCACCAGCAAGCAGCCCGCACTTAAAGTTTCCTTCATGCTTCTTTGATTTGGCGTGGAAGTCTTTATTTAGATCTCAGATTACTTTCTTATTCAAACCCTAAAGTGATATTATCAATTATGAATAGTTTAAGGCTTCTGATACCTATTTCTGAATTGTAACCCAAAATGCCAATTTGGACCCCTATTCAAATCTCCTTTTACCTGGAGTGACTTTTCCCCTCTTTCCTTTACCTGTCTGACTCCTAACTTTGCCTTCGAAACCTAGTTCAAATACCAAAGCCTCGGGAAGGTGCCAGGGGGAATCGGTCTGCCCCTCCTTTGGGCTTCCCTGGCTCCTGGACACCCCCCAAGCCCAGAACTCCCCTCTGTGTGGCCAGTACCTCTCAACTCCAGACCACAGACTCTTCCAGGGCAGAGACCATGGTCATGGTCATCTCTGTGTTCCCGGTGCCCAGCTTGGGTCCTGGCACGGAGGATATATAGGTGCCGGTTGGCTGCATCACTGGGACACACAGGGAAGGCCAGAATTCAACTAGACAGGGCTGGTGAATCCACCTTAGCTCTCATCTTGCAAGAGCGGTGTGGCCTAGTGGGAAGGACACAGTCCTGGAGATACTTGTTTCAGGGTTCAAATGCCGGTGCTGTCACTCTCTGGGAACGTGCACTTAGGCAAGTCACGTAACTGCACTTTTCTGTCTATAAAATGGGAATAATAAAGGCAACTTTGCAGGTTTGCTGTTAAGATACAGGTAAGAGACATATGCAGAGTCCAGCACATAGTAGGTACTCAATAAACGGAAACCCTAGGGCCCACCCATCATTCCATCTATCCATCCATCCATCCATCCAGTATTGATGGGGTGTCTTCCGTGTGCTGGGTGCAGTGCTAGGCTGGGGATGTACAGTGAGCAAGCAGGATGAAATGGCTCTGATGTATTCTCCCCCCGTCCCTTGCCTGCTCTGGCGTTTCAGGTTGTGCCCTTGGTTTCCTTCCGGCCTGACCTGGTGCCGCTCGGAGCTAGTGGGACGGACACCCTGGCCTGGCTCAGGCCACCTGGAGGAGGAGCACCGGCTGCCTCTGCACCTGCCTGCCTGGGCCGCCCTGAGGAGGGCCTCGGGGACGGCTGAGAAGGCCCCAGAGGGTGCCGGGGCCCAGGGGTCAGTGCGGACCGCTGTGGCACACGGAGGCTCCGGCAGCATCCTGCAGGGCCCTGCCACCCTCTGGCCCCCGCTAGCCTGACCAAATGCCACCCAGCCCCCACCCCCAGGCTCCTACTCAGCCATCTCTTCACTCTTCCACCCACCCTCCCCTAGGGCTGTTATGAGGATTCAATGAACGGATGTGGGTGAGGTTCTGGAAAGTTCCTGCACGTAGTGAGCACTGCAGGAGCATTTGCTTTCACTGTTTTATCGTTTAATGCTCAAGGCAACTTGTGCAGGGGAATCATCGCCCTCTGTGTACAGTTGAGGAGACAGGCTGAGGAAGAGGACAGGAGCAGCCTGAGGCCAGGGGCTGGGAAGAGGGGAGGAGCCGGGGGCCAAGTCCGGGGGGCTGGCAGGTCCTCACCCTCTCCGGCACCGCAGGGAAGGGTCTCCAGGTCAGGCACTGTCGATAAAAACGCGTTACTACTGCCCTGAGCTGTCTAGAGCTCCTCCATCTGGGGGCAGGGCCAGCGTGGGGAGCGGGAGTGGGGCTGGAGACAGTGGCATGGCCCCTTTGTGCGGGACTGAGTCTAACACACACACACACACACACACACACACACACACACGCTCCTGAGAGATCCTCCCCAGGCAGCTCCTAGACAGACCCCCGCCGGGACGTGGGCCCGAACTCAGCCATCAGCCACAGCCGTGCTCAGGCAGCTCCCGGATGGGGGTCCTCTCAGAAACGCATCGCAGCAGCCCAGGCGGTTCACACGCCCGGGTGCCTCGGTCCCAGACACCAAGTGAGAGGATTTACAAACATTTCCCGCCCCCGCAGCTCAGGGTTCGGTGTCACTCTGCCCATTTCCCAGACAAGGGGGCCGTGGCTCAGAGACGGGGCTTGCTTAAGGTGCAAGTGGCCCAGCCAGGATGACAGCCAAGTGTCCTGGGCTCGGCCCCCTTTCCCAGTCCTCGGGGACTCAGCGGTCTTGGGAACTCCCTGCAGCCATGGTCCCTAAATACCAATAACGAGCAAGACCAGCCACCCCAGGGCTCTTCCCGCTGGACTGTTTCCTCCACCGCAGCCCCTCTGGGGACTCACTCCACCCTCGCGTCACGTGTTCCTTCACTCAGGGTCCTCGGCAGCCTCTTTCCTGATGTATCTGTCAGCACCGGGCACACAGCCCCGCCTGGCAGCCCTGGGCATCTTCCCAGCTGGCTGAGACCTCCCCTTTCCCATGCTTATTATTCCCTCCAAAGGTGACTCGATGACACTGTTCAGTGAGGACCCACCTGAAGCTTCAGTTATCTGTGATTTAATGAGGAGCCTTTTAATGACAACATCTGTTGTTTTAATTACCAGAGGAATTACAAATGAGGCTCCCAGAGGAAACTGCTGCCGGGGCAGAAGCTGGAGAAGAATTCTCAACGTCGGAGGCCCCGCTGGGTCCTTGGCACAGTGACTGCCACGGAGCGTGACCTGTCACAGAGAGCACTTCATCTTCATTTTAATTAAGCACTAAGGGTGAGGCGGGCAGCCTCCAGATCCAAGGGGGCTGAGCAGCCCAGGTCCTGGAAGATACTCTGTGTGAGTAAGCCTTCGGCTCCGTGCATGGGAAGAAAGCAAAGGACAAACCAGCCATTTTTGCTGATGCTGTCGAAGTACATATCTGTCACCCAAAACTGGGGTAGGGAAAGGGGCTGGTCCTCCCCCCAGCCCAGCTGTGCGGCCTTCGCCAGATGAGCTGACCTCTCTGGATTCCAGTTTCTTCCTGTAGGAAGCGAAAGGGATGCCTTTCCTTCTTCTCTCAAGGAAATGGTTCGTCCCTGACATTGGATTCTGGGTGTAGAGCTGGTGAGACGTGTTCACACCCACCCGAGAAGAAGAACTCGGTGGGGTGTAGGATGAACGCCACATGGACGGAGGGTTCGAGACGGAGGAAGGGGTGCTGGTGATGGTGACAATGATGACAGAGTTCGTGACGGTGGTGACAGTGATAATAATCCTGCCGTTCCCCCTGTTTCCTACCCCTCCCGTATCCATGCCTTTTCCAGTCCTCTCCATATAGAGGGTGAGTCTCTTTGCCCCACTGAATCCGGACGAGCCTTGTGATTTGCTGAGTTCGGTAGACTGCAGCACGAACGACAGGCCTATTCCAAACCTAGGTCTCTGACGACCTTGCATGGTGCTGTCCTCTCTCTTGCTCCTCCACCATGACCGAGAGAACGTGCCTGGACTTGGCTACAGAGGATAAGAGTCACATGAAGGAGAGCCAAGTCACCCTAGTGCCCCAGCCAAGGCCATTCGAGATCGGCCAACAGCCCACCAGTTCCCACTGCCCTTCCTGCATCCCCCAGCCAGAGTACTCATCACACTCTACTGACATCTGGTCTACCCACCTTCTTCTCCAGACACTTGAGGGCTAAGAATACATCTCACCCATCAATGGATTATTCATGCTCCGCATAGGAACTGGACCGTAGTATGTGTTTCATAAATGCCTGTTGTATTGGCTCAGCCCCTACTTGAGCAAGCATGGATGGAAGAGGAAGGGGGTGACCTCCTAGGAGCGGCTCCAGGTGTGAATGTGGAGGCCAGTGAGGTCCGGAATACGGATAAAGTCGTGGGTCAGGGGCTCAGCGACACTGACGCGTCAACCAGCCCTTGTATTTGTCTAAGAATTAGGTTCTTTTAAACAAAGAGGTATTTTAACATAAAGAAGCAGGCAGGAGACTGACTTCCTGTAGCCCATTTTATTAAGACTCATCAAGACTGATGTTCTCTGCATCATCTGAGCAGGCAGTGTGTTCAGGAGGTAGAGTGATAGGGAAATTAAACACAGCAGCTACATCCTTTGAAGCTTTTTTGAGCAGCAAGGCCAGCCAATTCCACAGTGTACGTGTCTGGAAGAATACCAGATTTGCTCCCATCCGAGCTTTCCATCCAAGCAGGGAGATAGCTCTTCTAATTAGCCCAGATAAATATTCTTCCACCCAAGCTCCTGTTTAGAGAAAACAGATGGATGCTCGCAAACACGGTCATGGGGTGAATTTGTGTAAAACCACCCTTCTGCTTGAAGTGGCTTCCAGTATTTAAACACATATATGTACACATGTGCACAAGCGCACACACACAGAGCTCTGATGCCATACAACAGGGCAAATTAAAAAGGGCTTAATATAGCCAAAAAAAAAAAAGGGAGAGATTTCAGGTGGTAGTAAGACCCATGACATAATGGGAGATCAGTACCTACAAATGTTTTCTTCCCTGGGGATTGTCCCTTCCCCAAGGTTGACCCTCGCACACCCCTCCCTTTGACTAGATGATGCCCCATTTTATTCAGCAAGTCCCAACTCAAAGGCCTTTGATATCTCCTTGCCATGGCTAGAATGAAGTCCACTTTTTGGGGTAACATTGAAGGCTCTTTCCAAGCTGACTCGACCCTGCCATTCATCTTCGTCTTCCAACCTTCCTCTTCCACCCCATCACCGTGTGCTGCCGTCCTGCTGTAATTAATACTGATAAGTGTCACCGTCCTCACCACCCCCACTTGCATTTATTGAGTGCTAACTCTCTGACAAGCCGTGGACCAGGCGCTTTACATCCCTTATCTTATTTCCTCTTTGCAGTTTATCAGGTAGGCACAGTGACGATCCTCAGCTCGAAGACGAGGAAATGTGGGCTCAGACTGGTTAAGAGGCTTGCTCCAAGTTGCACAGCTAGTAAGAGGCCAACAGCCGCCATACCGACCTCTTTGCCTTGGCGAATGCTGGATCCTCATCGGTGGATTCCCTCCTCCAGCTTCTTCATCTGACGATCACCTGCTTCAGCCCTGGGAAATGTTTTGCTCTCTGACTTCTGACCGCTTCTTCTCCCATCAAAACTTCCCCGGCTCCATGAATCACATCAGAACAAACACCGCCTGGTGGAATGCCATTTCTCAAAATTTAGTAAAAAGAGTCTTAACATAATGACATGTTCTTCTCCTGGTTTTCATTCATCTCTGCAGGTCAGCCAGTCTCTAAGAGCCTGCACTGTCCCAGGTTCTGTGCCCTGCACTGTGGGAATGTAAGTGGCATCAAGAAGCATCCTCCAGTATTTCCCTCCGACTGGCACATGGTGGTTCACGGTGTACTTCCAAGGTCAAAACCTCTATCTGTGCACCTTTTCCTCTTTTCATTCTGAATGTTGTTCATTTATGCCTTCTTATTTTCTGGGTCAGTCTTGACGACGTTTGTTAAAGTATCGACCTTTTCAAGCAACGCACTTTTAGTTTGTTGATGCCTTTATTTTTGTGGATGTTCTATTTGCTTTATCATTTATTCATTTCTATCATTACCTGTATTATTTCCTTCTTTCTAGTTTCCCTTATTCTCTTTCTAGATTCTTGAATTGATTGCTTGGGTTGTAAGTTATGTGCAGCTGTTCTAATTTCCTAATAAATGCATTCAAGAGTATAAATCACCCCTCTAAGAATCAGTTAAACTACATCAGACAAGCTTGATTATGTAGTGTCTTCCTTATTTTCAATTCAAAATACTTCTTAATTTCTGTTGTAAATTTCTTTTGAACCCATGGATAACTTAGAAGTGTGTTTTTAGTTTCCAAACATATACACAGATCATCTCTTTGTTGTTGATTACTAATTTTATTGCATGCTGGATAGAGGATCTGTTGATAATGAAGATTTTTTGAAATTTATGGAGACTTTTTTTGTGGTCTAATACATAGCCTTTTTCCACATGTATTCGCTGTTTCTTTACATTTACATTTATATACATACATGAGCATACATGGTTTTTTTAATCTATCAGCTTCTGAGAAAGATGTGCTAAATTCACCCACTATGCTTGTTGTTTTGTCAACCTTTTGTAAATTATTTCAGATTTTGCTTTATATCTTTCAGGACTAATGTTGGAATCACAGCATGAAATGCCTGTCCTTGATACGTTTAATACCTTTCACCTTGAATTCAATTTTATCTGATAGTAATTTCTTTTACAGATCTATTATTGTTTTCTCTCTTTATTTTTAATATTTTAATATCTTTTGGTTTTAGCCATTTTGCTCTTAAATAGCATGCAGCTGGCTTTTTCAAAACCAAATTTAAGAATCTCTTAATTGGTTAGTTTAATATGCTCATAATTACCGTAATTGATGATACATTTACACTTATTTCTGCTGTCTTATTTTGTTTTCTATTTTCCCAGCCTCTTCTTTTTTCTTTATTTTCCTTTCCCAGTTTCCATTGGCTCGACCAAGTTTTTTGTTGTTATTGTAGAGATTTCTCCTCTACTGGATTGGAGGTCATGTATTCTATTTTTAGCTTCTGTATCTTTAAATTAGTATATTTCAGCAACTCCTAACATTAATCCGTAAATACATCCCTCTGCTCGACTGAGACAAAACCTTAGCACCTTTATTCCCTCTAGGTGTCCACTCTCTCTCTCTCTCTCTCTCCCCACCTAGACGATATCACTTAGAATTTTCATTTCAAATTGTCAGCCCTGCTCCACCTCTGTGTCAGCCCTCCTGAGCGTAGGGATGTAACCACAGCAAAAGGCAGGAAGAAATTGACCAAGTTCCCACTAATCAGCTGAATGAAGGTTTGAAAGAGAAATGAGGTTGAGTTTTAGAAAAATTAAGTTTCTTTTGTTTGCACAGCCAAGTCTGTGAACTGAGGCTGCTCGCTAGTGATTGGGTGGGTCCCCATTCCAGGACCGGGGGTCTGGAGATGAAACAGTCTCAGTTACCCCCAGGGAGGTTCCCCTGGTGTTCTGCTCTTCCACAATTACACAGGACATCAACAATAGACAAGGAGACTGTGTTGACTTCAGGACAAAACCCAAACTCCTTATAATCATGTCGGAACACAGACCACACATGAACATTAACCAAACCACGAAAGTCACCAAATATCCCCCCATCCCAGCTAATGTGTGTGACTGCTGTTGTCCTCTCCCTTCCTCTCACCTTAGAGAAAAGAATTATCAAGATACCAAACAAACCCAGAATTATCCTCACTTCCTGACAGCATCCAACCCAGAACTAAGCTCTACTTCCTTGAACCCTGTCCAAATCCTCTAAGTCCCTTCTAACACCCTCTAACTGGGAGGCCTCATGGTTCCGGGTAGTGGGGACTCCCCCTGGCACCTGACACATGTGGCCTAGTACAACTATGATCTTCTTATAAAGAGGCCTAGTACAACTATGATCTTCTTATAAAGATGCCTGAGTCCCCTGATTAGGTCTGGACTCAAAATACAGACTAAACATATATAACTGAGACCCTGGAAGTGGGGGCCAGCGTGTGAGGTGCCCTGATCCCAGTTTTCCAGACGAGACTCCCAGAGAAGTTAAGCAACCTAACCAAGGCTGCACAGCTGCTGAGTGGCAGGTCTGGGACTCAAGGCAACCCCAGAGCAGTCTGACCCCCAAGTCTACCCTGTGAACCCTGTTCTCACATCATTATGTGCAAACCTGGTCCGGAGAGACATCCCCGGAGCCAGGGGGCAGGCTTGGGCCTCTACTGCTGTCATCTGTGACCTCTCTGAGGGCAAGGATGGTGACACTTCTCTTACCCCCCAAACCCCCAGCACAGAGCAGCACAGACGGGGCTCCAGGAAGTCACCCTGATGATGCCAAGTCGATCCCCAGACGCCTCTGCTAATTCCCTCCTCCCGCGTAGGCCCCCTCCAGACAGGTCCAAGGCATCTGCTCTCTCGGGTGACGCTCTGACTCCCTCCCCTCTTTAGGGAATTCACAGAAAGTGTATCCACGTGGAAAGGGGGAAGCTTTAGCTTCCTTCACTGCAACCTGACAGCCAGCCAGCTTCAGGGTCCTGCCACCCCAGAAGGTCCCCAGTTTCCTTTGGCTGGGTCCTTTTGACATTTTCAATGGTAAAATAAACCTGATTTACAGAAGCCATGAAGGAACCAGGGCGATGTGATTTGCAAAAGGCACAGTGCTATTGGATATAAGACTGAATGAGTCAGTAAATGTAGCAGTTTAGTAACTGTTAAAAAAAAATCAATGCCCATGCAGTCTGTGGAGGAGGAGAAAGCTGTAATGATGGCCTGGAGGAGGGAGAATTCATGCCTGAACTCACGAATCCACGGCCCCCCCAACTCCCTCCCCGACACACACAGACATACGACTCACGCTTCCCACTCCTGCACAGATACTCACAGACACACCAACATAAGCTGTGTGCACAGATAAGCACACAACATATATGCACGCGTCCAGGCATGTCCACTAACAGGAATAATAATAGGTACCATTTATTGACTAGTAAAAATGAGCCAGGCACTGGCATAAGTGCTTTGCATATCCTTATTTCATTACCATCTTATACAACTCTATGAGGTAAGCAGATAACCATTCCCATTTTACAGATGAAGAAACTGAAGCACAGAGCTCTTAAGCAACTTGCCCACAGTCATTCCAGCTAGGAAGCCGGGAAGCCAGAATTAGAACCCAGACTGACTTCAGAAGTCTTATTCTTTTTTTTGGCCACTTTTCATGCTTCTTTTTTTTTTTTTTCGGCCGTACCATGCAGCATGCGGGATCTTAGTTCCCCGACCAAGGATCAAACCCGCGCCCCACGCCCCCGCTGTGGAAATGAGGAGTCCCAACCACTGGACCGCCAGGGAAGTCCCTACTTTTTTTTTTCATTCATTTTTTAGCAGATATAATCGAGTTCTAGTAAACTTCACAGTTAAAAGTGCACAGTTTGATGCATTTCGATACCTGTATACACCCATAGAATCACCACACAATCAAGATCACACATGAGCACATCCATCACCCCCGGAAGTTTCCCTGGGCCACCTTGCAGCGTCTCCCTTCTGGCCCTCCCTGCCCCGCATCCCCCAGCATCCACCGTTCTGCTTTCTGTCACGACTGGTTAGTCTGCATCGTCTAGAACTGTATATAAATGGACTCAGGCAGTATGCTCTCTCTTTTGCCTACAGAAACAATGTTCAAAACGACCACAATAGGGGCCTTCCCACAAAGACGAGACAGACACGCGTGGGCACACTCAGGCTTGCACACACAGTGTCCCAATCCTCACAAACACCTCCACACCCATGCCCCCCACAGGCCGCGCCTCCGCCCACGCACAAGGACACCCTCGCTCTCACCCAGCTTTCACCACATCTGTCCATCCATGCCGCTCCTCTGGGATAACTGCACCTCATTCAGTAGCCAAGTGGACTCCTCACGGGTTCCCAGCAAAGCAACGTAGTTTCTTTCTCCTGTCAAAGCCCACGTGACAGGTGTCTATTCTCTAAAGCTTTGCTCACTTATGCAGTGTCCACCACTCCGCTGGGCACTGCAGATCCCACGGTGACCACGCAGTCACAACCCCTACCTCAGGGAAGCTGACCCGCCCTCCCAAGCCAGTGTGGCCACTGCCCTGCCGTGGGGCTGGCCAGAGAAGGGACCCCCACCTCCGCCAGGCACTGCCAGGCTGGGGGCAGAGTCGAACTCGAAGGGGGAAGAATAGGAGCGTAAGCGAGAAGACAGGAGGCGAGGGTGGGGTGGGAGAGGAAGAGGTTGGGGCCACAGACCAAGCTCAGGTGGGCTTGGCTGCCGGGTAGAGGAGGGAGTCATCCTTCCAGAGTGGACACTGAACGACGGTCACACAAAGCTGGGTCGAGCCAGTGGGCTGAGGAAGGACTGGGCAGAACTGCACTGCAGGAGCCCGGCCCAGGTGTCCCACGGCCACACAGGGCTAGAGCTCATGGCTGACCAGCAGCCTTTAAGGGACAGGACAGGGGACCCATCACCCATGCCCACAATCCACCTGGTACCTCAAGTCGGATTCACCTCGGCTCTCAGTCTGGTTGGATGCACACTGGAATCACTCTGGGAGTTTAAAAAACACTGAGCCCATCCCACTACTGGGCATATACCCTGAGAAAACCATCATTCAAAAAGAGTCATGTACCACAATGTTCTATTCACTGCAGCTCTATTTACAATCGCCAGGACATGGAAGCAACCTAAGTGTCCATCGACCAATGAATGGATAAAGAAGATGGGGCACATATATACAATGGAATATTACTCAGCCATAAAAAGAAACAAAATCAAGTTATTTGTAGTGAGGTGGATGGACTTAGAGACTGTCATACAGAGTGAAGTAAGTCAGAAGGAGAAAAACAAATACCGTACGCTAACACATATATATGGAATCTAAAAAAAAAAAAAAAAAAAAAAAAAGGTTCTGAAGAACCTAGGGGCAGGACAGGAATAAAGACACAGACATAGAGAATGGACTTGAGGACACGGGGAGGGGGAAGGGTAAGCTCAGACGAAGTGAGAGAGTGGCATGGACTTATATATACTACCAAATGTAAAATAGATAGCTAGTGGGAAGCAGCCGCATAGCACAGGGAGACCAGCTCCGTGCTTTGTGACCACCTAGAGGGGTGGGATAGGGAGGGTGGGAGGGAGATGCAAGAGGGAGGAGATATGGGGATATATCTATATTTATAGCTGATTCACTTTGTTATAAAGCAGAAACACACCATTGTTAAGCAATTATACTCCAATAAAGACTAAAAAAAACCCACAACACTGCGCCCTGTGGTTTCACTCCCAGAGAGTCTGATTTGTTTTGTTTTGTTTTGTTTTGTTTGGGGAGGGCGGGAGTGGCCTAGGCATGAGAATTTTTAGAAGCTCCTCAAGTGATTATCTCATATTCAGTAATTCATCATGCACTTTCAACCTTAGGATAGATATACCTCCCCAAAGGACCCCAGGATACAGGAAAGCCAGAAATGCAGCTGGAGTTTCCTGGAATTGGAGTTCCGTGTACTCCAATTTTATCTCCCTACACGCGCCCTAATAGGAATTCAACAAGATAACCTTGTTGATTTAGATATCAATTAATTGTTAGAAGAGGACCGAAGTTTTCATAGGAAATAAACTTCATTGTCACGTTATTAACTGAAATTGGTACAGGTTATAAGTAACTGCTGAGTGATAATGACTTCCTTATCAATATCGGATATTTATAGCCTTTCAGGTTTTACTGGTAAGTCAGTATCAAGATAATTAGACATCAAGTAGACACATTAAATATTATTTACGTTGCTGTTGTTTCTTAAACCTGCAATAAGATGGTGTTATAGAGTCTCCACCCCTTCCTTCTGTCATAATGGCTTATGTGGGACAACACATCTTATATGTGACAAGTATTGGATGGGATGAAATCTGAAGTATGAATTGCCATTGAAAGTAGAGAAAGCTGAGTTTATTTCTGCCTCACCCTCTAGTAGCAGAAGCAGAAGTCTGGTCTAATATATCATCTCGGCTAAGCTGGGCTATGGAGGAGAGACTGCTGCAAAATCTTTTTCACTTTAATTACGTTTTACTTTTAATTAATTGAATTACTTTATAATTATCTTGATGCCAACCCATATGAAGCAGGTTATTTGGACCACGTTGAACCTCTACTGCCTTGCCACTGTTCTGACGTGTGGAAATCGCGATGGGGCTAGAGGCACTCATGAGTCCCACGTGGAGGAAAAGTCATTGATTCTGGCCGTCAAGGTTTAATTAACGTGTCTTTATGAAGGCAGGGTCCGAGCGAGTTTAGAAGAGATTTTTATCACGAAAGTAAAAGACGTAGGCAGCAGAGTGGCCGTGATGAATGAGATGGAATCGTTCCATTGAAAACAAATCAACTGGTGATATTTTGGAAATTGTTAAAAATGTTAAAATGGGTTATATCACCCAAAGACCACATAATATCAGTGGGGTTGGCTCCACACCAGGTGCTGGCCCTGGGGAAAAGGTCGTGTCTTGCTCCAGTGAAGAGAGGGGCAAGGAGGGGTTCTGGTTAAGAGCACGGCTTCCAACTTTGAGACCTTGGGCCAGCTGCTTAAACTAAGCCTCAGTTTGTGCATCTATAAAATGGGGATAATGATTTACCTACCTTACTGGGCTGCGGCGAGGGTTACATGGTATCGTTCTTTAACGCCCATAGCCCTGTGTGCCTGGCAAGAGTTCCATGAACGATACTTATTGCTATTATTCATTCTGCTTCTGTTTTATCATGCTCTTGATCCCATGTAACATCTTCTACCTTCAACTCCACTTCGATATTACTGTTGTCTCCATTTCTTGTTGTGGTTGGCTGTTGTTAGGGGTGAGGCATTTTCTTGGTGTCTTTTTGCCCACCACTTAATTTTTGACCTTTCTTAATCACTTTATTTTAGGTGAGATTCTTTTTTTTAATTGAAGTATAGTTGGTTTACAATGTTGTGTTAGTTTCTTGTGTACAGCAAAGTGATTCCATTATATGGATATATATATATATATATATACATATATATGTGTATATATATATTCTTTTTCGGATTCTTTTCCATTATAGGTTATTACAAGATATTGAATATAGTTCCCTGTACTATAGAGTAGGACCTTGTTGTTTATCTATTTCGTACATAGTAGTGTGTATCTGTTAATCCCAAGTTCCTAATTTATCCCTTCCCCCACCCTTTCCCCTTTGGTAACCATAAATTTGTTTTCTATGCCTGTGAGTCTATCTCTGTTTCGTAAATAAGTTCATTTGTATCATTTTTTAGATTCCACATGTAGGTGATAACATATGATATTTGTCCTTCTCTGTTTCACTTCACTTAGTATGATGATCTCTAAGTTCATCCATGTTGCTGCAAACGGCATTATTTCATTTTTTATGGCTGAGTAATATTCCATTATATATATATATGTGTGTGTGTGTGTGTGTGTGTATATATATATATATATAAATGTATATGTACCACATCTTCTTTACACATCTGTCGATGGGCACTTAGGTTGCTTCCATGTCTTGGCTATTGTATTATATTGCTGCTATGAACACTGGGGTGCACGTATCTTTTTAAATTAGAGTTTTCTCCAGATATGTGCCCAGGAGTGGGAATACTGGATCATATGGTAACTCTATTTTCAGTTTTTTAAAGAACCTCCTTTCTGTTCTCCATAGTGGCTGCACCAATTTACATTCCTTAGGTGAGATTCTTTAAGCCATATAAAGCCAAGCTTGTGTTTCTGAACACAATCCGCCATTTCTACCTTTGAATCGGGGAACTCAGCCAATCCACTCTCATGGAAACAACTGACACTTGTCTCATTTCTTCCCTCTTACATTATGGTTACTGTTTACCTTGCTATTTTCTTTTTCCTTTTCCTTAATTTATCTGGCTTTGTCAAGTAAATACGTATTCCTACCTCCCCCCTCCATTATTTTGACAATTCTCTCTTGATTTTCATTCTATTAATGGTGACTGTTAATCATCACATGCACAACACACTCCGTATTCTTCTGTTGCTATATTAAGAGATCAGTGATTACTCTGCCCCATCCCAGTGCACCCAAGCTCTCTTTGCCAGTTACAAATTTCCCTCTCTTTCTCTCTCCCTGATTTCTCTTTGTATTGACGCTCTGTGTTTTGAGATACTTTTACACTTGATCTTGTAAGCCAATATGATTATAATTCTCAAAAGAGACAATCTTCTAATTCATGTATATAGTGTGAAGTTCAAGAACTACTTTTTTTAAGTTTCAGAAAATCTTTTACTTTTTTCCTATTGGCTCACCTTAGAAGTTCTTATTCCTTTTTTGTTGTCTCCTGGCTCTTGCCCAGATCTACCTCAGGAAGAGACACCTGTCCCAGGTCTTCCCCTGCCTCTGCCTCCCTCTGGTTTCTGTTCCACCGTAGCTGTGGTGACCTTCTTTGCTCACAGCTCTGTAGCCAGGTCCGGTTGTCACAGCCTGACTGGAGTGAGGGGCATAGGCGACTGAACTGGCAGACCTCTGCTGAGACACGAGAGGACGCCTCTCTGCTCCCAGGAGAACTGTGTACCAGGGGAAGCCCCCTCCCAAACTCAACACCTGCAAGCAGCTCAGACTCAAATGGCAAAAAAGGGCAACATCGCTGGAGCAAAACTCAATTTTAAAAAATAGTTTGCAAATTGGTCATTGGCCAAATTGATCATGTAAATTGGTCCCTGGTAAATTGGTTGGCTTCCCCACAAAAGCACTGGCAGTGGGAACACGATATGCTCCCCAATATGCCACATTTGGCACATTGACTATTTTGAATTATAGTTACTCAAGAAACAGCAGGTGCAGGAAGGACACTCTGACCTTCCTTTATCCCCCTGGAAGCGGGAAATAAATCTCCTGTGTGCAAGGTAACTTCCCTGTACCAGGAGGCAGAGAGACATCCTAATCACCAGAGATGGAGAATTCATGGCTAAGAAGGCTACTAAACAAACCTTGTCACTTCTTCACTAATTAGCTACCCCAAGCCCAAACCCCTTTGTTTTGTCAATTCTTCACAGATGTATTGTTTCTTTGTCTAAAAGGCGTAAAAGCTGTCTGCTTTGGTCACCTCTTTCAGTCTCATATCTTTGGGGGTCCCATACATATGAAATGAAATTTGTTTTTTCTCCTGTTAATCTGTCTTAGGTCAATTTCATTATTAGACCAGCCACAGAAGCAAGAAGGGAAGAAGGGAAAAGTTTTCCTCCCCGACAAATCACTCTGCTTCCATTCAGACAAGGTGAATTGTACTTGGATACTCAAAGGCATGAGTGCAAATGTGTCGTGATGCTTACGGCTGTGTCGGTCACCTCTCAGGTCTGTCGGAGCCAGCCCATAACACAAGTGCCAGAAATTGCTAATGAGAAATAAGGTTGCCTGAATTTCAAGCGTATTCGCCAGAACTGGGGCAGCAGTCTTGCCCCCATTGGGCAGGTGATGGGGAGGAGCCAGCAGATGGGCCATGTCCCCAGGAGAAGGCCAGAGTGGGGAAAGAGCTGAAGACCTCATGTAACAGAAAACTGTGGACCTGGGCTTCGGGGGCTGGCGCGAGGGAAGGTGGGGATGGAAATCGGGACACTCAGCCTCAGCCTGGAGAAGATCAGATCAAAGACTATGTGCTCTGTGGGCACATCCATGGGGTCATGTCCCAGGAAGAGCAGTTGATTTCTGTGTAGCCCCGGGGGCTGGGACTGAGCCAGCTGCAGAAGTTGAGGCAGGCAATGCCACCGTCAGAGCTGGCCAGGGATGGACCAGTCTGGGAGGGAGGGAGTTCCCTGTTGTGAAAGGCATGTCAGCCAGACCTGAGAGGTCATCTGATCTGTTCATAGGAGGTCTCCCGATTCCCAGGGATAGACTGGGTAATTGCAGGGTTCCACCTCCCTGGAGTCTGTAATTCTCCAGGTGGCTCCGATGTAATGGAGGGAGGAACCTGCTTCCTGCCACTGGATACTCAGATTCATGAAAACTTAGCACGTTGAGCTGGGAAGTAGGGGAGCCCTGGTGTTGAAAAAGTCGCAGCATTTTGATATTTGCTCCCAAGAATCTTGCATTCATCTTTAAGGAGTAAACTTTTCCCTTATTTTAAGAAAATCACCATGATGTGCTTTTTAGTTACACAAATACTTGCTGGTTGTTCTTGGGGAAAACCATGAAATCGCCAGTAAGCTGAATACAAATCTTTTAACCTAAGAATTTAAGGGTTCTGTTTGGCAGCTGAGACTTCCTTGCCCCCTCCCCATTAGGGGGGAGGGGCAGGAGGGGGAGGGGCAGAAGCTATAATAAATACTTTTTGCTGCTGTATGAACTCTGCTGCAAAGCGGTGCTCGTTCCTGGGGAAACGTGGACACTTTTCTGGGCAGTTCTTTGTGGGAGAGGAAGCCTGACTTCAGAGACAGGATGCTGATGTTACTTGCTTCATCTCTTGCTGGAGGAAAGACTAGACGGGACCATCAGTGTCCTTGGAATGAAGTTATTTACAATGAATCAATCTGAGCTGCTCCCATGCCCTGTGGAGTGGGGCTTCCCTTGAAGCGAGTGGATATTCCACTGTCAGTCATTCTGGGAAAGAGCTGGTCCCAAGGCAGGAAGTGGGGAAGAGGAAGGGAGACAGTAGATGGAGAGAGAAGCATCCCAGCCTCTTTCGGAGCTGAGCTGCCCTCTGTCCTGTGGAGAACACTGGAAGTGAAGCAGTCACTGGTCTGTAGGGTCCCCAGGGAGGGGTTGAGCCTCTGGCATCTGAGTGCAGCCCCCTCTACAGAAGTTATAAGTTCATGTGTGTAATGTTCTTCCCTTCTATGAACCTAGAACCTTTAGGAATGTGTTAGCTGAAGTGGAAGTTTCTTCTAGACTGGGCTGTAGAGAATTAAGCGAGAAGGGCTGCCCTGTGCTTGGGTTTGGGTTTGGAGTGGAGCATAGGTAGTAGCTGAGGGTGTCCCTGGTAGAAAACAGTGGTGCCCGTGGACACCAAAAGCCCCGTGAGCCATCACAGGCAAGACAGTGGAGGGAGCGCTGGGCACAGCGTTTAAGACACACAAGCGAGCATCACAGGGTCTCCCCGACACAGAGGGGTCCAGCAGGTAGGGGTCTGCAGTCGGTGGTAACTGTTAATCAAGGTGTGACTCTGCGTCGTCACCAAGGACAGATGCAGTACTTTTACACGGGTACTTCACAGCAGCCCTGTAAAGTTAGCTATTACAGCTAAAACCGAGACTGAGGAAATATAGAAGTAGCATATACGAATGATGAGGAAGGTGACAAGGACAAGAAGGGGAGATAAGGTGACCCAGGGACCTTGTGGGCACACAGAGGGCAGAGGAGGTGAGGTGTGGATGCTGACTCCTCCTTGCCCCCTCGGGCCCCCCATCGCGGAACTTACACACAGGACTGATTATGAGTCCGTGTCCTGCTCCAGACTCTGAGCTGTCCAAGGGTGGGAATGCTCTCTGGTTACTATGCTTGTCCCTCGCCACAGGAAAGGGACAGTCATGTACGAGGTACATCGTGAGAAAACCACAAGCAGGGCATGCGTGGTGGGCAGGGGTGATGGGAGAGAGGGCTACGGAGGTGGCACGGGCTCCATCTAGGGGGTCCTACCATTCCAGGCTTAGGAGCTGGGCTGTATCCAGCAGGTGGCAGGGGCCACCAGAGCAGGCATCAAGATTGAGGGCATGGTGCGAGGCAGCTGCGGGGCAGTGAGCTCTGCCCGTGTCCATCACCCTGGTGGGCCATCTCGCAAAGAACTAGCAGGACAGTAGTGGCCCCAGAGCTGTCCCACCCGAAGTGTCCCCTGGAGTGGGAGAGGAACCCGTGGGAAAGGCAAGCCAATATAAGTCAGAGCTAACCTGTGCTGATCACCGGCTCCCTAAATCAAGAATCTGGCAGATTTTCCGGGTGAGAATCAATCTTCCTGTCCCCACAGTAAATACCATAATCCTTTTTCCAGTGTGGTTTAGAGAATTTAACTGCCACGCTCATGATTTATTCGAAAATATCCTGCCAGTTTATGTGGATGAACGGGGAAGTCAACGTGCTTTTAGACAGGAGGTCAGAGCACTTACCGTGGGGCCAGGGCCTTCGCCCCGCGGCGGCTCTCCAGCAGACTGCCACCTTCCTTCCACACCTGCCCCACAAAGGAGCGCTCTGTGGCTGGCCACCTGGACAAACAGGGACGAGGGACGTGGGAACTGAGGGTGAGCAGCCCAGGACACCAGAAGGACCATTCCCTAGCCAGGAGGGACAGAGCAGAGGTGGCCGAGACTGCCAGCAGTTGGCCATTCCCTCTGGCCTTCTATCTATGGAAGCCAAGTCGGGATTTCTCTTTTTTTATAATTTTTCCTTACACAGCTAATACAAGAATACCTTTTTGTCATGCATGACTCAAACAATGCAGAAGTTTCTAGAACAAAGTGCAAAATCTCCCTTCAACACCCCATGCCCCCATCCCTACTTCCTCCCTCAGAGAAACCACGGTCAAACCCTTAGTGACCACCATTCTCTATTCATAAACACATGTACCTTTTTTTACATAAATAGTGCACATGGTATATGGTATATTTATGGATGTATATTACTTCCAGATTTTTAAACCTTTATTAAAAACTACTGCAATAAACTTCTTTATAATTCAACGCATTTTGATGCACACATGAGTTTTCTTTTAATGTAGACTCTAAATGAGACGTTCCTGGTTAGAGTTTTGACAGGTTCTACCAAATTGCCCTCCAAACATACTTTGCCAGTAGGATATGGTGTTTCTCTCCTCAGAGTGCTAGTAATACCTTCAGCTAATTTTTGCCAAATTAATGGACAAAACACCTTCATTGCTGATTTACTCATAACTGGTCCTTAAGAACGTGGACCACAATGTCCAGTCCGTTCATTCCTTCGTTTAGTTTTCTCTTAGATCGTCCTTCTCTTCATGGAATTTAGAGATTTTTATCTTTGTCTTTTGAATATATTGCAAATATTTCATTTCAGTCTATTGCTTGTCTTTTAACTTTGTTGTGTCTTCTTTGTTCAGAGATTTTACATTTTTTAAAGAATTCAGATCTGACTGTCTCATTTATGGTTCTGGGTTTTGTGACTTGGAAGGCTTTCCACCCCCAGGATTATATGTGAAATTTTTTCCCTGTATTTTCTTCTAATATTTTTCTATGTTTTGCATTCATTCCTTGCCTCTAGCATCTCTGCTCTGTCACTTTTCTCTTCTGACACTACACTCCCTCCCCAGGTGATCATATTCATGTTACAGCTTCAATCACCGCCCTTGGGATCATAATTCCCTCACGTGTGTCTGCAGCCCTTCCTCTGGGCTCTAGACTTGCGTATCCACCTGCCTACCTGACATCACAAAAGTGCCACAAACTTGGCAAATCCAAAACTGCACTCATGATTTTTCTTCCCAAACCTTGACTTCGTGTCTATCCTGCGGGATGGCCCAGAAACCTGGGCCTTGCTCTTTGCACAGCACTGTCCTTCACCCTCCATATCCATATCCCGCCAAGAGTGTGGATGGGGTCTCATCAGTTCTACATCCTAAACTCTCTGCCCACTGCTCTCTTTCTCCACCCTCATCTCTCCAGCCTAGGCTGCCTTCATCTCTTGCCAGGGCTTCTGCATTAGCCTGCTAACTCATCTCTACAGCTCCACTCTTACTTGCTGTAATCCTTTCTCCACACAGCAGTCAGACAGACCCCTTCAAGACACAAATGTGACCATGTCACCCTCTTCTTCTCAAAACCATTAGGATGAAGAAAATCCTCCTTTGGACAACAAGGCTTCAATGATCTAGCCCCTGCCTATTTGTCTGGTCTCAAGCCTGCTCTCTGTGCACTAACCATGCAGTCCTTTTCTGTTTCTCCAACCACAGGGCCTTTGCACATGCTGTTCCCTCTACTTGGTATGCTCTCTCCTCTTCCCAACCTGTTCCCCTATTATATTCTACTTCCCTTTTCTCTTCTCAGTTCAAATGTCGCTTCCATGACCCCATAGATTACATCAGACCCCCATGTTAAATTTTCTCATAGCATCCTGGACCTTTTTCTCATAACACTCACCCTAGTTTGTGTAGCTTATGTTTATGTATTTGATTATTCGATGTAAATCTCTCTCCCCCATAAGACAACCGGATCCATGGAGGCAATGACTGGGTCTGTTTGGCTCAGCACAACGTGTGGCATTTGGTGAGTGCTCAGTGAACCTTTGTTGACAGAACAACTCACTCTGGCCTCCAGCGTCTGCCTGCTCCCTCGGCACCAATGGCAGGGCAAGGCCAGGGATGCCCACTCTTCTCAGTTGCAGCAAGGAGAAGAGGCCTCATTTATCTTTGCCAAGAACCCAGTGAGTCTCTGGTGCCTGTCTCAGGGACACTTGGGAGACAGTGAGAAAAGGGAGAAAGCTGGGAGGAGGCAAGATGATGGTTTCTTCAGGGAGAGGTTGGAGCAGAGCAATGCAGCTTTGGGATGCAGCTCGTCTCCCATCTCATGATGAAATCAGCGGAGGAAATCGTGAGTGCATAGCTGTCAGGGTGGCTAGGGAAGGAAGAAAGCATCCGTGAGAGGTCCTGGCAGTTTGTGCTTAAGGATCAGGGAGAAACCTCATGGCTCAGTTCAGCTGGACTGAGCTGAAATGTATGCTTATTCCAGCCTCATGAGACGGCTACATGAACAGCTAAAATGCATCATGCTTTCAAGTTGGAATGAGTAGAGTGAATTAATTAATAAGTAAAGGAAAGGAAGGAGAGAATAAATACATGTATGCATTCATTTTCACTTATTTAACAAACCTTTGTTGAGTTTCTACTTGGGGCCAGGCACTGTTCTAGAGCTGGGGCTACAGGTGGGGGCAAAGTCAGGCTGGCCCCTGCATGAAGGAGCTTATATTCTAACAGAGAGAGGGAGATAGTCAATAAACAAGTAAGCAAGGACGTACATTATATAATGCCAGGTAGCAATAAGAGTTATGAAGATGAATAAATAATAGCAGCCAACATGGATTAAGAGCTTGTTACAAGCCCCATTCATGTATTAATACATTGAACTCTCCCAACAATACCATAAAGTAGGTATTATTATTATCTCTACTTAGTAATGAAGACACAGAAGCATGGAGAAGTTAAATAACTTGCCCAAGTTCTCACAGCTGGTAAATTATTGTATTAGGGTATAAAATGAGCTGTTGTAACAAAGAGACATCAACATATAGTGGCCCAAATAAAACGGATGTCTATTTCTGTCATAACAGCTCAGAGGTAGGCGGGCAGACCAGAGTCAGTGGAAAGTTCTGTTCCAAGTATCATTCAGGAACCCTGGATCTTCCTACTTCGTTTCTCTGCCACACCACAGGACGTAGTCCTCTCTGTAGGGTCAAAGCTAGCTCAGCTTCATGGCCACATTACAGTTTGTGAGATGAGAAAAGAGAATGCAAAAGACCAGGGCAAGTGGATACACCAGAGCTGCACACATCACTTCCACACACAGCCCATCAGCCCAAGCTTTGCCTTAAGGGCTCACCTAGCTGCAAGGGAGTCAGAGAAATGTAGTCTTTACCTGAGTGGCCATGTGGCCAGATTAAATTTGAGAGAGAACTCAGTTTCTAAAAGAAAAAAGGGGAAATGAATAACGGAATGAGGGAAGGGGAGAAATGAACATTTCTTTCCCAGTGGATACGCTGAAAGTGAAACCCAGGTACTCAAGCTTCAGAATAAGGGAAAAGGGAATGAATAATGTACTTTTTAATAAGATGGGAAGAGAAAGGCTCTCTAAGGAGGTAACATTTGATCAGAGACTTGAAAGAAGTGAATGTCTAAGTAAGCGTGTTCCAGGAGAGAGAATAGAAGGCACAAAGGCCCTTAAGCGTGTGCTAGGAATTACATGGAGGTCAGTGGGCCCGAGATTTAAAAAGGAGAAAGAGTGTGGCCAGAGTTGAGGCCAGACGATGGAGGGTCATGTAGTCCATGATATGGAGTCTGGGAAGCCATGGGAGGGTCTTTGAGAAAGAAAGTGATGGAGTTTGATTTATTTTTTTTCAAAGTTCACGCTCAAACAGAGCCAGGGAGGGTACAGTGCTTCCATTAGAATGGAAGCATGGGTACCATTTAGGAGGCTATAAACAAGAGATGATGGTGTTTAGGACTAACACAGTTGCCCTGGCACCACCCACAGAGGGGATCAATGGGGAAGCCTGCTGACAATAAGTGGCCGGACAAGTGCTCTCTTTCCCCATTAGGCCAGGGACTCTGCTCTCCTGCCGACAGATATTGGGGCAGCCAGCAGCACTGGCCAAGAAGTCCCCACCATAACAAGTGGCCTGGACCAGGAAGCCTCTTTCACCCTGTGGGCATGAGACTCCCCTCTCCAAGCCAGAGCCACTGCGGTGGCCAAGGGACACTGGCAAGAGGACCCCACCACGGCAAGCATCCAGCCCAGGAAGTTACTTTGTCCCCATGGGCCTAAAACTCCCTTCTCCACTGAGACACACTCAGCAGTCAGTCAGACCTTGGGAAAACCCTCTTGTCCCCTCAAGCAGCAACAGCAAAACCCAGTGACACCACTGGGAGCAAGAGTGACACCAGACAAACTAAGCAGACCAAAATAACACAACAAAAGCTCCTAACGTTAAACTGCCGTTAGAACCACAGCCCACAAAAGTCACAAAAGTAAACAGGGTGACTGCCTGAAAATTAAATATGACTCAATGTCTTCTAACATAATAGATGAAATATCCAGTGCACAATCAAATGTCACCTGTCATACCGAGAACTAAGAAAGTCACAATTCAAATGAGAAAAGACAATCAACTAATGCTAACAGTGAGACAAATGAGAAGGTGGGATTATCTGACAAGAGTTTTAAAGCAGCTTCAACAAACAATTAGCAGTTCTCTTGAAACAAATGAGAAGATAGAAAGTCTAAGCAAAAAAAAGAAAAAAGAAGTTATAAAAAAGAACCAAATGGCAATTATAGAACTGAAAAACACAATAACAAATAAAAAATTCTCTGGATGGGCTCAACACTTGATACAGTCAGTGAACTTGAGGATGGATGATGAAAATTCACCCAATCTGAACAGAGAAAAAGACCAGGGTCTGAAGCCCAGGACCTTCAATTCCCCTTCCATGGGCTCCTGGATTAATTGGTACTTCCTGAGAAAGGCTGCTAAAGTGTCCTCTTAGCCCTGCAAGCTGCTGCAACAGCCTATAAATCAGAGCAGGAAAAGGGGCAGTAAAATTACCCCAACCCCCCAGCACAGGACGGCAGCTCCAGGGGATGGCGGCCAGGGAACGTGGATGTGAACATCTTCCAAAAGATCCCAGCCCCTTTCCCCACGACTATCCTGTGCTGAGATGCAGGAACACCGGCCAGTGAGGTTACATACAACTTAGGAACATGAGTGCGGAGGAGAGGATTCCAGGATAAGAGGAGAATGAGTAGAGTAAATGAAAGGGGCACCACGGGTGCGGGGGCAGCAGGAAGGGGAGATGTGAGGGAGGATCGTGGGCAGGGAGATGACCGCTGGGCGGGAGCAGCTGGGAGAGAGTAACTGGAGAATAGGAGGGAGACGGCCAGGACAGGGGAGCAGGACACAGGAGGTCCCCCTTCCTAAAGCCGTGTAGATGACAAACTTCCAGCATCACTTAGACGTACCTGCCAGGCTGCGCCCCCCCAACCCACCTCCGCCCGGTGCTTGCAGGGATCCGGAGGGGACAGCGCAGCCCAGCCTGGGGAGGGAATCCTGGCCTCACTGAATAGCAGGCCTCCCTCTGTGTGATAGCTGAGAAAGGCGATTTCCCTACGAAATGCTAATTCATCCAGAACTCCCTACTCATTGCAAGGAGCTGTCTTCTTGTTTGTTTTTTTTTTTTTTTTTTTTTTTTTTAAACATCTTTATTGAAGTATAATTGCCTTACAATAGTGTGTTAGCTTCTGCTTTATAACAAAGTGAATCAGTTATACATATACAATATGTTCCCATTTCTCTTCCCTCTTGCATCTCCCTCCCTCCCACCCTCCCCATCCCACCCCTCTAGGTGGTCACAAAGCACCGAGCTGATCTCCCTGTGCTATGCGGCTGCTTCCCACTAGCTATCTATTTTACATTTGGTAGTGTATATATGTCCATGACACTCTCTTACCCTGTCACATCTCACCCCACCCCCTCCCCATATCCTCAAGTCCATTCTCTAGTAGGTCTGTGTCTTTATTCCCGTCTTGCCACTAGGTTCTTCATGGCCTTTTTTTTTTTTTTTTTTTCCTTAGATTCCATATATATGTGTTAGCATACTGTATTTGTTTTTCTCTTTCTGACTTACTTCACTCTGTATGACAGACTCTAACTCCATCCACCTCATTACAAATACCTCCATTTCATTTCTTTTTACGGCTGAGTAATATTCCATTGAATATATGCGCCACATCTTCTTTATCCATTCATCTGTCGATGGACACTTAGGTTGTTTCCATGTCCTGGCTATTGTAAATAGAGCTGCAATGAACATTGTGGTACATGACACTTTTTGACCTATGGTTTTCTCAGGGTATATGCCCAGTAGTGGGATTGCTGGGTCGTATGGTAGTTCTATTTGTAGTTTTTTAAGGAACTGTCTTCTTGTTTGATGTCGCCTTCCGAGTAGGTAGGGAATGACACAGGAGAAGTGCCCGGAGCAGGGGCCGAGCCACAGCCGGGGTTTGTGCTGGCCTAGCATCCAGGTCTCCTCTGTAAGCTCACATGGCCAGAGGATTCTGGAACGCTGAGCCACAGGGCAGGGAACTGACGTGCTCCTCAGTCTTGGCGGGGCCTCTGGGGGCCTCTGGGGGCCTACGAGGGCAGGTGAGGCCTCCCTGAGGTCCTGCCCATTCAGGGACCCAGCCGAGACTGATCATTGCCTCTGCCTGGTTCCACTTCCTGGGAGAGGATTGACTGGTCCAGCCTTGGTCAGAGAACTTCATGTGCTTCCTCTCCACCCCAGACCTCCAGCACCGGGAATGGATCTACCCATCAATGGCGCGCCAAGGACCAAGTCATATTACAAGAATTCATTGGTTCAGGGACCCTGAAGCAGGAAGGGTCCCATCTCCTGCTGGAATCCACTGTCAAGCCTCCAGTCTCAGGAATTCCAGCCCCCAAAGCAGCCCTCTCCTCCCAGGACACACCTGACCTGACCCAGAAAGATTTCCTTACCTAGATCCAAAACTCTCTCTCTGAACCTTCCATGGCCAAGTCTTCCCATGAAGCCCTTCAGATACAAAGAGACACTGGCCATGTACCCTGATGCCCTGAGCCTGGGTCACTCTTCCTTCAACCGAAAAGCAAAACAAAACAGTCAGCGCCCCCCTGGTCCCCCTGGTGCCTTCTTCACCTCCTCTCCGGGTCTGAGGGGTGTGGGTTCGCTCCGCGTTCCTGGTCTCCGATGCGCACTGCCAGCCCGAGGGCTGAATCCCAAGGAAGACAACTTAGAGATCGTATGTCTTAGTCAGGGTTCTTCTGGGTGCAGGTAGCAAAAATGCACTGGAACTAGTTTACACAAATAAAAAGCCGGGGGGGGGGAGAGTTGGGAAAAATAAAGGGGTGTCTCCTAGAATACAAGATGAGGATCACACAGGCCCGAGAGAGCTGTCAGGAATCGAGATCACCTTCCCCATCTCACCAGGGCCGCACGGCCTCTGCTTCCTTCTGCCCTTCTGATGTCTCTCTCTGCCCTCCTCTCCTCTCCTCTTTTATCCTCTCCCTCTCCCTCTCCCCCTCCCCCACCCCACTCTCTCTCTCTCAACTTGACTCTGCCCCAGCCCTGGGTTTATATTACTTCCCATTCAGGGGTCCAGCTGAAACTGACCATTGTCTCTGCACAGTTCCCTTTCCTGGGAGAGAATCTGACTGGCCCAGCCTAAGTCAGCTGTCGACTCCTCGTGTCCTCAGCTATGACTGGGCTTGTGGGGCAGCCACAGGGGACAGGACTGCCCAGGGCCCGTACCTGTGGGTACTGGGAGGAGGGCAGGTCCCAAGAAGGGGAATGGGCTGAGCCTTCACACCAAGAGGTACTCACTCCCACGAGGATGCCTCACCTGGAGACCATCCACACCCACATCCCAGTTTTGAGAATAGAGCAGCCCCCTCCTGTCTGCTGGCCTTGGGACAATAATGCTGGATCCTGGACTCCTATTTCTTTATTCAGCCTGTATATTATGTCCTGCTGCATGAGTGGGATATGAAATAACTTTTTATTTCCCTTAAGATGACCTACCCAGAGACAGAGACTGTCTCAGGGAAAGCCTTTGCTGGCAGAGTCTGCAGTTTTAAAGAAGCCCTGAGCAGAGCAATGTAAACCATGGGTTTGGGAGGCCGCGGGGCACGGTGGGAAGATCCCTGGCTTTGGAGTTAGGCCGTCCCGTGTTTAACTGCCAGGGCACTTCACAAGTTCACCTAACCTCTCTGAGCTTCCCAGAACAAATCCTTCCTATGTCGCAAAGATAAACCCAATGCTGTAGGTCAAGGACCAATCACCATGCCTGGCTCATTGGAGCCTGCTAGACCCTCTAGACATCGAAGGGGATGAAAAAACTGTGGGTATCATAAATAATCTCCCTGAGGAAGGATGTCACCGAGCAAGGTATGGACCCCATACACATTGCTGAAGCTTTGTGTCCCAGCCCCTTGGTGATACGAGAATGAAGGACATGTGACCTCAGACCTTGGTGACCTCACGTCTAAGGGAAATAAGTAGGATAATGGTTATCTTGGAGGCATAGTGGTTGCAAACCCAGACCCAGAAGCCAGGCTGCCAGGGTTCAAGCTGAGGCTCTGCCATTTCCTCACCGTGTGATCTTATCTGTGAAAGAGGGCATCATAATAATACCTACCTCCCTAGGGTTGTTATAAGATTAAGTAATAAAGTGCTCCAGAGTGTGATGGACACTCAGTCCATGTGATATGTCACTTTCAAAAATAGAAAGAGAGGTGCATACAGGGTCCAAGAGAACACAGGGAAGGCAGCAGTGAATGTCAGAGTTGAAGTGTTTGCAGAGGGAGCTGGTGAGTGAACTGAGTAGAGGAACGGTGTGCAGGGGTGGGCAGGGGGGTGTTCAATTCTGGGCGGAGGCCACAGCCCGGGTGAGGTTGTCAAGGTGGGTGTGCAGAGCACGGCGGGTCCTTCGAGGAGCAGGAACAGGAGTCGAGGGTGACATGGTGCTTGGTTTCCAGACTGAGCCACCCCTATGGGTGGTGGTCTCATTTGGGGGGATGAGGGGAGTTCCGTTTGAGACAGGAATGGATCACAAGGAAGGTGCTACATGAAGTTCACGGGTAGAGAGATGCCTGGTCCTCTGCTCCTTTCCCTAGACTGCCTCTGTGCTGGTCTGGCGCCTCTGACTGCCCCCTTGGGAGATCTTCCTCCCTCCCAGCCAGGACCACCGAGGGCCTTCGGGAGGTCCTTGAATGTGCGACTTGTTATGGTTCACATTTATGCTGCTGGGGAAATCAGCTCTCGACCGCGGCAGTGCCCAGGCATGAATCATGATGTCCACGGTGTGGACAAAATGCAGCAAGTCAGCACTTGTGGGTGGGACCCCAGGGTTTTCATTCACAAAGAGATTTTTCAATCTTATTAAAATCAATAAGAGATTATTACAGTATAAATGAAATGAGAGCCCCCAGCTTCTGGGATAACAATAACTATACCACCCCAGCTGCTGACCTGAGAACCCGCTACCAGGAGAGGCCCTCCCTGGAAAGGAAGGGGCTTTGAATCACATGCAGGGTGGAGGCCAAAGAAACATGCCCACCACAAAATTTCCAGCAAAATGCCTCACACTGTGTGGCCTCTCCCTATGTTCTCAAATCTTTGGGAAACCTGTAAAAATCATGACATAATAGGTGGGGTGAAACTTTTTTGTGGAAACCAGGGATGAGTCGATTTCAGAATTAAGGTCAGCTCGGCGCTGGAATTATCCTTCTGCAAGAAGATGATAAGTGTGTGTGGAAGCATTCTGTAAACTGTAAAGTGCTGTCCACCTGCTGGTGGTTATTCCTTTATCCTTATTATTACTCATAACAGTAAGCTCAGGCCCTATAAACAGAGTCTTGGAGAAGGAGTGACAGGGGCTACAAGCTCTTGAGTTAATGGTTGAGGCCCAGAGGGCAGGCCCCACAGAAACCAGGACAGAGAAGGCAATCGATAAATGCACATAGCATGAAGGAGAGACGACATAAGAAGAATCCAATCACACATGCGCACACACACTTAAGCAGCTCTTGGAGTGGGAGGGCCAAGGCGGGGTCTCAGAGCCCAGCCTGGAGCTCCCAGGCCTACAGACATGGGGTGGGAGGGGTGGGATCTAGAAAGCTTGGCTCTCAGGGGTGGCCTGATTCCCCCTGATGGCTGTGGGCCGTGGGCTCCTGGCTCCCTGCACAAGCTCTGCTTACCTGCCCCTGCCAGGGACTTGGAAGGGACTGAGTTTGGGGCAGAAGGTCTAGGTTGGGCCCCAGAAGCTCCTGTGCTGGTTCTAGAGTCGGAGGCTCTGGCCTCGTGGCTGAGATGCTCTAGTAGCCCCGGTCACCAGGCCCAAGCTGGTCAATTTGGGAACCGCAGTCATAATTTGGTAGGACAGACAGGTCCTACCACGTGGGGGCTAGTGCTGCAGAGGTGGCAGGTCTCCCAGGCCTCAAAGCTGCCATGAGTGGGAAGCTGCTGGCCTGGCTGTCCACATCCAGGGGGTATAGACACACTCCCGTTGCAGAGAAGCAAAGCCTGGCCCAGACTTAAGGAACCGAGCAGCCAGGTTGTCCCGGGGGGCACAGGCTCCAGCCAGAGAATGGGCCGTGGTTGGGAGAGAGCACGTGATGTGGCTCCCACAAGACTGGGAGGGGTCCTCCAATTTTTAAAACTTAAAACAACAGTAACAACCAAGGCACATGAAAATCTCCACCCTAACAAAGCTATTTTCAGGGGCCTGTATCTCCTTCAGGCCCCTGTTCATAGAGACACACACTTTTCCTTCACTGCAATTATAATATGCGTGTAATTTTGTGTACAAGAGGGGTTTTGGTCCACTTAACAATACATAATGAGCATTTTTCATGTTTCCACACAGCTTTTATAATTGAATAACTGCATAAAATGAAATACTATAGATTCCCCCTGATTTAAATAATTCCCCTATTACTGGGTATATAGGTTACTTCCAAATTTTTACTGAATAATGCCACATTGAACATCTTCAAAGGGGTAATTTTTCTCTTTCCAGAGGCAAACTCATAGAGCAGTAGGACATAAACATTTTTGACTCATTCTACACTGTTCTCTTAAAGAGTGGTGGCACCTACACTACTTCCGAGGGTCACCAAGTTTGCATCCCCACCCATACCCTATACCCTGACCCCAACCTCACCATGGCGGCTTGTTATAAGTGTGCATTTGAAGGGGGGGCTGTTTTCTGCTAGTTTAATATTAGGTAAGTAGGTAACATATTTAAGCAGAGTCATAATATTTTTTCTCATATAAATTTTAATGAACTGTTTATGTGGCGTAGCTATCCTATGTGTATTGGAGTTGGTGCAAACTACCTGTCATCAAGCATCTTCTCATTTTGTTGCATTTTTTTAATGTTGAGGAGTGTTTATTCTGTTCTTGCTGTCATCAGTCAGTCTTTTCCTTCCCAGTTTCTTCTATTGCTTCAAAGCTGAGAGTGGTCTTTCTTCGTAAAGAAAATAAATATTTCATTTTGTGCTAACTTATCTATTTTTTTAAAGATAGTACTTTAATCCATCTGTAGTCTATTTTGGTATAAGGGGGAGCTCTAAATTAAAATTCTTCAGTGCTATCCAGTTTCCCAATGTCATTCATTTTTAATTATTTTTTAAATTATTATTTTATAAAGCGTTCTAATGATGAACAGGCTAGTCTTGTTATTTGCTTTTTTTTTTTTTTTTTTAGAATATCCTTTGAAATCCTCCTCTGTTTGTTTTTCCAGAATCTGTTGCATTCAGAAAAATACTGTTGGGGTTGATTTGAGGTAGGTTATGTTTGTCAATTAACCTAAGGTGATAAGACATTTTCACAATAGCCAGTGTGCTCATCTTGAAATATATGATACCTCTCACCCTGTCCCCATCCCACAGAGTTTGCAATTTTCTTTATAAAGGTCAGGCATATATTATGTTTACTCCTAAGTATGTTAGATCCCTTGTTTCTGTTATAAACGGATGTTTTCATTGTATTTTCTAGCTATTGCTAGTGTTCAGGAAAACCATCATTCTTATGCATGTAGTCTGCATTCATCTTCCTCCTTAAACTTACTTCATAAATTTTTACCAATCTTTTTGAATACACTATCCGTACAAATGTTCTTGTGTTGTCTCTTTTTTTCCCCAGTTTATTTTCTCTTCCCTTACTGCATTGACGAGGACGTCCAAACAAGATCAAGTGGAACTTCTCTAAATCTTTTGAGGAACTTGGTAGGTTGTCAGTTAACTTGTTCATTAATTATCAGTGTGATGATAACAAGAATTCATTTCTGTCTCTAATTTTGAACTTACTTTACCAGTGCTGATTTTTGGTTCAAAATAGGTATGCTTTATCCTACTGAAGAATCCTTTAATTCTTAAATTATACTTTTTAAAAAGTGTTCGAATGTTATCCAATTATTTGGGGGGAAACTATTAAGATGACTTTACGCCTTTCATTTTGGTTTTCATGTTGAGTGAATAATGAAATTTTCCCCTGGTGACAGAGCTGGAATTCCAGCCCAGGTCTTTCACTTTTGACTTCCGTGTTATTTGACCAAGTCGTCATTTTAGGAAGGTATGTTCTAGTTTACAAAGGCTTGAGCATTGCTTCTAGCTGTGTAATGACCAGCAAACACAGGCAGATAAAAGATGCTTTCAGACAGAATTCCTTCTGCCTTTCCGGGCACCTGGGTTTCAATGACAGTCATGAAAGAGGCAGTACCAAGCATCTGTGAGAGTAATTCTGAAATTTTAAAAACTTGTAAAGACCGGAGGAGTAATAGAAAATGATAGGGATCTCTCACTGATATCCGATGTCCATTTCCAGTCCTCCCTCCCTCTGCAGACGTGACAATGCCGCCAGAGGCTGTTCCAGTCCTTTCTAGACTCCCTGTCTGCTCCCCTGACACCCACCCCCCTCCCCCTTGCATCCACAGCAGTCTGCCCCCATGGCACTCTCTCCGGTTGCTTTCTTTCTGCTGCGCTGGGGGAGACTTTTGTTCTGCTCCAATTAGCCAGAACAGTTACCACTTCACCAGAATCCAGGCTGAAAGTGGGGCCCTGCACAGCACCGTGACACCTCCTGGGTAAACACCTCTCAATCCCTCACCCCACCACCCACAGGCCACGCTTTCCCAGAACAGTCCCACAGACCCCTCACTTGAATTTCATGCCAAACCTATGAGGCAGGTAGACAGGAGTTATTGCTAATATCCCCATTTTACAGATGGAAACTGAGGCACAGAGAAGATGAAGGAATTGCCTAAAACTCATGCAGCTAGGAAATGGAAGGACACAAATTCCAAAGTAAACTCCCCTGTGATTCCAAATCCCATGTTTCTTTTACCACATCACACTGTCTTCCTGCCACATAATCTCTCCTCTCAAGCTTGAAATAGAGAATTCAGACATCTACAATTGAGACAGTTAACTGTGCATTTGTTTTAAGTAACTGGAAGCTTCCGGGCATGTGGAATTTGCGGGGACTGTCCCCTGTCTCAGACTGGGTGGGGGGCAAGGTATCCTTTGCTGCCCCTCACTGTTTTATTTCTCACATATTGAATTGAATGTTCCTACCCTTTGGTGACCCAAATGCTGAGCAGAGCGGAGGGTGGGTGGGTGTAGGAGGAAGGGGCAGAGAGGCCCAGGCTCCCCCCTGGAAAAGGCTTTGGTTCTGCAGGTGGAAAATTTGTTGGCTCTGCCCCTCGGACGCTCAGGGGAAGCCAGGAGTTCCTGGAGCTTCACTTGTACGCAGGTCCCCATTCCTATGGAACGTAAGGAAAAGACTCTGGGTCTACCTCCTGCTCCAGGGGCCCTTGGAGGGAGACTGGGCCTCACTCTGCCTTGACAGGGGAGGAGGGGCTGGCGGTGGGAGGAGAGCCTCGCTGATCTCATTCTGAGCCGAGGGAAGGCACAGGCTTGGGCACCCTAGGATGCTGTCAAGGGAGGCTTTGGGGGGCGGTGACCTAAGCTGAGCAAGGGGAAGGATGGGGCGGTGGGGAAATCAGGGAGAAGAGCATGAAAACTGCACAGAAGAAGGCTGGGGGGGCTGTCGACATCCGGGGTCACACTGTTGGTGGGGAGGCTGGAGCAGCAAGAGGTGGGCCCTGAAGAGGGCTAGTTCACACCTCGGCAGAGTGGAGAAGCGACCAGCTCAGGGTCGCACAGTTAGCTAGCAGCATAACCGGGAAGAGAACCCAGCGCTCCTGCCTCCGGGCCCAGGGCTCTTGTGATCAACTGCCCCACAGTGGCTGCAGCATCTGCGTCCGTGGTTCCCCTGTGGCAGGTTCAGCAGGCCAGGGCTCTGAGCCGCCCCCCCCGCCAGGGAGTCCTGCAGGCTGTTCCCCATCCTGGGGCGGGTGCTGTCCGGGGTGGTGAGAGGCAACCAGGACCCCAAAGGCAGAGGAAATACACCTGGAGGTAATCGTAATAGAGAGAAAGGAACAAGCAGAGACTGCAGCCGGCGCACCACAGCCCTGCCCCCTGGCGAATCACTACAACATTAAGATGTGCTCCATGATTTCCCATCTGAAAAAAAACCCACCATCGGGCTTCCCTGGTGGCGCAGTGGTTGAGAATCTGCCTGCCAATGCAGGGGACACGGGTTCGAGCCCTGGTCTGGGAAGATCCCACATGCCACGGAGCAACTAGGCCCGTGAGCCACAATTACTGAGCCTGCGCGTCTGGAGCCTGTGCTCCGCAACAAGAGAGGCCCGCGCACCGCAACTAGAGAAAGCCCTCGCACAGAAACGAAGACTCAACACAGCCAAAAATAAATAAATAAAACTATAAAAAAAAAAAAAAACAAAAAAAAAAAACACCATCGTTCTTTGGTCCCACCTCTCCCTCGAGCTCCCACCCCACCTCTCTGCTCCCACCCCACCTCTCTGCTCGCTCTCACAATAAAGCTTATCAGAGCTCTCCCCACCCACTGCCCTCACTTCCGCACTTCCTGCTCACCCATTAGCCCACGCTGGTCTGGCTCCCATACCATCACCATTGAAACTGGCTTTGACCTTGACCCAGTGTCCACAGCTGCCTGTTGCTTACCCTCTGCTTTGTCCTGACCACACTTCAGGCAGACTTCTCTCCTTCCCTTATCTCTGCTTGGCCCCGAGCCTGAGCAAGCACCAAAAAAAGTAGAATGTTCCCTCCCCCGAGGCCACCGGAAGTCCACCACCTTATCAGTTTCTCCTGGGAATCGCTGACCACAGCAGGACACTTTCCTGTCACACCTCGTTTGTCCAGCTTCCCCTCCAAAGAGTCTGCTTATCTCGGCTTGCTCCCCCTTCACCCTATAAAAGAAAAACCTTCTGCTATGTGATTTTTGAGCTGCTTGCAGATTTCTGAGCTCAGAGCCTTTCCTATTGCAATAGTCTTTCTTGGCAATAAAGTCTCCCCTCTCTAAGTCCAGTTTTGTTTTTATTTGACATCATAGTCACCAACTGGACAGAACTGGGCATCCAGTAGAGGGAGAGGCCTCACAGAAGATGCTGTGAGCCTGCAGACACAGGGACCAGTAGCAAAGTAGACATTGTCCTTGGCTAGCAATGGAAATGTAGATCCAGTTAGACCAAACCCCTTAAGTCAGACCCAGAAGACACTGGGGAGCAGATGCTCCCACCATTATACAGATGGGAAGACTGAGGCCCTGAGGCCGAGAGGGCAGAAACTCCCCTAAGGGCACTTGGCTTGTCGGTGACAGAGTCAGGGCTGGATCTCCTGTTTCCTGATCCTCCCTGGACATATTTACCAATGAGAGCACAGAGGCGCCAAGGGCAGCCTGGGAAGATTCCAGGCACAGATGACTCTTCTGGGCAGAGACAATTCCGCCTCTGCAGGGAAGAGCCTCAGAGGAACAAGCTGGAGGCTTCCTTGTCTCTCCTGCAGCCCCCATCCCTGCTTAATTCGTGCATTTAGCCACTCTAATTAATGAGCAAACATTCTTTGCAAAACAATGTTTAAATACCTTAGGATTAATTTAATCAAATATTTAATGGCCCTGTAATTAATCATCTAAGCTTAATGAACTGAACCTCCGTCTCTGTGAGATAGGTTTATCCCAGTGACTTCTGAAAATAAACATGTGACAGGGCCTTTTGCAATCAGACTTCCTCCTCCCATTTGGAGCTGCTGGGGGGAGGGGACCCCGCTGTGGCCCTTGGGGGTTTCCTGCTCCCTGTCCCCAGCGAGCAACCTGAGCTCAGCCTTCACTGAGCTTGGTGGGCTAAGAGGCAACACGGGGGACCACGTCACTCTGGGACTGGGGAGGCTGAATAAGCTGGACGGCTGCAAGATGGCCCCACTGCCTTAGGTATGTGTCTTTGGGCAAGCTGAATCCCTCTGCAAGCCTCAACATCTCCATCTATGAAATGGGGAGAGTTACTAACCTACCAGACTCCCTGAGCTCTGAACAGGTTCAAAAGAGATCTCAAAAAGGGATAAAAAAGGCTTTGTAGACTGTAAAGTCTTATGCACCAGTGAGGGGGGCACTGTGTCCTCTGGTGCTTGAACCCCCTCTCCACTGTCCTCTGAGGCCCCCAAGCATGGAGCTTAGCAGGCAGCTTGCGAGGTGATCCAGCCCAGAAGATTCGATCCACTGCCTGCAGCAATGCAGGATGGTGATGGCCACCATCAGAGAGCATCTGAGGAGCTGAGGGTTGACCCCTGCCTGTGCTGAGACCTGGAAAATTCCCAGCTGAGTTGGCAGAAGCCTCAGAGCCCGAGAAGCGAGGGCCCTAACTCTCAGCTTTGCCTTTCTCCTAGGATGCTGGGTGGAAGACCAGGGCTTCCATGGGCTGCCGAGGATACTTCGCAACAAACCAGGACAGATGAAGTCCCCAAGGATAGAGATCTAATAGTAGCTAAGAATGAGCACTTCTGATGTGCCAAGACCTGGTCTAAGACTTCACATGTGGTCAGTCATTAAGTCCTTATAATAAGCCCTGTGGTTGGGTAGGGTCAGGCTAGATCACTGCTGTTATTATTCCCCACTGATCTTACAAATGAGGAAATAGGGAATCAGAGGGGTTAAGTAACTTGTTCAAAGTCTCAGAGCAAGAGATGGAGCCAGGATCTGGCTTCAGGGGCGTGTCCTAAACCCTGTACCATCCTGGGACAGATGAAGGGTCTCATAGGGCTGGATGCGGTAAGCCGTCGATTGGGGATCCATGCAGACAGCAGACAGACAGGGAGCCTTGGTACTTCTCTGGCAGGACCCCTCCTCCTGGCTGTGGGAGGATGAGCCAGTCTCTCCTGGGAGACTGGCAAGACCATGGGAGGGACAGCCAGCCAGCTGCCCTAGCTCACTCCATGAGCTGGCTGAGTTTCCGTCTGTCTCTGTGCCAAGGAGAACATCAGAGGCTAGATTCCTAACTTCCCAGGGCTGCCTTCCTCTGACCAGAGGGCACCCAGACTCTCTGGAGTGGCACCTATTAGGAGGGAATTAGCCCTCGACAGGGACAACCTCTGACCCAACACTGGAACTTCAGCTACACGTCAGCAGATGATTGATTAACTCCAGCCTGACTTGGGAGCTGCCAGGCCAAACGTTTCCCCTGGCGTTATTTATGCCACCCCATTAGCTCAGGAAAGGCGGGACTCATAGAGCCATCACGGCCTAAGAACTCAGTGAAATTAATATACCTGTGACTGAAATACACATGAAGGCTGAGCCTCCTCCATTTAACTGGGAAGAAAGCAGGGGAGGAGAATTCCAGGCTCCTGATTAGAAGAAGGATATCCAGAATGCAGCCCTTCCTCTCCATCCACACAGCCCACATCCTGGGCTTGTTCTCCACATCTCATTAAGCCATTGCCACGGTGCACGGTGCCCTCCCTGGTCTCCCAGCCTCTGAGCTCACCCCACCCAGTCACCCTGTATGAAGTTTCAGAACCTGGGACAGAGCAAAGAGCAACAAGGCTCCGCTCCTTGAAGACTGACGGCTGGAGCCAAGCTCTCTGTTCTAGGGAGTGCTTTGAAAACCCTTTTCTGATAGGTACCTTAAGAGCAGAACAATATGAGCTTGGTGTTGTGATCAAGAGCCCTGGCTATAGAATCAAATGCAGCTGCGTTCAAGTCTGAGCCCCCTAGTAGCTGTAACAGCAAAACACAAAGCAATTTAAATAGAGGGACTGGGGGAAAAACTATCATTTATCCACACTGCAGAATACTATGCAACTATGAAAGAATGAGGGTTACCTCTATTTACTGCTACGGAGTGATCTTCAGGATATATTCTTAAGTTTAAAAAAAAACCAGAGGGAGAATGCAAGGTGTTAAGCTAAAAAGTAAAACATAAGGTAAAATATATATGGTTTATAGGAAAAATGAAGAAAGTGAAAATATATATTTGCTTTTTTAAGGGAGGGATAAACCACAAAACATTTTAAAGTGCTCCCAAGGGCTGGAAAAGGATAGAGCGGGGGAGGAGAGGAGAGATAAAGGTCAGTTTCTTTGAATCTGACTTGTTTTGTTGTTTTTGCTTTGGAACCATATGAAATTTTACATAACTATACAAAAAAAATGATAAAAATAAAATTAAATCTTAAAAAGGAATCCCTAAAAGTAAAAAACAGTGAACCATGAGAGTCTGGCTGTTTGTCCCATCAGTTACACATCCACCCGCAGAGGAAGTTACCCCGTGACTTTGATTTACAAGGATCCGACCCCATGAGTGGGATGTAACCTGCAGACTGATAGAAATGCAAACAAACAGCAAGCCCCCAAAACCCTGTTTTCAGTGATCATGTTATTGTGGTAGCATTGGTATTGGTTATACAAGGATTGTTGTGTGTGTGGCAGGACAAATAAGATGACAACGTGCAGTGCAGGCCGGAAACTGTGGTCAAGGCAGCAAGCTGGGGTGATGGTGTGGTCCCTTGGTTACTACCCATCTTTCAGGGATTGATGTCCTTAATTTCTTGATATTCAGTATCTTAGAAATCATTGTTTCATACATTTTGTCTTTTTGTTGTTGCTGCTATTATTTCAGGCAGGAGGATAAATCTGGTCCCTTCCATTCCCTCTAGAAGCTGAAGTTGAGGAATTGCATTTTTTATTTTATTCAACTTTAACTTACATTTAAACAGCTACCTGTAGCTAGTGGTACCATACTGCAGAGCTCATATCACACCATCCAACTGAAGAGAAAGGAAACAAATTCACTTCTGTTCAAGTCCTAGAACCCACCCTCCTCCCCCATCATCTCTTTCTTATTTAGAAGTAGAGAGGAAGAGGAGACCTCATACTGGTCCAGGCCTAAGAGGTATGCTGCATCGTTGCCAGAGAGCTGCCCCAGCTACAGGACAGGAGCTGCTTGTGCGGCCACTTTAAAAGCAAGGGCTTTCTATCAGTTTCCTGGGGCTGCTTTAACAAAGTACTGCAGACTGAGGGGCCTAAACAACCAAAATTTATTTATGTGTCTCACAGTTCTGGAGGCTAGAAGTCCAAAGTCAAGGTGTCAGCAGGCTTAGTTCCTTCTGAGGATGTGAGGGAAGATCTATTCCAGGCCTCTCTCCTTGGCCTCTCTCTCCTTGACTGTCTTCTCTTTCTATCTCTTCACACAGATCTTCCCTCTGTGTGTGTGTCTCTTTGTCCAAATTTTCTCTTTGTTTAAATAAGGACACCAGTCATCTTGGATTAGGACCCACCCTGATGACCTCACTTTAACTTGATTATTCATAAAAACCCTATTTCCTAATAAGGTACTGGGGGTTAGGACTCGTGTGTGTGTGTGTGTGTGTGTGTGTGTATATGTGTATACATACATATATATATATATATATATATATATATATGTATGTATGCATTCCAACAAATATATACATACTTGGCATGGGTAGGGAGGACACAATTTAACCCATATAGACTGTAGTTCTTACTCTGGTCATATCCCTTGTCTGTATGGCTCCATCTGGATAGGAGGGGTGAATGTCAGGACAGCATCAAGTCTCCTGGTCTTTGGCCATAATGAATTGAAATGGCACCAAAGCCTTAACTCCCCTCCAAAAACCCTAGGTAAGGGTGTTTTGGGTGAAGGACGTTTTAGCCAGCAGACCTGCTGATTTTCCATCCACAGGTGTCACTTGTGCACCAACTTGGCCCTCTTCCAACCAAAAGGTTGAACTCTGGCTCCTCTAGGCTCCTCATTTCCCTGCCAGAACTCATTAACTCATTCATTCATTTATTTATTCATTTACTCAACCATTGTCTGAGCATGTGCCCTGTAACAGGCCCAGTGTGAGAGCCAGGGACACGGCAACAAATAAGATGTGGACTCTGCCTGCAAGGGACCCCAGCCCAGCAGCGGAGGTAAACAGAAAAATGGGAAATTCCAAGGTGGGGTGATAAGCTCTAAGATCTGGGAAGCCCAGGGGCTCTGGGGACACAGAGGGGGTTCCTGGCCAGCAGGTGTGCAAGCAGAGAAGCCCTGTACTGCTCTTATTCACACCAAATCCCTGGGGTTTCGGATCACTGGAAGGACTAAATGAGATGACGGATGAGCGTAGAGCACATAAAACACTCTCCAAAATATTATAATTAACCTGCCTTCACAGTTGCACAGACATTCATCATTTGCAGCATTCTCACATAGACTAACTCATTGGATAGATAAGAAATGAGAGCCCAGGGACTCCCCTGGTGGTCCAGTGGTAAAGAATTCGCCTTCCAGTGCAGGCGACGCGGGTTCGATCCCTGGTCAGGGAACTAAGACCCCCACATGCCAAGGGACAACTAAGCCCACACACCGCAACTACTGAGCCCACACGCCACAACTAAAGGGGTGCCTGCATGCAGCAACGAAAGATCTCGCATGCCGCAACTAAGACCCAATGCAGCCAAACATTAATTAATAAATTAATTAATTAATTTTTAAAAAAAGAAAAGAAAAGAAATGAGAGTCCAGAGAAGCTCAATGACTTATCCGAGGACACGCAGACAGTAAGTGGCCAAGTTGAGACGCAAACCCAAAGCTTCTGATTGTCCTTTCAACGTTCTCTCCCCCTCAACGTGCTGCCCTTCCTCCTGTTAATTTTGTTTATGTGTCTCCACCATCCTCAGTGACTGGTTATAGCGGTGCTCACTGAACCCATGCAGATGGAGAAATGAGTTATAGCTCTTCCCGCTCCTCCCTGGAGAGAGGTCCCCCTCCCTCCTCCTGCCTCCCCAGGGCCACGGCACCACTAATTCCATCTCCATCTTCCAGGCCCTTTGACCTCCTGAGCTTCGCCCTCATCCACCCAGAGGCTTCCCTGGCAGGGGTGGGCGCTGCCTGAACTGAGGGGAGGAGGGGAGGGGGGCAGTGAGGGGAGGGAGTCGCAAGGACTGCGTTCCTGCAAAGTTACCCCGCACCCCCCCGTACACACAGGTGACAAACATTTAAAGGAAGGCTCTCATAATGTGGTGTGAAGGCGTAAGAACCCCACAAGAAGTGACCTCCTCCCTCCTAGCCCTGATCTCCACCAGGATAAAGGCACACCTCATCTTATTGCACTTTGCTTTATTTTCCTTCCCAGATGTTGCGTTTTTCACAAATTGAAGGTTTGTGGCAACCCTGTATCGAGCAAGTCTATCGGCACCATTTTTCCAACAGCGTTTGCTCAGCTCTGTGTCACATTTTGGTGAGTCTCATAATATTTCAAACTTTTCCATTATTATTATATTTCTTATGGTGATCTGTGATCAGTGACCTTTGATGTTACTATGGCAAAAAGATTACGACTCACTGAAGGCTCAAATGGTGGTTAGCACTTTTTAGCAATAAAGTATTTTTAATTAAGGTATGTACATTGGGGTTTTTTAGACATAACACTATTGCACACTTTGTAGGCCACAGTATAATGTAAGCATAGCTATTTTTCAATTTTTTAATTGAAGTATATTTGATTTACAATGTTGTGTTAGTTTCAGGTGTACAGCCAAGTGATTCAGTTATACATATATTCTTTTTCAGATTCTTTTCCATTATTGGTTATTACAAGATATTGAATATTGTTCCTTGTGCTATACAGTAGGTCCCTGTCATTTATCTATTTTATATACAGTAGTGTGTATTATTAATCCCAAACTCCTAATTTATCCCTCCCCCACCTTTCCCCTTTGGTAACCATAAGATTGTTCTCTAGAAACATAACTTTTATATGCACCGGGAAACTGAAAAATTCGTATTACTCCCTTTATTGTGATACCTGCTTTATTGTGGTGGTCTGGAACTGAACCTCAGTGTCTTCGAGGTATGCCTGCATGTTCCCTCTAGACTGGCCCAGAGCAGATATTTCCTGGGGCCGGGAAGAGGAAGCAGAGGGGAGAATAACAGAGCCTTCTGGGTGCTGTGGACACAGGACACACTGAGCAGGCAGTACCCACGGTGTGGAGTCCATGGCACCCTGGGCACAGCCAACCCTGTGGGGACAAGGCCACTGTCCTGCCTGGAGCTCCCAGAGGGAGGGGTGCGGCATGGCAATGAGGTGCAGTGCTCAGAAACAGAGGGGAACTGTGGGGTCTTGGAGCAAAGTTCCCGTGTTCTTTCCACCTGTCCTTTTGTCCCGAACACTAAAGATTCAGAGAAGAGTGAGACAAAGTCTCACAGTCTAACGGGAAGGCAGAGGCAAAGCCCCAAACTCATCATTTACAAGGTAAAGCAAGAGAGACCAGGCCATGGCTACACTATGAATCAAGCCTGAAGGAAAATAAAGCTGCTTGGAACACATGGGATCTCGGTAAATGTGACCTGCTGTGCATCTTTTCTGAGAAAGTTGCTTGAAGGTATACTTCAGTAAAACGAGGAAAGAATAAAAACAAACAAGGAAGGGGAAGATATAGAGTAAAATGATATAACAAACCCAGGGGTCAAATGGGAAAAAAAAAAGAAATTCAAGAGTCATGCAGCACACCTGGGCAGCAGCCAATTTAATGTAGAGCAGAAATGTATGAGTTCCCAGAAAACAAGACGGCAAGAAGAGAAAAGACATCCTAGGCAATGTTTGTCACATGTGCAACAGACAAAGAATGTAAAGACCTAGAATAAATGAAGAACCCCAATAAATCAATAAGGAAAAGAGAACTAGGCAGAGGTTATGAAAAGGCAATCAACATACAGTATGGGAAGCCATAAATGGCCAAGAGCACAGGATAAGTTGCTCAATCTTGTTCGCAGTCAAAGAAATGCAACCTAAAGCAACAATAAGGTTCCATTACTTGCCTATTTTAAAAGTAACAAAAAGCGCTGGTTGGAACAAGGTTCTACTGCAGAGCACAGGGAAGTATATTCAATATCCTATAACAAACCCTAATGGAAAAGAATATATACATGCGTTAAGAAATAGAGACACAAATGTAGAGAACAAACGTATGGACACCAAAGGTGGAAAGGGTGGTGATGGTGGTGGGATGAATTGGGAGATTGGGGTTGACATATATACACTAATATGTATAAAACAGATAACTAATAAGAACCTGCCGTGTAAAAAATAAATAAATAAGTAATAAGGAAAAAAATTATGTATATACATGTATAACTAAATCACTTTGCTGTACACCAGAAACTAACACAACATTGTAAATCAACTATACGTCAATTAAAATTTTTTTCAAAAAAGCACAGGTTGGGGGCTTCCCTGGTGGCGCAGTGGTTGAGAGTCTGCCTGCCGATGCGGGGGACACGGGTTCGAGCCCTGGTCTGGGAAGATCCCACATGCCGCGGAGCAAATGGGCCCGTGAGCCACAACTACTGAGCCTGCGCGTCTGGAGCCTGTGCTCCGCAACAAGAGAGGCCGCGATGGTGGGAGGCCCGCGCACCGCGATGAGGAGTGGCCCCCGCGTGCCGCGACTGGAGAAAGCCCTCGCACAGGAACTAAGATCCAACACAGCCATAAATAAATAAATAAAATTTTTAAAAAAAAGAGAAAAAAAAGCACAGGTTGGGGTGTGGAGAAATGGGCACTCCTCTCTGCAATGGTGGCAGGATAAACGGGTGCAGGCTTCTTTAAGGACAATCCGTCAGCATCTAATAAAACTGTGAATGGCTTGGCCCCATCTTCCTCTCACACCCCCATCTCTGGCCAGTGGCCCAACTTAGCTGGATGCCCATTGCAAGGATGTCTGGGAAACCAGTGTGCAGGGGTCAGCCACCCTGCCACGCAGAACAGGCCAGGGATCGGGGACAGATATGACAGCGGACCAGCAAACGACCAGCTCAGTTGTTTTCACTTGTTTTCGTTTTCACGGATACCGCTCATTTGAACTGCTGGGCAGTAGTCGAGCATAGGAATGGTTATCCATTTTCCCGTGGACGAACATTTAGATCGGTTTCTAGCTTGATGCTATTTCAAGCAGTGTTGTGAAAAACCTGCTGTGTGTGATTCCCCGTGCACACATACACATTTCTCTCTCTCGAAGAGATGCCTAGAAATGGAATTGCTGGGCTGAGAAGACTGGAAAGGGAGAAAAAGGAAAAAGCGATGATATTTCTTCTTCACACTCTGCTGTGGGTGGAATCTCCAGAAAACGGCTGATCTCCTCTGCTTCGAGGCTCCAGCTTCTTCTACGAGGCTCGTCCACAGCCCCTGCTCCCGCCGGGCGGCCCTGCCTCCTGGGCTCCGGTCCCACCGCCTCCTCCCTCTGTCCCTGCAGCTCCAGGGCTGGCGGTGGCTCCAAGCAGTGACTCATCTCTGGGTCACCTCACCTCTCCCTGCCGCCCTGCCAGCTCTTCCTCCGCCTTCAGACCTCATTCCCTGTATTGAGGTCCCCTTATTAATATGCATCTGGCATGGATTTTGTTTTCCTGGCTGAACCCTAACTGATCTATAGACCGCGGACAGGAGTTTGGATTTTAGTCTAAGTGTCACGAATTTTATGCAGAGGAGTGTCGTGATCTAGTGTCTGACCTAAAACCGTCAAGTTGGCCACTGTGCGGAGGTTAACTTGGAGGAGGGCAGGGGTGGAAACATGGCGCTCCAGTGGCAGGCTGACCCGCTGGTGGCTTGCACCGGGTGGAGGAGGGGCATGGGGAGAAACGCAGGTCCCTGCAGAACATTTTAGTGGTAGATGTATGAGAGAGAGAAGGAGAGGGGTCAGGAATAAAGCCCAGATTTCTGGCTTTACTAACTGGATGCCAATGCTGCCAGTTACCATGGTGGGAAAAATAGGGTTTCCTTACCCATGGAGTCTTAAGACTATGAGAATCTTCCTTCACTAAGCACGTACCCTTCATTAGGTGCCCTCCTGCCTTATCTGTAGGGAGGTATTAATACTGCATCAGAAGGCACCTTTGTAAACCTCACGGAGCTTTTCTTTTCTTTTTTTTTTTTTTTAACATCTTTATTGGAATATAATTGCTTTACAATGGTGTGTTAGTTTCTGCTTTATAACAAAGTGAATCAGTTATACATATACATATGTTCCCATATCTCTTCCCTCTTGCATCTCCCTCCCTCCTGCCCTCCCTATCCCACCCCTCTAGGTGGTCACAAAGCACCGAGCTGATCTCCCTGTGCTATGCGGTTGCTTCCCACTAGCTAGCTATTTTATTGTTTGGTAGTGTATATATGTCCAGGCCACTCTCTCTCTTTGTCACATCTTACCCTTCCCCCTCCCCATATCATAAAGACACAGACCTACTAGAGAATGGACTTGAGGATTTGCGGAGCTTTTCTTAAAAGAAATAATGACAACAAAGGGGAGCAGGAACCACAGCAAGGGCATTTCTGGGGTCCAGCATCTCCCTTCTCTGCTGCTCAAAGGGCAGGATTTCCAACACTAGCTGGCTCGGCTGCATGACAGCAAAGACAATAGCAGCCACCCCACTGCATGCCTACTGTGTATCAGGCCCTATGCCGGGTATTTTATATCCATTCCTTCACAGTTTCACCAAAGGCCAATCTGTCAGCAGGGCTGGAAGGGCTGAGTGACATCCTAGAGACAGTTAATGATCGGCCTATGGTTCACACCATGGCATTCCCTATGATTTGGTTGGTGCCAAATCATGGTGTCACTGGGCAGAGATAGAAAGCAGTTTGTCATGTATAAATTTAACAGGCAATAATGCCAGCTACTAAACAGTATATCATTCCTAATGATGCTGTCAGCCCCTAATCAGTCTAATTTATATTGTCAACATGATATAATAGTCCCACCCAGTGTGGGCCTTCAGAGAGGCAGGATCCAACAACGTGCGAGGCCAAAGTGGATTTCCACTGGTTCTGACTCTGGAAATCAAATGAAGATGGTTGATTCCCACTTCAGAGGATCAGAAGGCTGGGAGCTACATAGCAACAGCCAACAATATTTACACAGACCTTTACAGGTAACCAAATGCTTTTATAGATGCAATTCATTTTTCATCTCTAAATAGCCCTTCATCATGCCCATTTTACAGATAAGGAAACTGAGGCTCAGAGAGCCTCAGGCGACATGACCTAAGTCACACAATAGGGAGTGAGAAACCTGGGATTTGAACATTGACCTTCCCGATTTCAGAGCTCAACTAGCTCAACCCTCCCTTCCCTCACTCTGTGGACGGGTCTTCTGCTGACCACATCCTGGTTCTGCCTGACTCTACAGCACCCCCCCCTAATGTAATGTCAGGCCCATGTGATGGCCTGGCCACATCCACGATGGTTTAATTTCTGCCATTTATGTGAACAGGAATTACTCCCTAAAATTTAATTTGGTAAATTTCAATCTTTGTAAGCAGCTAATTCAACGAAGACACAGCCCAGCCAGTCAGCAGTTACTCTGGCTATTTCCGTGCGGCCAGCCCCCCAGATAACAAAGAACGCTCCAGCATCCCAGGCTGTTTTAAATTCACATTCCTTCATTATTATGTCAAGGAAAGTCATTATGTGACTGAAGAAGATGCTTCCTGTCTAGAAAAATAAAATGAAATCTTGTGCGGCAGATGAGCATTTTCTGTCGGGTATTAAATGGGGAGCTTTTAAGCAGCATGATTTCTGAATTATGTGGTTTGATGATTATTTAACCATGTAGGCTGGGGATAACTATTTATTGAGCCCGCAGCAATGCAGTTCAACAGACCCATCCTTATGTCCCATGGATCCCCTCGAGGCTTTTGCCAAGAACCGGACCCCTGGAATCCTCTGGGGCAGGGCGGAGAGTCAGGGGAGATGGAGGTAAGTTTCTTGAGTCAGCAGTGATGCCCAGAACATGCACAGATTGGCACGTATGGATCAGAAGTTCGCAGACTTCCTGAAACTGATGTGCGTATGTGTGTGTGAAAGAGAGACAGGTAGACTCAATACAAACCTATTAACCAGTTTGTTTAAGCCACTGGGGCCATGAACTTTCGGGGGCAGGAACAACGCTTATTCATCTTTGCATCTCCAGCACCTAGCACAGTGCCTGGAACTCACATATAACCACAGTTTTGAGACTGGTTGTCACAAACACTAGTAAGGGAGCAGAGCCATACAATGGTAGATGCAGTGGACCAGTGGGATGTAGACTCTATCTGGATTAGTGTCTGTTGTATTCTTAGTTCCTGGACCACTGCCTGGAACAGAGATGGTACTCAACAAATACTTATTGAACCTTCTGAATCTTCATTGAGGTGTAGGGGTAAAGAGTCTCTAGGACAAAGAAACTAGGACCCATCTTGGGGAGGAGGCCAGGACAAAGGAGGTACCCTGGGATGATACAGAGAGTGGGAAAGTTGATGTTTAGCCTGAAGAGGAGCAGGCTTGGCATCAAGATCATTGCCTTTGCCCCCCTGAATGGCCACCCTGCGGCAGGATTGGCCCTATCCTGGGTAGCTTCGGGGGAAGGAAGGTTATGGCTGGTAGGAAGTTATTGCTGGTAGGTAAATTTTGAGGGAGAAAGGGAAAGAAATTCTTAAAGTATCTGTCCAAGGAAGGAATGACTTTCCCTAAGAGTTGGTGAGCCCTCATGTGTCAGAAGAGACTCAAGTTTGGGGAGAATATTGGAGAAGAACGAATAACATCAGATAGAAGGTTGAAGTAAAGGAGAGTCATAGACTCTCCTTTAAGGCCCCAGGAGAGTCTATGACTCATAATACATATTTGATTGATTTGCTTCTTCTGGTTCAGAGAAAGCTGAATCACATCTCCTGAGTTAAGGAGAGATGTTGAATTTGACCTTGAAGACCCTGAGAGGGAGGTAACTACAGTCAGAACAGTTAAGATGGGGGACCAAGTGTGAAGAATCACATGCTGCATTGCATGGTAGAGTAATATGTCACAGGCACACAGTGCGGGGTTCAGGGGACGAGGTCAAGGTGACTGTAGCTTGGAGAAGTGCAGAGCAATCAGGGAGACGTCCCTGGAAGTGGTCAGGTTGAAAAGCTGAAGCATTCAGGAGGCACTAGGGAGGCAAGACCCACGGGCCATGAATAACAGAGCTGATGGGGTGGAACTGGGAGACTGGGGCTCTGACCAGCAGGGAAGGGGTTAAGGACAGTCCAGGAGGAGAAAAACCCAAGCTAGCCAGGTCGTTAGGAAGGGTAAGAACTGAGACTGGGGATGAGAGAGCAAGACAGCTATCCCAGGATAAAGCAGGACCTGGTGGCATCATTTTAGCTGTGATGGAGGCAACCATGAATTCTGACTGAGGTAGAAGGCGGGAATCAAGGTTTTAGAAGCAGACAGTCCTGGCCTGAAGTCCTGACTCTACCACGTCCTGCCCTGAAATCCTGACTCTACCACGTCCTGGATATGCGGTCTTGGACAAACGAACCTCTGGGCCTTAGTTTCTTTGGCTATAAAACTGGGCTAGGAAAAAAATCTCTCCAGCCCTCTGAGGACTGGTATGAGTATTAGTTGGGGTCATGGATGTCAGCCCGATTTGTAAACTCTCAAGTGCTCGGCACTCACAGGGGCAGCTGCTAATGCCACGGTATTGCAGAGTCTCAGAACTGGAGAGTGACAGGGGCTGCCTTCTGAGGCCGGGGCTCTGAGTCCGGCCTTGAACTTACCACCAAATTGGAGCAAACTTAATTCTTCACTTGAGGGGTTGGTCTGATGGGCCTGGCCATGGTCCCACATGTGAGTGACTGTCCTGGGGGCAAATTCATGCTAGGATGTTGACTTCCTTTCCGTTCTACAAGTCGGTATCGGACAAGTGTTGACAAGTGCTGACCTGCAGCCTGACCACAGCTCGCTGGCAAACCCTCCCCCGACGGCTGCCACTTGGATGGTGCTTCTAACTCTCCCTGGACCCTGTCCCCAGCCTTCCCTGGCATCTCATGGTGACATCACACCAATTCAGTGATTCCCCCAGGAGATAGCCACCTATCTGCCAATGACTTCTGGATGTGTACCTTCAGCCCTAACCCCACCCCTAAATTCCAAACTGATACATTATATTCAAAGGTTTACTTTGCTATTGCCATGTAGATAAGGATCTCACACAGATACGACCCACATGTAATTTCTGGATGCCCCCCTTCCCCAAACCTGTTTTTCCTCTAGTCATTTCCTGCAACTGCCACCCCACCCCCAGCGTCTCTGGCCAACCCTCTAGACGTCTTCTGTCAGTCTGCTCTCCTTCCTTCACCCCCTTCATCCAATCCATCTGAACCCCCTGCCGGCTCTATCTCCCAAACATATGCCCTATCTGTCCCCCTTTCACCAAGTCCCCACGTCAGCATCCTCTCAGCTGGTAGCGCAGTGGGCTCCGGACTGGCCGTCCTGCTTCCTTTCCTGGCTTTTTCAAACCCCTTCCCTTCAAAGTAGCCAGAGGGATCTTTCTAAAGCATAAATCAAGTTATGTTCATCTTCTAAAGACCCTCTGGTGGCTCCCAGCGCAGGCAGAATAAAAACAAAACTCCTGAGTGGAAGCCAGATTACACGGGGTCGAGGTGTGAATAGCATTCTAGGATGTGAAGGCAGAGCACAGAAACACTTGCAAGAAGCGTGGCCGGGAAAGGAAAGAGAGAGACAGAGCTGCAAACGGGCAGGCTGTCAAGAAAGTGCTTTTGGTACTTGAGAAGGGATCACTTCAGCATGCTAAAAGCTAAAGGGAAGAGGGGAAGGGTGAGTGATTTCTTTAGGTAACTGATGGCTCCTGTACTCACGAGAAGAGATTCGTCTCAGAGCTAACATATCATCCATGATGGCATTTCTGCCCCCAGATAAACCGACTTTTGTCAACTCTTTTCGAAACTAAAATAAAATTGAGCTTCCTTAGTAAAGCCTACGAGACCCTCCAGGGCTCGGCCCCGCCCACCTCTCCAGCGGATGCCGCGGTGCTCACCAAACATTAGGCTGGGGCCGCGTGCAGACTTCAGCACGCATGCGTACAAGGCACCGGGAGAGCTCGTTGAAACAGGTTCCTGGTCCTCTTCCTCCTGCGTCCCTCCTCCTCTGCCCTTCCTTCCTGAGGTTCAGTCCTAAAGCCAAGAGGTGCAGCACAGCAAGGCAGGCACGTGCAGGAAGGGGAGGGCAGAGGGGAGCTGGGGGAGAAGGGTGATGGCACCGGATGGCTGCCCCATGCAGGGCACCAGAGCCCTAACGGGGTGAGGAGGGAGGCAACACAGGATACCAGTAGCCAAGCAAGTGAGGAGGATGCCACCCCAGAGGGGCCATCCTGGCACGAGGTGACCGAACCACACTGACTGAGAAAGACATCTAAGCAAGGGATGAGTGACTTGGCAAGGGGTGGAGTGATGGGGCAACCATGGAGAGGATGGCCTGGTGTGGGATGTCTGGGTCCAAGCAAAGCAAGAGGGGCATCCCCACAGACGGGTGACCGGCATGGGGTGTCAGAGCCCATGTGGGGTGGATGGCATCCACACAGGGGTAGAGATGATAGCCTGGAATGAGGATTCAGAGCCCAAGCAGGATAAGAGGGTGCTGTGTAAGGGACAAGGTGGTAGCTGAGATGGGAGGTTGGTCACATTCAGCAGGATTGATCAAGAAAATATTCAGGACGATGGAAGCCAGGTGTCATGGGTTGAATTGTGTCCCACGAAAAGCCATATGTTGAAGTGCTAAATAACCCCCAGTCCGCAGAACATGACCTTGCTTGGAAATAGGGTTGTTGCAGATATAATTAGTTAATGAGGTTATACTGGAGTAGGGTGGGCCCTAATCCAATATGACTGATATCCTGACAAGAATGGGAGATCTGAACAAAGACATGCATGCAGGGAGAACCAATGTGAACATGAAGACAGAGGTCGGGGTGAAGCATCTGCAAGCCAAGGAACACCAAAGATTGCCAGCAAACCACCAGAAGCCAGGAGAGAAGCCTGGAGCAAAGTCTCCCTCACAGCCAACAGGTGGAACCAACCCTGCCGACACCTTGATCTTGGCCTTCCAGCCCCCAGAACTGTGAGACAATAAATTTCTGTTGTTTAAGCCACTCAGTTTGGGTAGTTTGTTACAACAGCCCTAAGAAACAACTACACCATGTTTGCCATGACTGGGGAGGGAGTTATGAACACCAAAGGGGAGAAAACTAGAATGAACCCTGTGATTTTGAATTTGAATTGGATGTATTGATGTGAACTCATGGTTTCCTATATTTAGAGGTAGATATAGAGGTAGAAATAAAGAATTTATTGAAATAATATTTATTAACTATTTAAAGGTAGAAATAAATGTAAGTGTAGTGTATGGGGGTGTGTGTAATATATATATACATATATATATAATCTAAAATCTTACATATATTTCTTAGCTTTGTCCTCTGAGAAACCCTTAAAGCAGTGACACTCCAGCAGCAATGAACATATCTAGCATCTTGTGCTCAACATCACTAATTATTAGAGAAATGCAAATCAAAACTACAGTGAGGTACCACCTCACACTGGTCGGAATGGCCATCATTAAAAAGTCTATAAATAACAAATGCCGGAGAGGGTGTGGAGAAAAGGCAACCCTCCTATACTGTTGGTGGGAATGTAAGTTGGTGCAGCCACTATGGAAAACAGTATGGAGGTTTCTCAGAAAACTAAAAATAGAATTATCATATGATATAGCAATCCCACTCCTGGGAATATACCCGGACGAAACTGTAATTCAAAAAGATACATGCACCCCTATGTTCATAGCAGCACCGCTCACAATAGCCAAAACATGGAAACAACCTAAATGTCCACCGACAGATGAATGGATAAAGAAGATGTGGCACATAATATACAATGAAATACTACTCAGCCATAAAAAAAGAACGAAATACTGCCATTTGCAGCAACATGGATGCAACTAGAGATTATCATACTAAGTGAAGTAAGTCAGAAAGAAAGACAAATACCATATGATATCACTTATGTGTGGAATCAAAAATACGGCGCAAATGAACCTATCTACAGAACAGAAACCGACTCATAGACATAGAGAGCAGACTTGTGGTTGCCAAGAGGGATGGGGGGGAGGGAGAGGAATGGACTGGGAGTTTGGGGTTGGTAGATGCAAACTATTGCATTTAGAATGGATAACCAACAAGGTCCTACTGTATAGCACAGGTAATTATATTCAGTATCCTGTGGTAAACCATAATGGAAAAGAATATAAAAGAAGAATGTATACATGTGTATAACTGAGTCACTTTGCTGTACAGCAGAGACTGGCACAACATTGTAAATCAACTATACTTCAATAAAAATAAATAAATAAATAAATAAATATTAAATAAACAAAAACATATCTAGCATCTTGGTTTCTAAATACTATTTTCCACTAATTTAAAAAAAAAAAAAAAAACTCCTTAGAGAAATGGCTGATGCCAGGTCTGGGGCAGGGAAGGTACAAGATGAACCTGAATCTTGTTGTACCTGAAAGCAGGGAAGTGCTCAAAGAATGATGGGGACATGTCAAAAGGACCCAAAGGCAGTTTGCATGGGTTCCCACTGGTCAAATATGAGATAATCTGAGTACTAATTAAACAATGGTGGTAATGGATTATAATCCACTGAATAAAATGGGAAACCATGAGTTCATATAGAGATATACAGATAAATGAATACATTGAAAATGTGATGAGGAATAAAATAATGACATAATTTCAAAATGCCACCCTGCAAAACACTTATTTATTACAAAGAAGAAAAGAGTAACTTTATAGTGGAGAAGCCCAGCAGACACCATCTTAAGTCATCAAAGTGATCGTCTCCACTAATGGGACAAATTGAAATCACATGCCACCAGATAGGATGCAAGATGAAGACTGCAGTGTCACTTCTGTGCTATTCCTGCCAACGACGCATAAACTGAATATAATCATGAGGAAGCATCAGACAGACCTAAAATAACTGTCCTGTAATCTTCAGAAGTGTCAAGGTCTTGAAAGTCAAGGAAAAATTGAGGACCTTTTCCGGACTCAAGGGACATGAGCACTAAATGCAGCACATGATTCTGCAATAAATCTTTTTGCTTTGAAATACATTATTGGAACAACTGGAGAAATTTGAATGGGCTCTCAGAATTAGATGCATCTGTGCCTATCATTGCTAATCTCCTGATTTTGATGGCTGTATTGTGACTGTGTGGGAGAGTGTCCTTATTTGTAGAAAATATACATTAAAGTATTGAGGGTGATGGGGCATCAGGTCATCAGTTTGCTTTCAAGTGGTTCAACAGAAACTTTGATGTTATACTTTCTTTTCTGTAAGTGTGCTTAGGCAAGAAAAAACAATAAGGTTTACCAAAAACAGATTCCTGGACTCTGCCCCTAGGGATTCTGATTTAGCAGGTCTGGGATGGGACCCGGGCATCTGCATTTTAACCATTTCTCAGGTGATACTGATATTACTGGTGCACAACCCTATGCTGACCTTCTCTCTGTTCCTGAAGTCACCAACTCATCATCATCACAGGTCCTTTGCTCCATACCTTTTACCTGGAGAGCCCTTCCCTCAGCTTCTTTGAGTCATTTAGGTCTGAACTCCAATGCCGTGTTCTTGGGGTGGTGGTGGGGCTTTTCTTCTGGAAGCTCTAGGGGAGAATTTGTTTCCTTGCCCTTTCTGGATTCTACAGGCTGTGAAATCTGCCCTGTGCACATTCCTTGGCTCGTAGCCCCTTCCCTCCATCTCCAAAGGCATCAGTGATGCGTCTCTCTGTGCCTTTCTACACACCATCCTCTAATGAACACTCCTATCTCCCTTCTCCACTTTTTAAAAAAAATAAATTTATTTATTTAATTTATTTATTTTTGGCTGCGTTGGGTCTTCGTTGCTGCGTGTGGGCTTTCTCTAGTTGCGGTGAGCGGGGGCTACTCTTTGTTGCGGTGCGCGGGCTTCTCACTGCACTGGCTTCTCTTGTTGCGGAGCACAGGCTCTAGGCGCATGGGCTTCAGTAGTTGTGGCTCACGAGCCCTAGAGCGCAGGCTCAGTAGTTGTGGCGCACGGGCTTAGCTGCTCCATGGCATGTGGGATCTTCCCGGACCAGGGATCAAACCCGTGTCCCCTGCATTAGCAGGCGGATTCTTAACCACTGCGCCACCAGGGAGGTCCCATCCTCCACTTTTAAGGATCCTTGTGGCTACACTGGGCACACCCAGATATCCAGGATAAGCTCTTATCTCCAGGTCAGCTGATTAAGAGCTTTAATTCCATCTGCAACCTTAATTGTCCTTCGCTACATAACAATATATTCACAGATTCTGGGGATTAGGATCTGGATCTTTAGGGGCCCGTTATTCTGCCTACCACACCATCTAAAGATCTATTACCACCTGAAACTGTTACTTGCTGGAATTACCTTACTACGCCTACTTGTATGGTTGTTTATCAAACAAGTGTCTAGATGCACCAGCAGGCCACACTTCCTGGGCTTAAATCCTGGCTTTCATACAGGCTAAGGGTGTCACGTGGGATAGTCACCACCTCTGAGGCTCGGTTTCCTCACCTATAGAATGAGAATAGTAATTGTGTCTTCCTTGTAGGGTTTCCTTGAGGATTAAAGGAAAGCATACTTTAGCATACTATCTGATACATAGGATGTGCTAACTAAATGTTAATTAATATATCATTGACCTGGCTGAAATCCCTCTCATAGTAAAGGAGTGAGGTAGCGTTGTCTCATTTGGCGACTGAGGGTTCTCCTGTCACCGGTGACCTCCCTCTTTACTGAAAGAGGTTTTCTTCTAAAGATTAATCTCATACTTGACTGCTTCTGTGTTAGTTTCCCAGGGCTTCTGTAACAAACTGCAACAAACTTAGTGGCTTAAAAGAACACAAATTTATTCTCTTACAGTTCTGGAGGTCAGATCAGAAGTCTAAAATGAGCCTTTAGGGGCTAAAATCAAGGTCTCAGCAGGGCTGGTTCCATGTAAAGGCTCTGAGACAAAATCTGTGGCTTGCCTCTTCCAGCTTCTATGGGCTGCCTTGACTCCTGGCCATATCACACCAATCTGCTTCCATCTCCACATCACTTCCTTCCCCTGCTCAGTCTGATCTCCTGTCTCTCTCTTAGAAGGACCCTTGAGATTACATTGGTCCCACCCATCTAATCCAGGGTCATCTCCTCATCTCAAAATCCTTAACCTAATCCCGTCTGCAAATTCCCTTTTGCCATAGAAAATGACCTACTCACACGTTCCAGGGATTAGTATGTGGGCATCTTTGGAGAAAGGGAGGGGGCATTATTCAGCACCTTCCTTGAACCAGTCTTTCATGCATGGGAAGAAACTGGCATCTGGTTCAGCACAGCTCCTGGTATCTCTCTCCTAACTCTGAAATGAGCTGTTTGTGGAAGAGCACGTACCTTCATCCCTTCCGTCTAAGTTTCCTCATCTCTAAAATGGATAGAGCAGCATCTACCCTGCAGCATTCTTTGGGACAAATGACAGAAGCAGTGGATGCAAAGCGTATATGGCAAGGGCTAGAACACAGGGGAAGCACAGTACGTGTTCACGCTTGCCCCTCGCTCCCTTGTGCTGTTAGGGGTCCAATGCCCCAGGCAGGGCTGGGCGTGGCCTCTTCACAGGCAGAGCCCTGGCCACCCACTGCTCCTCCTCATCCCCTCTCCCCGTGGCCTCCATGACAGTGAGGTTCTATCCTCAGCTTCTCCGAGACACCTTGACCAAGAGAATATGACGGGGCTTCCCTGGCGGCGCAGTGGTTGAGAATCTGCCTGCCAATGCAGGGGACACGGGTTCGAGCCCTGGTCTGGGAGGATCCCACATGCAGCGGAGCAACTGGGCCCATGTGCCACAGTTGCTGAGCCTGCGTGTCTGGAGCCTGTGCTCCGCAACAAGAGAGGCCACAATAGTGAGAGGCCCGCACACCACGATGAAGAGTGGCCCCCGCTTGCCACAACTAGAGAAAGCCCTCGCACAGAAACGAAGACCCAACACAGCCATAAATAAAATAAATAAATAAAAATAAAAAAAATAAACAGGAGCTGTTGTTAAAAAAAAAAAGAGAGAGAGAATATGACGGACTCGATAACCATGCTCAGCTCTCACCCACCCTCAACTGGTCCACCTCCACATCCCACTACACACACAGAGACACACATTCATATCCTTCCGGGTCATCCCACTCAGGCGACCGGCTGTGATGGATGTGAGCTTTCCTTTGGAAAGGAGCATGTGGAGGAAGCCTCTTCTTTCTGGAGCTCCAGAAAAGAGCTGACCTATTTGAGCAGAAGACCTGTGAATAAATCACGCATCAACACTCCTCCGCTCCACCACAACTACTTTTCTTCCTTTTGGATCTTATCCTAAGGGCCTTACCTATCTCCCGGTATGTGAGGGAAAATCAAACTAAGTATTATGTGAATGCTTTGCACTGCTGGGGTTCCAAGTATGTCAGCCTCAGCATCACCATTATTATCTGATCCAAACCAGGCCCTGTGCCCTCCTGGTCAGAAGCAAGCCCCACTGGATGGCTTGGGGCTGCACCAGAGTGGCTCTGGACTCTATAGCCCTTGGATATCTTGGTTTTCCTCCTCTTTTCCTGCATGGGAATCCCTGAGCACCAGTTAGTCACCCACACCCTACCAATCAAACCCATTCTTTTGTGCAAAGATATGCTACAAGCCGGGCGCAATTCTAGGTTCTAGGCATATAACAGTAGATAACGTAAACAGTCTTTTCCCTCATATGGCTCACAGTGGAGCCCACCTCTTTGGCTTTTAAGGGGGGAAGCAGGGTGGGAATATGGGTAGCAACTTTGGCCAGGGATGGCTGAATTCTCTAAGTCTGTTCTCCTCTCTCTATCCTGTAGCTCTTAACTCATTTGAAAGAGTCACAGGACTGTCAAAGCGTCTGAACGAAGTTATGTGCTTGCCCTCCTGAAACATGAAAATGCACATTCACCCTTACACACACACATACACACACACACACGCACACACACACACATACACACACACACATACACACACACATACACACACACACACACACACACACACACCCCATTTTGCAAATAATCTCTGGGCATTGAGGAGCCACTGAAGCCCCTTGTGAATCTCAGGTCAGAAACCACTTCTCTCCACAGTTCTGTTCAATCCAGGCAAAACCCTAGCCTCTTTGAAAGAGTCCGACTTTCCCAGAAGCCATAGAATTGATTACTTAAGAATTTTAGAGATTGCTGAATAACGGTTTTGTTTCACATCCAGCCCTATGGATGCTCACAGGTGAAAAGGAAAAGGACAAATGCTAACTCAGGCAGCCCAAAGGGAAAGAATGCCTCTTTAGATTTGCCAGAGAAAGAAGGGTTGTAAAGCAAAGGCTGTTGGAAATAGCTATTATTTCTACTTCATGTAAAAAAAAATTAATGTTCAAATGAGTTATAATCTCAGTGAGTTGAGAATTTTCAACTGTACTTTCTGACTTTTAGACTGTAATGAGCAGCTTCCTTTTGTGAGGCCCCAGCTCCAAGCTGAGCCCAAGGGCTCTAGTCTCTGAGCTGGTGCATATACCCAAAATGATAATTAAAGCACATCATGGAAGAGAACATTTTCATCATATGATACAATTGGGGCCCAAGGTTTGGCTCTTCTGTGCTTCAGAAACAATGACGTCTTTATGTTCAGGAAAAAAATGCCTGCTAATTCTACCCAACTCTGAATCCCAGGGTCAACTTCTTAACAGCACCCTCATGCACTAATCCATGAATAATTGAACACACAAACACTCTTCATTATAACCAGGTTCTGAAGGTCAGATCTCCAGCCACTTCCCACTTTTTATCCGTTAGTGCCTTGGGATCTTACGGCAGCTCAAAATCAGCAGCAGAAGTGGGTTAGCTGCTGGCCGTGGTGCTGAAAGAAGACCTGTTCTCCAGAGCTGCTTGTCTGCTTTTCTCATTTCTGAATATTGTCTCCTTCACAGAATTACACTAGGTTGCACAAGGTGACTTATTCCCTGAAAGCAGATGTTTCCCAGGATATTCCCTTGGACTCCTGACTTACCCAGTCCTCTTCTCACTCTCCAATCCCCTTTCTAGCCACTCTCCAACAAGAATCGCATGTTCCAGCCACACTGCACAACTTGTAGTTTCTCTCACACATCAAGCTGCCCCATGTATGCTATTTATTTAAATAGTACACACACACACACACACACCATCCCTTCACTTTGCATAACTCCTACGGACTACTGATTCTTCAAGACTCAGCCTAAGTGTCACCTTTAGGAAGCCTTCCCTGATTACACATGAGTTGAGTTTCCTTTACCTGCAAAATTCTTACCTCTACTACTTCAAATGAAATTAATCATCCTCAACTCTACATCCCCACAGTGTCTTGTGCTTCCCTCCATTACATTGTGTACCACTCTCAATTATGATTTTCTTTTCCACATTGCTTTCTCCACTAGACTCTGATTTTCTTGAAGTCATGGATCCTGTTGATATAGCTTCCATACAAGTGCAGTGTCTGCCACATATCAAGAACTTACTGCTTGAGAAAAGTGTGGTATAACTCTGCATCTCCCCCTAGAATTACAGAAACTGAGGCCTCTGGGTATATTTCTGCCAAGGTTACACATTATTTTCAAGAAGGGTAAAATGGAGGGAAGAAACAATAAAAACAATGATATATGTGAGAGAAGGGAGGATAAATGAAAAAAATTTTTACTGAAAGCCTGACTTGGAAATGGCGAGTGGGTTCTCAGATAAGGTAGAAAATAAAAGACGCTTAAAGAGAAAAAATCCAAGGTATTTACAGTTACAGGGGAAAGACTTTTCCTGTCTCCTGATTCCCAGGTAGAGGGACTTTCTCTAAATGCACTTGGCCTCTTGAAAAGTCTTAACTCCACCCCCATGAAGGTACAGTGAACCACCAGTTTGGTGGCAGCTTTCATGTTCCACTGTTTCTCAGTTAAATAAATCAAATACCTTGGAGGAGGAATTAACTCCCTTTTATCTTTGCTCCTCAACCCACACTAGCAGGAGACGGTGACCTGGTCTGCAGATTTGATTTTTGCTCTCAGTTGGGTGGTCCCAAGTTCTAAACTGGAGGTAGGGATTAACAAGCCCTCTTGACTTTACTAGATTATGATCCTCTAACTTGGCCCCTTTGGGTGATATTTTGATGCTCCTTGTTCCAACTCTGTCCATTCTCTTTTAGTTCTGAACTCAGCTGAGGGAGAGAGGTACTATTTACCAGATTCCTCTCCAAAGTCCCAACAGGTACCAACAAGTTTAGTCATTCATCCCATGAAAATGGGATGAGCACCTCTGTGCCAGCAACAGTGTTACACCCAGGACTGAGAATTCCAGAGTAAGATGTAATATGTCCCCACTCCTCAAGGAGCTAGCAGACCTAGCTGAGAGCGACAGAATGAAGGGCAAACTACTGAAATACAAGGTGAAAACTGTTATAATTCAGTCTGAGCAAAGTGTTATGAAAACACAGAGATGAGATAGATTGATTCTGCCTGGAGGAGTACGGGAGGGCTTTGACGGAGAGGGAACATTTGTGTCAGGTCTTGAAGAATAATTAGGGGTTTTCCATACAAATTAAAGGCTGAAGGCTATTCCAAGCAGTGCAAAAGTTCAGCCATTTTAAAGTGCACGGCATTTTGAAGGCATAACCAATATTTTGTGCAACTTCCTGGAATGCAGGGAAAGGGAGAAATGGTTAGAGATAAACATAGACAAGAGGTTGGAACCCGATGAAAGGAGACTTCAATGCCAGGGTAAGTGACCTGGAATTTACCCTAGCATCTGCATGCAAAATGGGCAAAGCCCAGGGGCAAGGAAGGCTCTGTAATTTATAAAGATGCCACCTTCTCAGCATCTGACCCGTTGCCCCAGCAATCAACTCCTCGTGGTCTCTCTGAGCTCCTCCTGTCACAAAAAGGAAAGGAGGAAAAACAGAAAGGTCTGAGAAGGCTGGTGACCTTGTACAATTATCCTTTTGACAGTGATTTTTCTCAGAAGTGTTCCCTTAGCTGTGGCATGATTAATCTTTCTGCAACCATAATCTAGTATTTCATCAAAGCACAGATGGAGTGACAAGGGCCATGTACACTTCCCGGATCATAGGAACATGCTTAGGATGTTGAATACACCCCCATTAGATTTGGAGAAGATAGGATAGAAATGAGAGAAAAGATAACCTAATTGGCTAGAGAATATCATCTCTAAGAGGTTATCAATTCCTGCAACTAAAACTGAAGTCCTTCCAATTCAAATGACCTGAAAGATGTCTTGTCTGTGTGGTGGGGACACCCAATCCTGGCCCCAGCTTTTTTTTTTTTTTTTTTTTTTTTTATTTTTGGCTGCGTTGGGTCTTCATTGCTGTACGAGGGCTTTCTCTAGTTGTGGCAAGCAGGGGCCACTCCTCATCGCGGTGCACGGGCCTCTCACTATCGCGGCCTCTCTTGTTGCGGAGCACAGGCTCCAGGCGCGCAGGCTCAATAGTTGTGGCTCATGGGCCCAGTTGCTCCACGGCATGTGGGATCCTCCCAGACCAGGGCTCGAACCCGTGTCCCCTGCATTGGCAGGCAGATTCTCAACCACTGCGCCACCAGGGAAGCCCCTGGCCCCAGCTTTTGACGCTGGCCTCAGGCAGAGAGGAAGATAAAGAGAAGGAATGAAGGGCTGCCCCAGGCATCTACCCCAACCAACTTGCTCATGTCCCCAGGACCCAGGACCCCCTCCTAGAGCTAGTTACCAGCAGGAAATGTCAGCTCCAGATAAAGGGAATATCCTTCCCTTGACTTCAGTGAGTGAGGGCTGCCCGGGCTTGACCAAAATCACCCTCTCTGTCCGTCATCCAAAACCCCACATCCTTGAAGATGCAGTACAGTGTGCCCTACATCAGGGCCAGCTGTCAGAGGAAAACCAGGGAAAAACTCCAGGCCCAGCCTTGGGGAATTAAGAACAGAGACGAAGACCAAGGTCATGATCTTAAAGTACTATTAGCCTACAAGAGCTGTCCTTGGGTAGAAGAGCAAAGAGACAGAGCAGAAGACAGCGTTCTTATCCCCAGGGAACTCAGTCTAGGCAGTGAGGAAGGGTCAAAGGTGAAACTAAGAGAGGCATGGGCCAGCCTGTTGCAATGGAGAATAACAAGCTGTGTGTATGACGCACAGTGTCCAGTTCCCTGCCCTGGTCATCTCTACCCAGTGGGAAAGCTCAGCTCTTCCCTGAAAATCCTTATGTCAGAAACAACTTTTCCCTCCTCCGCTCCTATAGACTTGTTTGAGCCTATTTTCGTGGCCTGAGTTGCTTATGGGTCAGCCTCTTTTATTAAACAGCAATGTCCTTGAAGGCAATGACTATGTCAAGTGCCATACCTGGCACATGGTAGATACCCAATAATGAATGCTAAGACTGCAGAATGGTGCATATATGCTTGATCCCTGAATCAGGCCCACTCAGCAGCTTTAGCAACAGGTGCTCCAATCCTTTCTTCCCAGCTCAGCCTTAAACACATCATCACTTTCTGTGTTACTATGGAGATGCCACCTCAACTACATTTATGCATCAGAGAACTGAAGTCCCGAGAACATCAGTGATATTACCCGTGACCCAAGAACATTTCCTCCAATGAGCACAGGACTTCTTCTATCAGAGAGGGAAAGAACCACAGCAGATTTGCCTGCGCCACGTAGCCGGTGGGAGTTGTTAAATGCCAGGGAAAGCAGCTGTTTGTTTAATTTTGTTATCTACTTTTCATTCCAAGAAACTGAAACTGGATACGCACAATAGGAAGATATTTTTAAATATTCAGATCGAACAGTGGCATTTGAATGAAAACTTTCCCTTGGAGACTTTACCAATTCCATTTTGTGCCAAAAGAGACACTTGAGTTGTTGTTTTTTTTTTTTCTTTAGCTACTTTTATTCTTTAACTGCTGATTGATTTGGATACCCGAAAAGTATGTGAGCCAGTCCTTTGGGCACCAAGAAGACCACTGTGTCCACTTGGAGACACATCCCCAGGTCATTATCTCATTGTCATCACCACAATCATCACCATCATCCTTGAGGTCATCACCACCATCATACTATCATCCTTGAGGTCATCACCACTATCATCATCATCCTTGAGGTCATCACCACCATCAAGATCCACCACTTACCAAGAACTTCTCCAAGCCAGGCATTGTGACAGGTAACCTCTAATTCCTGCAACAGCCCTACAGTCTAAGTACTGGCTTCTCCATTTTACAGGTGAGCACATGGGACTTGTGCTATTCAATGACTTGCCCAGGGTCACAGAGCTTGTAAGTGGTAACACTTGGGATTTGAACCACTGCTTCTCCATATGACGTGTATTGAGGACAATGCTGGTTTGCTTTACAGGGGCCATTCTTATTTGGGGTGGGCTATCCTTCCTCCTCACCCCACCTCCCAACTTCTGATCACAGCCTCGAATTTTCATCTGGCACCCACCATTCCCTCCCTCTCAGTTCCTGCGGTGGCTCTAGCTCCAGCAGTGATGTGTGACATGGTCATGACTAATTGGAGCTCAAATCCCATGAGATTATAGCTGAGGCTTCTGGGAGGAAAAAAAAAAATGTCCTTTTGTCCCAAAATTTCAAGATGGGAGGAAATAAAGTCTGGAGCTGCTGTCCTGGTCTTGCTGCCACTGAAGCCTATGGCTAAAAACAGCCCAGGAGAAGGCAGAGCTGAGCGCTGGGAAGGAACCAAGCCCTGAATGCAGCCGTGCCTGAAGCCATATCCACCCTGGGTTGTGCAGTTACACGAGCCAGTGAATCCCCTCCCCTGTCCCTTTTCTTTGGTTTGGAACAATTTGGGTTAGCTTTTTGGTCACACACAACAGAAGAAGTCCTGCTGATGCCCTCTCCCTCTCAATCCTAAAGTTCTGGTTTCGTGCCCTACATTGTTTCCTATTGCTGTTGTAACAAATTACCACTCTCAGTGGCTTAAAATGACACAAACTTATTCTCTCACAGCTCTGGGAGCCAGAAGCCCTAAAATCAAGGTGTCAGCAGGGCTGTATTCCTTCTGGAGGCTCTAGGGGAAAATCCGTTTCCTTGCCTTTTCTGTCTGAAGGCCACCTGCATTCCTTGGCTCATGGCCCCCTTTCTCCATCTTCAAAGCCAGCAGCGCAACATATCCAAATCTCTCCCTCTCTCTCCCTCTCTCTGTCTCTCGCTCTCGCTCTCTCTCTCTCTCTCACACACACACACACCCCTCTGCTTCCTTTGTCATATTTCCTTCTCTGACTCGGACCCCCTGCCTTCTTCCCTCTTATAAGGACCCTTGTGATAACCTGGGGCCCATCTGCATAATTCAAGAAAATCCCCCTTTATTAAGATCTTTAACTTAATCATATCTGCAAAGTCTCTTTTGCCATATGAGGTAACCTATTCCCAGATTTTGGGGCATTAGGATGTAGACAACTCTGGGAGGGCCATGATTCCGCCTATCATGTGCCCCAATCCAGCATCTCAGTGTGTGTGTGGCGGGTGGGGGGGGGGGTTGCTATTGAAGTCTCTCAAGACGAGAGCTGTCCCCAGGCCTTGAAGTCCAGCCCTTTGTCCCTTACAGAGTCCAAGCAGAGGTTCTTAGTCACTGGACCTCACACTTGTCAGGACAGGCCCCTAGGAGATGCCACAATCATCAGGGTTGTCAGCTCCATCTATGTGACCCTGAGCAGTTCACTGCCCCCCTCTGGCCCTCAATCTCCCTTTTGTTCCAGGGGGGACATGAACTTTGATGGTCTCAGAGACACATCCAGTTCAGACCTCCTACTTCCTAAGATCATTTAACTAACAGGCAGACAAAGGAAGGTCCAACCTGACCCTCACCTGTTAGTGGTGAGAACAGCACACAGTTTCCAGAGACAAGTCGTGTGCCCAGGACCCACTAGCAGGAACGATCAAGAAATCCCTCAGCTTCCATATTCTGATTAAATCAGCACGAATTTAATTTGGATGTAATTTTTAAAACATGACCCATAAAAATATCCACAAGTACTACTCTACTGGGCCTCCTGGAAGGAAAGACACCTTTGGGGGCCAACGAGAGGCCTGTTTTGTGCTCTAATCAATAGGCTCCGCCAGGACACAACTGAAGGATTTGCAGTGAACTGTGTAGCTCAGGGAGGTGATTCTATGAAAGGTCACAGGACAAGGTGAAGTCGAGAAAATGCCATGCTTTCCTCCTTGACATTTCAAGGCAAAGGAAGGAAGGAGACAATGGTGGGAAAGGTCAACCTAAAGTATGTAAGGATGACGATTCAAGGGGACCACAAGGTCGAGAGGACGCGTTGGGGGGGGGGGGGTCAAGGAGCCAGGCCTTGGGTCTGAGGTCCCTTTAGCCACTTGCATAGGGCAAGTCTTTAACCCAACTAAGTCTCAGTTTTCTTGTCTCTAGAATGGGAATTCAGACACCAGCCTCATGCACTCACAGAGTGGTTCTATGACAAGGTTGGATGAAAGCCCCTTGGAAACCATGAAGCCCACTTCACAGGTGAGACAGCATCAGGGCACCATCAGCTTTTTATTAGTGGGTCTTTTTTCAAAGAGGGCTTCATTCATGCCAGAAGCAGCCTACCGCAGTGGCCCAGGGTTGGCTTGGAATGGAGACTGCCTGGGTCAAAAGCCTGGCTCTGCTGTTTACCAGTGGAGGGGCCTGAGGCAAGTTAGTTAACTTCTCTTTGCCTCAGTTTCCTCATCTGTAAAATGGAGATGACAGAAACGATACCTACCCCCTTGGGCTGTTGGGAGGATTTTACAAAGTAACGTGTGTAAAGCGCTGAGCTCCAGGCTCCATATTCTACAACGAGAAGATAGGAATAGGCCATGTGGGAGGCTCCTTCTGCCTTTCTGGGCTTCTGGGGTTCTGATGTGCCCCTGCTCTGAGAAGGGGGGCCTCCAGAGCTCTCTGTGGGGTTGGCAGAGGAAGACAGCACTGCGGCTGTCCCTCTGCCCCATCCCACCTCCTTCTCCTCCCTTCCCTAGACGGAGATTCCCTAAAACCCCTCCTAATTAACAGTGTGCATGCTCAGGGCCCCCTTCCTGGGGAACTCAGCCTGCTACAGCCCCTCCCAGAAGCACCGTGTATTGCCGGAGCTGTCCCCCGAAGGAAAATGTCCCGTCTGACTGGTGGCACCTGCCTGAGCTCAACTCCTAGCCCCTGAAGCTGAGAAATGAGCGATGGGTTTGAGGCAGCTGGTCCCACCTCCCCCTCTCACCAGCTGTGAGGCCCAGGCCAGTCAACACCCACCTTGCCTTTCCTATCTGGCGGCACCCTCCCTGCGCATCTCCCAGGGCTCTCGCCAGGATCTGCCGAGGAGGCAACAGAACACCTTGCAGGCTGGAAAAGGCTGAGCCAACGGGAAAGGCTGTTGGAATGAATTAACACCAGCTCCGCCGCCAAGCCGGTCCTGTGTTCCCTCCTCTGCCTCCAATTTCTTTCCCCATCACGTTGCCAGAAGCCCTGCATGCCTATTTTCACCCCAAAACACCAGCTGCCTGGCAAAGCCCTATTCCTGACTGCAGGGAAAGTGGCCAGGATTCTCAAATGCAGCAGGAATTTGGTCCTGAGTAGCCTGTGACTTAATGCTGGAGCTCAGCTGGCTCTCAGCAGAGACCTGCCCCCCTCCCTCTCCCTGCCCACAGCGACCCCCAAGCCAGCTCCCCATCATTCCCGACAGACTCCTGTTAACAGCCTGTCCAGTGGAGACAGTGTGGCCCAGACTTGGGTTCTTACCTGGTGGCTGGAAAGCTCAGTTCTTAGATGCTGCACTTAATTTCCTGTAACAGGCGACCACACACTTGGTGGCTTAAAACAAGAAATGTACTCTCTTACAACTCTGGAGTCTAAAATCAAGGCATCAGCAGGGCCACACTCCCTCTGAGGGCTCTAGAAGCTGACCTGTTCCTTGTCTCTTCCAACTTCTGGTGGCTTCCCCGGAGTTCCTGGACCTGTGACTACATCACTCCAATCTCCACCTCCATCTTCACAGCACCTTCTCTGTGCGTCTGTATAAAATCTCTCTCTGCATCTCTTTTATATGCATCCGTGTGATGGCATTTAGGGTCCCCCAGATAATCCAAGATAGACTCCTCCTTTCAAGACCCTTAACTTTGCCTTATCAGGTAATATTCACAGATTCTTGGCATTAGGACACGGCATATCTTTTGGGGGGCAACCATTCGACCTACTGCAGGTGCTCTTAGCAGATCCTAGAGGACTGAAAGGGAGAAGTCATGCAGGCAGCCTCTCTGTAGGGAGGACCGTGGTCTGGGCTGTTTTGAGATCTGTTAAAGGTTAGCGGCCCATGGAGGTCACTGCACAGGCAAGGTAGCAGGATACAAGATTAACATACAGAAATCTGTTGCATTTCTTTACACTAACAATGAAATATCAGAAAGGGAAAATTTTTAAAATCCCTTTTAAAATCACGTCAAAAAAACAAAATACTTAGGAATAAACCTGACCAAGGAGGTGAAAGACTTACATGCTGAGAACTATAAAACATTGGTAAAGGAAACTGAAGATGATTCAAAGAAATGGAAGATATCCCATGCTCTTGGATTGGAAGAATTAATATTGTTAAAATGGCCATACAACCCGAAGCAATCTACAAATTTAATGCAATCTCTATCAAATTACCCATGACATTTTTCACAGAACTAGAACAAATAATCCTAAAATTTATATGGAACTATTGACATAAAAAGACTCAGAATTGCTAAAGCAATCCTGAGGAAAAAGAACAAAGCTGGAGGCATAACTCTCCCAGACTTCAGAAAATACTACAAAGCTACAGTAATCAAAACAACATGGTATTGGCACAAAAACTGACATATGGATCAATGGAACAGAATAGCCCAAAAATAAACCTACACACCTACTGCCAATTAATCTTTGACAAAGGAAGCAAGAATATATAATGGAGAAAAGATAGTCTTTTCAGCAAGTGGTGTTGGGAAAGCTGGACAGCCACATGTAAATCAATGAAGTTAGAAGATTCCCTCACACCATACACAAAAATAAGCTCAAAATGGCTTCAAGACTTAAATATAAGACGTGACACCATAAAACTCCTAGAAGAGAACATAGGCAAACATTCTCTGACATAAATCATACCAATGTCTTCTTATGTCACTCTTCCAAGGCAATAGAAATAAAAGCAAAAATAACCCATTGGGACCTAATCAAACTTATAAGCTTTTGCACAGCAAAGGAAGCCATAAACAAAACAAAAAGACAACCTACGGAATGGGAGAAAATATTTGCAAACGATGTGACCAACAAGCGCTTAATTTCCAAAATATACAAACAGCTCATACAATTCAATAACAAAACCCAACCAAAAAATTGGCAGAAGGCCTAAATAAACATTTTTCCCCTGTGCTTTTACTGCCCTGTTTGTAATTAAACACACATATGTATAATCATGTGTTTAAGCATATGACTTCCTCACTAGACTCTTGAGACTGACGAAGGTAGAGACCATACCTATCTTATTCACCACTCTATCCTGAGTGAATAAATAGAAGATGGTCTTTTGATATTTGCTTAAATCCTTCTGGGAATGAAGAACTCACTACCTCATGAAAAAGCCCATCCATCTGTGCTCAGCTCTGACTATGGAGAAAGTCACCCCAATTCCATTTTTCTAAGCTGCCCTAGTCTGGCCATAGTCCTATCTTTTCATCTGTATGTCTGAAGTAGCACCAGCTACTACCAGGAGCCCTCATGTGGCCTGGAGAATGATCTAGAAGACATGCCCAATCTTCCGCAAGCTCTTTGACCTTCTGGAAGGTCTTCACCTTCTGTCTTCACATGCAACCCCAACTCAAGTCATCTGCAAAAACAATGCATCAATGCAAAGATAATAGAGCACAATTTAGGACTAAAGCAAAAGCTCATTAATTTTCAGGGAAATGCAAATGAAAACAAAAATGTGATCCTACTTCTCAGCCTCCAAATTAACAAAGTTTGATAACATCTAATGCTGGCAAGGGTGTGAGGAAAAGGGCGCTCACAAACCCTGCTGGAACTGTAAATTATTTCAACCGTTTTAGAAATTAGTCTAGCAGGATTTATTAAAGTTAAAGATATGGACTCCCTCTGACCCAAGAGCAATGCTGCTTCTGGGAATCTCTCCAACGGAAAGAAAAGCACCCGTCCAAAAGCTGTGTAAGCAAGAATGTTTATTGTAGAACTGTTCATCATAGAAAAAGGAAACTGGAAACTTCATATTCTGTGGAATACTACACAGCTATTACAAAGAATGAAGCTGATCTGTATGTATGGACTTGCAAAGAGATGTACAAAATACTGAATAGGGAAAAATAATATGGAGAATAATGTATATAGCATGTTTCTGTCCTATTTTTTAAAAGCAATTATAAATGGAGCCACATAAGTCTGTCACATTTGGAGGCAAGGGTAAGGCTGGGACCTCAGCACCACAGTTGGCTTTGGGGTACATGTTGATGACTTGTCACACCAAGCCCACCGGCTGCTAACCGCTACCTGTGGGCAGAGCTCACCCGTCTCAGCCTCCAATCAAGGAGATTAAAGCTGAGATTAAATCTCATGTTGGCTGAGATTAAAGCTCACCTCCTCACAAGAGCCTCCCCAAAAGGCATGGAGGTCTCCCCGCAGGACAAGCTGTTCTTATTCTTTAGGCTGAGGGGTTTTAGTCACCACAAAGTTCATTCCAGACTCTGTGGACATGGCCCTTCGGCACATCTTGGATGAAAGCCAGTTGCAGCCCAAGAGAAGAAGTTCTTTCCCAAAATTCTACCTCAGTCGATTGCGCACACACACACACACACACACACACATGCACACACGCACACACGCACACCAAAAACCTAAGTCAACCAGTCACAGGTCATAAGCAGATAAAATGAGGTGAATAGACAGAATTTCTTTAGCAAACTGTGCAAGAGCCTGAGGCCAGGATGAAAAGATCTGAAGCTTAATTAACATGCAAATACAATTTCCAGCCTAATGGCTTGTAACTCACAATCAGTGTCTTTGTGAAAGGGAATGTGTCAGGCACTTTCCGGTCCCCCCACCCAGCCCGCAGCCTTTGTCACTCGTGCCCCTAACACAGCCCAGAGGCTCCAGGCTCTGCGCGGCTGACTCACATCTGCATAGAACTGTACAGACCAGTCAGTGGCTTTGAAGTCTGAATTCGGAGTCAACCTAGTCTTCTAGTGTTTAAATTCTGGAGTTCACTGGTAAAGTTCACAATTTTTAAAATGGAGTTATTATAATAAAAGCTATGGAGGGGACATCCCCAAAGTGTTTGCAGTTGTTGCCCCTGGGATACAGAATCAGAAGAAAAGGGGCTTTGTGTTCTGCATACTTCTGTGTCCACTGATATTTATAATAAGCATGTATTACTTTTGTAATTTAAAAAATTATGAAAAGCCTAGATGTTCTCTGGATATGATGATTTGGGTTGTTTTTGTTTTACTGTATCTTGATATTTAAAGAATCACAGACTAGTGAAAACAGGGAGGGCACGTAAAAGCTCATCTGGCCTCATTTCCTCACAATTCAGGAAAAGCCCAGGGATGGGAGAGCGGGGAGGAAAGCAGTTTTGACCAGTTTCAAAGCAAGTTACTGTTAGCTCTGGGGCAGATTGCCCTGGTCTCCTGATACCCAGACACTGTTGTTTCCCTGCAAGAACTGCAGGCCCCAGCTCTGGCTCTCTCACCCACCGCCCCCTCTGCACACTTAGGAAATGCGGAAGGACTAAACCCAGCATGCACCATCCTGAGGGTCAGCTCTGGTTCAGAACTTGACCTACATCTCAGCCACCTGTGCTTTCCAGCTACCACCTCAACTCCTGCTACTATCCAGACACACCCTGTCTTCTCCAGGACAGGAATAATAATCACAGTGATCTGGTTACTGTCCCTCTGTCATCAGTTCTTCCCCAAGATACAGAGAAGATGTGGGCTACGAGAGGAGACCCCTCTTGGGAACCACTGCAGCTGGGTCTGCAGAGTGCCAGCCCCACCGTGACTTGGCCAGTGTCACCAGCATCAGCCCTCACCCCTCCTTGCTTTGCAGCCAGCATTTCGGACATAGGGCATAACTAATAGAACAAACACCTATCCCATGGTACTAGCACAGTGCTTCTCAACTGGAATTAAAAAAAAAAATACAAGTGTCTGGGCTCAGGCACCAGCATTTCTTAAACCTCCTCAAGTGGTTCTGATGTGCATTTCATGCCTATGTGTTCATTATGTGGATGCTGGGATTCTCCGTTTGCCTGAACTACCTGACTTTCCTCAAACTATGCTTCTGGAGCAGGGCCTTGCCTGTAATGGACAACAGTGAATTATACTCAGGTGCACCTCTGTCGGATTGAATTGCTTCAAGGCGGCTAGCGTGGGAAGGGTGTGCGGGCCCCTGCTTCCTTCTGGCAAAAGCTCCAGAGTCTGCGGTGAGAAGGCCCTGGTGTGCATTGGATGTGGAGGTGGGTGATTGATTGGTTTGGGCAGAAGGAAAACACCACGCATCGATTCAACTACGTCACTCAAACCAACAGCCAATTCCAATCATGAGCAGCCGACCCTGCAAAAGGATTGAAGGCAAGAGGTTCAAACTCCTTAACATTTCTCTGATAATGTCGAACTGGCCGCGTTCCAAACGCCAGGCCACTCTGACCAGCCATTCCCCCTCCTCTAGGCTTCTGGAATGGCTCCTCCCTGGTAAACCTTTAGCGGAAGTTCATAGTGAATGGAAACTTGGCCACAGTTGACTTTCCAGCACCCGGGACAGCGTCTGGCACGAGGTGCTGCTCTCGCTCAATGTGGCTGGTTGTCCTATGGAGCTGTGGGGTGGAGGACTTAGCTCCAGCACCCTCCAGCAACGGGGAGCTCAACCTTCGGCTTCCAGAGCTGCACGCGGAAGGCCACCAAACTCACCCAGACCCCAGAAGCCAGGGCCAAGAATTGTGGAAGGAGATTCCTTTAGAACCACCTTTGGCCTTGGACATTCATTTAGACCAGGGCACTGTGCAAGCAAGGCCCTAGTAATCAGAGCAGACTGAGGACACCCCAGTCAGTTCCCTCCACTCAGGATGGCCCATCAGTACAGATCAGCATAAAGTGAATACAGACAGACTTATGCTATGCTGTCCCCACTGCCTGCAGATACAGGTAGGAAGAAAGATTCAAAGTTAACATATTTTTCATACTATCCTTATCTATTTTATTGTATTTTCAATGACAACAATAATGCATACTAAAATCAAACAGTAAAGAAGTATAGAAAGAAAAAGTGAATATCCCTCCCTAACCCAGTACCACCTCCACAGCTACCATTGCCATCCCTCAGGATGACCATCAACAACTTGCTGTATATCCCTCTTCACATCCTCCTCTAAGCTCATAAACACAGAGACACACATAAACATGTACACAAATATGTGTTCCAGTTTTCTTTTTCTCTGAAAATATAACCATGTACTTAGTAAAATTTGTTTTTTAATGAATATCTTTCTTGGTCAAAATACACAGTTCTGAATTGTTCTTTTTACGAATTGCATATTATTCCATATGGATGAACCATATATTACTAAAACAGCCTCCTATGCATAGGTGTTTTAGTCAGGGTTCCTCAGTGAAGCAGCCAACAAGATGTGTAGAGAGAGAAAAAGAGAGAGAGAGTGAGAAGTTTATATTAAGGAATGGGTTTGTGCAATTGTGGAGGCTGGTGAGTCCAAAGTCTGGCAGGTTAGGCCGGCAGGCAGGAGACCCAGGAAAAGTTTCAGTTTGAATCTGAAAGCCATCTGCTAGCAGAATTTCTTCTTCTTCTGGGAAGGTTGGTCTTTTTCTGCTAAGGCCTTCAACTGATTGGACAAGGCCCACCCTCATCATGGAAGGCAATCAATCTGTTTCACTTAAAGTTTATTGACTTAAATGTCAATACCTTCAAAAATACCTTCGCAGAAACATCTAGAAGAATTTCGATCAAATATCAGGGTGCCATGGCCTAGCCAAGTTGACATATAAAATTAACCATCACAATAGGTATTCAAACATGTACTGAATTATTACTAAATGGCAAATTCTAAGCTGGTAGATTTTTGTTCACATAATTTTATTTAATCTTCATAATAAACCTATGAGGTACGTAGAATTACCCGAATCTACCCATGATGAACTGAGGGTCAGAATTCAGGGTTGGCTAGCTATAAGTCTTGAATGCTGACTCACCCTCACCAGCTATGTGAGCCTAAGCTATTTAGTTAACCTCTGCCCTCAGCATTCCTCTCTGTAAAATGGGTTTAATAACCACATCTACGTACAGGGTTGTTATGAAGATTGGATGGGAATGCATGGTGCCTGGCAGATTATAAATGTTCAATGAAGACGTATTATTTCCACCATGATTCTGGCAAAGGAGGCTGGGACCCCCTTGGACGAAGTCCACAGTACATGGACACAGCAGGTGCCTAAACCATTTACAAACCACTCCCGTCACCCGCAAGCTTCAGAGGCTCCTTAATTAAGCAGCAGCCTGTCCCACCACCTGGCGGTGTGTTCCCATTTCCTGGCCTGAGCTACAGTGTTGCCACGGTTGGCGCTTCACAGAGGAGATCTGAGAAACATTAACACTCTCCGAGGCCCACGCTCCAGACCCACTGGGGAGTCCACCTCTCCGTCTGCCGTGGGCCCCAAACCAAGCACGCAACAAACAGCCCCGGCGCAGGAGTAATTAAAATGCCGTGTTTAGAACACGCTTTCAGTGACCGAGGCGAGGCCGCTCAGCTCCAGATGGAGCACGTTCCCGGTGAAAACCTCTTGGTCAGGGCCCCAGGCCACTTCTGGGCAGCAGGATAGAGCCTTCGTGACAGGATCATCTGGTGGGCGCTCTGCCCCTGCTCTCCCTGTGGCTGGACTCGCCTCAGGGACCCAGGATGGTGAGAAGCCACTGCCATCTGTTCAAACCTGCTACTTGCAAGCCACCGAGGGCTGGAGGATGATGTGTGTGGAGTAAAAGCCTGGGACAGCAAATAGGACAAACTGCCCTGTTGTCCTCAACCCCACACGCACACCAAGACCACCCTCATTTAGACATGAGAACTGAAGTCACAGTTTGCTTCGAAGTGTGGATGGCTGGGACCAGCAAAGTCACCAATTTCTCTCTGGACTTCTGAGAGAGAGAGAAAATGGGATGTGAGTCTTGAGAGTTGATGGATTCAGGCAGAACTGGTTTACCAGCCACCTGTTCTTCCCCTGTGCTATGTAAAAAGGCTCCACGCTAATGGAAGGGAGAAGAGTTGGAGGGGAAAGAAGTGAATCTGACAGACGGCAGCTAAGTCTACTGCCCCTCCCCCCCAGGGCAGGAAGAGGGAATGGAAAGATACAGGAGGGTTCCAGCTGAAATGGGGGGGGGGCAGCATTTGAGAAGAGAGGAGCCTTATGCACTGCTAGCTGGATAAAGTTTTGGGGTTGGAAACCCACAGATGCTTCCTGCACCCGCCCGCCAGGGAAGGCATGGATGAGAGGCTTGAGAAGGAGCCAGGTTCTCAGGGATGCAGGAGACAGGACCAAACATCCCCGGGTCCCCAAGTCAGAGACTCAGAGAGTGGCTGACAGTGGGGACCCAGAGGATGAAATAGGGCTCACTGGAGACATGTAGAGTACCAGAGGAAAGAGGAGCCACTGGCAATACCAAGCGCACTGAACAAGGAGCCCAAGACTGGCCTGGTACCCCCAGTGACAGCCAGCCACAAAGCAGGCACCTCAAGGAAGTCACATCCCCACACCCTCCACCATACTGCCATCCTAAGCAGGCCTTGTCTCATCTCTCCTTGGGGCCAGAGGAGGAGAAGGAAGGGCTGGAGTAAGTATAATTGAGCTAGCCATCCCAAATACAACCCCCAAATAAATGGATAGGCTAAGAAACTTTGGACTGGAAGAAATGAAGTCACCTGCACTTTATCAGCTGGGTGCTTGGAGTCAGAAAATATATCCAGTTCTAGAAATCAGTAACATCACACTTTTCCCACAACCAATCCTGTCACCATTAAAATTCCATACCCATTACATATACAAATACCAAAACTAACTACATGACTCCTCGTGATAGATTTTTCTCGATGGAGCATTGAGAGCAACACTTTCTCTATGGCTGGGAAAGGCAGCAGCCTATTTCTTTTTTAAATTAAATTATTTATTTATTTATTTACTTTTGGTTGTGTTGGGACTTCGTTGCTGCGCACGGGCTTTCTCTAGTTGTGGTGAGCAGGGGCTACTCTTCATTGCAGTGCACGGGCTTCTCATTGCGGTGGCTTCTCTTGTTGTGGAGCACAGGCTCTGGGCGTGCGGGCTTGGCAGTTGTGGCTCGCAGGCTCTAGAGCACAGACTCAGTAGTTGTGGCTCATGGGCTTAGTTGCTCCGCGGCATGTGGGATCTTCCCGGACCAGGGCTCGAACCCGTGTCCCCTGCATTGGCAGGCGGATTCTTAACCACTGCGCCACCAGGGAAGTCCCAGCAGCCTATTTTAGAATTGTCAGAATGCCCATGGGACCATCATGCTAAGAATTTCTGTTTGGAAGCGACAGTATTACTTGTAGGAAAAAATCTTAGCTCCTCTCATACCCAGTCATGGAGGGGTTTATTTCCCCCGTAAGCCTTCTGTGGTTATCTTAGTCTGGGTTCCCCCAGAAGCAGATTCTGAGATAAAGGTTTGAGAGCAGGTGGTCTATTTGGGCAGTGATATTAGAAAGTTCTGTAGGGAGTGGGGAAGTGAGCAAGCGAAGGCAAAAAATTCAATACGAGATGCTTTAATGCGCAGGTCAGCACTCTGGGCAGCTGGTCTGGAGCAGCCTCCCATCACCACCAGGGGTGAGGAAAGTGGGTTATTTGTTTGCCCATTTCTTTTTGTCATTGGCCAAGGGCTGCTCTTGATAGCATTAACTTTGGGCATGCAGCCTGGTCTGCACCTAGGCTGAGCAGAGCATCACAGATGCCTGCAATGGCACACTGGCCTGTGCAGAAATGGTGAGGGCTGAGGGGGCACGTGCAGGACACGCATCTGCTACACTGGGCATGCTTGTGTCTTGCTATAGCAAAAGCCTTGTCTAATCTCCTAAATCATAAACCAAATAACTAAAATGTCATGCCTAAACAGTCTATGAAATAAAAGTGATAGTCTTAAAATTGGGAAGGACCATCTATGCCATTTGGTTGGACATCCCACCCAACACAGGAAATCCTGCTGAACCATCATTCCAAGCGAAAATCATCCTCCTCTCAACTGATCCAAAGAGAGCAGGACCACTCCCTCCTAAGCCCACCTCTCTTGCTGTAGAAAGTCCAGACTATGAGACAGTGTTACTTCGTCTTAGTTCAAAGTGTCTCCCCTTGTAACTTACACCTAGTAGCCCAGGTTCTGTCCTCTGTAGCCACACAGAAGAAAATAAAACCAAACAAAACATTTGGCCAACTGTGGTAAGCAGATTAATAACCCCCCAAAGATGTCCACAACCTAATCCCCAGAACCTGTGAATGTTACCTTACATGGCAAAAGGAACTTTGCAGGAGTGATTAAATTAAGGACCTTGAGATAGGGAAATGACCCTGGGTTATTCAGAAATGCCCAATGTCATCACGAGGAAGCTTATAAGGGAAAGAAGAAAGCAGGAGGGTGAGAGAAGATGTGAAGATGAAAGCAGAGGTCAGAGGGTTAAGATTGCTGCTTTGCATGGTAAATATCTACAATGGAATATTAGTCAGCCATAAAAAAGAATGAAATAATGCCATTTGCAGCAACATGGATAGACCTAGAGATTATCATACTGAGTGAAATAAGTCAGACAGAGAAAGAAAAATACCATATTATATCACTTATATGTGGAATCTAAATTTTAAAAATGATACAAATGAAACAGAAACAGACTCACAGACTTCGAAAACAAACTTATGGTTAACAAAGGGGAAACGTGGGAGGGGAGGGATAAATTAGGAGTTTGGGATTAGCATATACACACCACTGTATATAAAATAGATAATCAACAAGGACCTACTGTAGAGCACAGGGAACTCTACTCAATATTCTGTAATAACCTATATGAGAAAAGAATCTGGGACTTCCCTGGTGGTGCAGTGGTTAAGAATCCGCCTGCCAATGCAGGCGACACGGGTTCAAGCCCTGGTCCGGGAAGATCCCACATGCCACGGAGCCACTAGGCCCATGTGCCTCAACTACTGAGCCTGCGCTCTAGAGCCCACGAGCCACAACTACTGAAGCCTGGGCGCCTAGAGCCCGTGCTCTGCAACAAGAGAAGCCACCACAATGAGAAGGCCGCGCACTGCTACGAAGACCCAACACAGCCAAAAAGAAATTAAATAAATAAATAAATTAAAGAATCTGAAAAAGAATGGATATATGTATATGTATGACTGAATCACTTAGCTGTACACCTGAAACTAACACAACATTGTAAATCAACTATACTCCAATATAAAATAAGAATTAAATGAAAAAAATAAAATGTTACTTCTCCCTCAAAAAACAAAAAAGATTGTCGCTTTACAGACAGAATAGGGAAGAAGCCAATGAAAGCCCCTAGAAGCTGGAAAAGATGGGAACAGATTCTCCCCTAGAGCCTCCAAAAGCAGCACCACTCTGCCAACTGACCCCTTGATTTTAGCCCAGTGAAGCTTCTGACCTCTAGAACTGAATGAAAAACTGATGTTGTTATAAGCCTTTGGGGCTTATAAGGTTTGGGGTCATTTGTTATAGCAGCAATAGGAAGCTAATACACCATCTTCATGGCGGTCCCTGATGGAGGTAAAGCCAATGGCTATGCACCCGCCCCCGGCAACTATTCTCCTTTCCAAACGAAATACTGTTTTCAACCACCTCTCACAAGACATGATTTCCAGGTTTTTTCCATCCTTGCGATCCTGCTCTGTAATCTTTCTAGTGCCCCATGTCTAATATATGCCTTTACATGGTGGCCCCAAGTAATGGATATATGACTCCATGTGAGACCAGCTCAAGCCCAGAAAGGACAAGGATCCCGGCCTCCCTTGATCTGGATAATCTGCCTCTCCATGACATTCAAGTGTCGACAGCTTTATCATGCCAACAAGCAAAACCCTGAGTCCTCTTCATGTGAAATGTTTCAAGCTTGTTCTCCCTCATATACGTAGGCAGTTGAGTTTTATGATGCAAGTGTAGGAGTTTACGTTTCTTCTTCTCACCCCTTGAACTTTTACTTTTCTTCCTTAATTTCAACCCACTGTTCCAACCCATCTAAGTTAATCTGAGTACTAGTTAAAGAACCAAAACACAGTCCCCTGCAGTAACCCCACCCTGTTGTTTCCTTCCAGGCTCTCCCTCAGCCTGCTGCAGCCGGAGAACCAGCCTCGACAGCTACCCATTTCCTTGATATCCCCAAAGACAGGCACAGGTCCTTTGCATTTCAAGAGTTTTGCTAGTGATCACTGAGAGGAAAACGAGAGGGAGTAAGAAAGCAATGAATATGGGAAAATTAAAGTGGTTCCAGAATCTTACGAAGTCCTTCATCTTCCCAGAATTGCACTGAAATGACCAAAGAAATAGAAAAATTAGAGATTGTCTTAGCTCAGGCTGCTATAACGAAAATGCCATAGACTGGGTAGCTAATAAACAGCAGGAATTTATTTGTCACAACTCTGGAGGCTGAGAAGTCCAAGACCAAGGCATCGGCAGATTTGGAGTCTGATAAAAGCCTGCTTCCTGGTTCATTGTCGGCTAACTTATCATTGTGTCCTCACATGGCAGGTTTGAGGGAGCTCTCTGGGGTCTCTTTTATAAGAGCACTAATGCCATTCATGATGGCACAGCCCTCATGACCTAAGCACCCCCCCAAAGGCCCGATCTCCAAATACCATCACACTGGGGTTAGGTTTCAACATATGGATTTGGGGGGGAACATAAGCATTCAGGCTCTAGCAGAGCTTTGCAACAGACAGTGATGCCAGCAGTAGACAGAAACGTGGAAGAATACCTGGGAGGTGTGGAGCCTCCTCTTGGAATGGATGGAGGGGGAAATGGTCAGTAAAAGAATAGATCATGATCCATACAAGAAAAAGATTGGCCCATCTGAGAAGTAGGCGATAATTTTTCTCAACAGAGCCCTGGAAAATCTCTAAGCTCAGGAAAATCTCTAAGCTCAAAGCAACAGAGACCTGGAGCAAGGAAGTGGCGTGAACAGGAGGTGGCATGCCAGCTGGCAGCCGGGGAAAGTGCATGTGTGAGCTGCAGGCAGAACAAGTGGCCGGGATTGTTCCAACAATCGCTTGGCATGGCCTGAACTGGGTGAGTGGAGAGGGGGGTTTACTGAAACAGGATACTGGTGTGGCAATAAGACTAGATAGAGGAAGGCCAACTGTATGTCACCTCACCAAGCATGATTTCAAAAGCCAGAGCCCCAAACCCTTAGCCCAATACCAGTAGCCCTAATTCACTGGATTTCAATTATTTTTATAAAACCCAAAGTAAGAAATACATTTTCAGCATGACCCAGCATGTGCATATATACATGTTCCATTTTAAAAAATACTTATTCTTACTACTTGTGTTGCATTTTGATATTTTCTATTCTGGTCTAGTCTGTTTTATTTAAAAAAAAAAAAAAAAAAAAAAAAGATGCAGGCCACAGCCCACTAATGTGATTTAATGTAGCTTAGGTCTCCATGGTAACTCCACCACTCTCCATACACAGATACCCCTAAGATGCTAAGACACTCCTAAGAGGCTAGAAGAGGGGGTAGAGGCAGGGAAGAGTCAGAAAGAAGAAAATGTATAGGTTTCAGGGACTCTTCCAGAGCCCCAAGAATTCCTGGCACCCCTCAGTGGAGAAGACATGACACGGACATGGGCTTTGTCACACATCTGCTAAGGGGGAGGTGCCTACCTGATGTGGTCCCAACAGGTGTGTAAAGAGCTTTGTGCAAATCAAAAAGAAAAACACAAATGCCACAATCAGAATAAGGGCCAGAGGCATGAACTGGCAATTCACAAAAAAAGTGAACTATGTGTGACAAGGACATAGCTTATTAACTTAAGAATATTGCCCCACTTCCAGCCCTCTAGAATCACTTCTGTCTGCAGGGGTGAAAGAAGTAGGGAGGAAATAGCTTTTGAGCAGAGTCTTCTTAAGTTATGAATTAGATCCCCTTTTATGTTCTTTGAGAGATACAAGTAAAGCCTGATTCCTTTTTAATTACTTTGGGCTACTTGTCTGTCTGTGCTTCTCTGATTAAGCTCCCCTCTGCTGGGCCACAAGACCTTGGCTTTCACATGGGTTACACAGATGAAGCGATGTTTAACCTCCCCTGAGATCAAAGGAATGCAGAATAACAGGACAGCACGAAGTCATTTGAACCCACCAGACTGGAAAAGATTTATCATCATGCCAGGGTGGCAGGGTTGTAAATGGCACCAACTTTCCAAAGTATGACCTGTTGCTATACATCAAAATTTAAATTGCACATGCTCCCTGATTCAGCAGTTCCACACATACATATTTATTGAAGGAAATAATTGGAAAAGTGTGAACATATACTTACCAGAAGGTAGAAAGCTGAAAACAAGCTAAATGGCCACCACTAACATTTACCTACCACTCACCGAGTACCAGACACAAACAGATCATTTGAAGGCTTCATTTTAGTTAATCCTTTTGTCAACTCTATAGGATATGTGTTGTTACCGACATTGTAGAGCTGAAAAAATTAAGACTCAGGAAGTTTAAACAACATGTCCAAAGCTTGTTTTTTTTTGTTACAGAGCATAACCCTACAATGACCTACTATAGAGATGTTTAAAAGCATTCGTTTAAGCAACAAGTCTTTATTGAGTTCCTACTATGTTCCAGGTGCTGTTGTAGATGCTGAGGACACAAAGGGAAATCCTTGCCCTCAAGTTGCTTGCAGCTATCTGCACTCACCTGGGAGGATGGCTACAAAACCGTGATAAATGGGAAAGCAGGTTAAATAGTAGTACTGTTGTGTAAAATACGATCTATTCATTCTTTCATTCAGCCATTAATTTCTGAGCAGCTCTTCTTTGCCAGGCATTTGCTGGGCCTTTCCCTGGACTGTAAGACTCTCACTGCCAGCAACTGGTTCTTTCAGTCTCCTTATTCATAGTCGAGCCCAGGGCAGACACAGAGCAGGTACATTAGTAACATTTGTTGACTGAATGAGTGAACAAAAGAAAGTAGGGGACATAAAAGGCACCAGGCTTCGGAACAAGATACTTCCTTTTTCCCAAAAATGGGAGTATTCTTTTAATTTTTATTACAAAAGTAATATTCTTGAAAGAAAAACTGAAACAATTTAGTAGTATACAAAGTGAAACTCCTCCTACCAAATAATCCCATCCTTTAGAACAAATTCTTGATTCTTTCACGTACAATTTTCAGACTCCCAGTGTTGCCCCCCCACAAAAGGTTTCCCTCGTTATTCTCTGTCATAGCACCCTATCGATTCACTTTATACACTTATCAAATTGTACAATTACTTTATTTTTTATTGGATTACTTGTTCACGGTCTGTATTACCCCACACTGAATATATAAGAGCAAAGGAAAAATAACCTTCACACTGAAACTAAAGAACAAAAAAAAAATGAGCTTCACTCCATATAGTTAACAACTAAGTTTGGAGACAACTATAGATTTTTTTTTCAACTAAGAAGTAACAAGGACTTCCCTGGTGGCGCAGTGGTTAAGACCCTGTGCTCCCAATGCAGGGGGCCCAGGTTCGATCCCTGGTCAGGGAACTAGATCCCACATGCGTGCCGCAACTGAGAGTTCACATGCCACAACTAGGGAGCCTGCGAGCCACAACTAAGGAGCCCACCTGCCGCAACTAAGACCCAGCGCAACCAAATAAATAAATAAAATTTTTTAAAAAAAGAAGTAACAAAAGGTATTTCTAGCTCCATCCTTCCTCCCCGCCTCCCCCAAGTCTGCTCCTTAAAAACTCTGGATCTTTTGTGTTCTTGGTTTTTTTTTAAGTTCTGGCCCAGGAGACCCCATTTTTTTAAGTAACTCAAGAGTCCATGGATCAGACTTTCTGTCCCTAGAATTGCTGGGTGGTCTGAAGGTTAGTAAAAGGATTCATGGAAGACTGGGGTCTTTGCCCTGCAGCATCCCTGTCTAAGACATTCCCCAGAGTGCCAGAGTTGCAGATAACAGATAACTGTGACTCCATGAGATGCAGGGATATGTGTTTGCTAAAGATGTGAGAGCAAAAGCAATTAAAAAGGCATTAGTTGTGCTTTTTTGTCGACTTATGTTCTTAAAACTAATTATTTGTTCATTAAGTTTCCCAGTCTTCATCAAAGGTTTTGTCACGTGGAAGTAGCTGGCAAACTTGACTTGTAGGTATGAAATAAAAGGCTTAGCAGAAACAAACTATGCCATGGTTTCTGAGGTAATCAGGACCAACCCTCTTATTAAGACCTGTAAACTCTGGGGTTAGAAATGAAAACATACATAATTCATGGTTTTATTATCAGCTCTTTGTGATGTGAGAATTAGCCAGGAGCCTTATCATCTTGATTTTTACATGAATCTTCTTGATATGCTTCCAATTTTAAAGCTTTGAGTAGTCTAGAAAGGTGGCATCAAAAATTGTATATTGGGACTTCCCTGGTGGCGCAGTGGTTAAGAATTCGCCTGCCAATGCAGGGGACACAGGTTCGAGCCCTGGTCTGGGAAGATCCCACATGCCGCGGAGCAACTAAGCCCGTGCACCACAACTACTCTAGAGCCCGTGAGCCACAACTACTGAAGCCCACGTGCACAGAGCCTGTGCTCTGCAACAAGAGAAGCCACCGCAATGAGAAGCCCACGCACCGCAACAAAAAGTAGCCCCTGCTCGCCGCAACCAGAGAAAGCCCGTGTGCAGTAACGAAGACCCAATGCAGCCAGAAAAAAATAAATAAATAAATTTATTTTTAAAAATTGTATATTAATCACAGTCATTCATTTCCATTAAAATTAAAGTGGAAAATCTATAAAAGGTATAAATCCACATCAATAAAGACAACAGGAGGTGAGCAGCAGGAGACATGAGATAAAAATAAATTTCTGGAATCTGGAAAGTGGGAAGACGTGGGTAACAGGTGAAGCAATGTGGAAGACCCCACACCTAAGGGTACGCATGGAAATGGACACAGCCCAGGAAACAATCTGCCCTCCAGAACCCTGTAGTTGGGACTCAGAAATTTCACATATAAATGGAAATGAGATATGGAACCAAAAGCAGGGTGGATGAGTTGATTATCTATATAGAGAAAGTCTGAACTCACTCTTGAAACAAAACTTAGCAGCCAGGTACATATATCTAGGTAAAATATTGGAGAGTCAATCTCAAGGAAAACTGATAGTCCGTGTATTGGTTATCTATTGCTGCATAACAAATTACCCCAAAGCTTAGCCACTTATAGCAACAAATATTTATTATCTTTCAGTATCTTCAGATTAGGAATTTAAGAGTAGCTTAGCAGTTCTGGCTTAGGGTCTCTCATAAGGTTGCCGTTGAGATGATACCAGGGCCATAGTCACCTCAAGCCTTAACTGGGGCTGAAGGATCTGCTTCCAAGATGACTCACTCTCCTGGCTATTGGTTGGAAGCCTCAGTTCCTCACCACCTGGACCTCTCCATAGGCTGCTTGAGTGTCCTCATGACATGGCAGCTGGTTTCCCCGAACAGAGAGAACAAAGAGGAAACTGAAATGCCTTTTATGACCTAACATTAAAAGTCACATGTAGTCACTTTTGCCATATTCTATTCATTAGAATCAATTCACTAGGCCCAACCCTCACTCAAGGAGAATGGAATTAAGCTCCAACTTTTGAAGCATGGCATGCCAAAAAATTTGTAGACATATTGTAAAGCCACCACACCCCAGGAAAATAGACCTCCACATCTGGCATTTAGGGTGTCTCCCAGCTCCAAAGCCAACTCCTTGGTCAATATATTTAAAGCAAATTCCAGGGACTTCTCTGGTGGTCCAGTGGTTAAGAATCCGCCTTCCAGTGCAGGAGACGCGGGTTCGATCCCTGGTCAGGGAACTAAGATTCCACTTGCCTCAGGGCAACTAAGCCCACGCACCACAGCTACTGAGCCCGCACGCTCTGGCGCCCACGCACCACAACTACAGAGAAGCCCGCACGCTGCAACAAAGACCCGACGCAGCCAAAATCAGTAAATAAATATTTAAAAAATAATAATAATTTCATAAAAAAAGCAAATTCCACCATTTAACATGCCTTCCTCATATTTATAGAGCACCTAAGCAACTGTATATAGCTTATTAACTGTATATAGCCTCTAAATATAAATTGTCTAATTATAAATCTAAATTGTCAACCAGAACACCAGATACTTAAGGAAAAAAACTTGTAAAAGAGAAGGATTCAACAATATTAAAAAGAAAAACTGATCCCTAGGGATTATAAATAATTCAGGAAATAGAAGATAAATTAAAAAACAAAACTCTAGTACATTCAGGGAGAATACAGAAGATTGCATCTATTATAAAATAAAATGATTCTACAAAATTTAAACAATCAGAAAACAAGAAAGAACACTTTGAAATTTAAAATATATCACCAAAGTATTTTTTAAATATGTAAAAGGACTGTTTTTAAAAGTCAAATCCGATAACCCTGAAAATATAACCTTAAAAAGAGACAGAAAAGATGAAAGAAAAAATAATGGCATACTGAAGAAATCTGGGAAGTCCAACAGATATTGGGAAAACTAGGGAATTTATCAGATCTGAAGGATATGAATATCAAAATTAAAATATTCACCAGATGGTCAAGCATAATCAATGAAAAAAAGAAGTCTATAGATAGTTCATTAGGAAATTTCAAAATGTCAAGGATAAAAAGAACGCTTTTTTGACCTTCTAAAGCAGAAACTGGCAAACTACAGCTCATGTACCAAATCTGACCCACCATTTGTTTTTGTAAATAAAGTTTTATTGGAACATAGCCATGCCCGTTCATTTGCGTATTGTCTGTGGTTGCTTTCATGCTACAACAGCAGAACTGAGCAATTGCAACAGAAACCATATGGCCCACAGTCTAAAATATTTACTATCTGGCCCTTAACAGAAAAAAATTTTTTTACTAACCTTTGTTCTGGAGAGAAAGGTTCCAGAAAAAGAGAAAGAGAGGGACAAAAGTTCACTCACAAAAGAACAAAATCAACCTGGCATCAGAAACTTTTTATCAGCATCATCAAACGTGAGAAGACAATGGGGAAAATGCCATCAAGGTGCTGAAGGGAAATAATTTATATCCTAAAATTCAACACTCAGCTAAAATATCTATCAGATGCAAGAAGAGTGTAAAGATCTCTTCAGATATTCAAGGACTCAGAAGATTTACCTCCCATGTATCCTTTCTTAGGAAGTTATTTGAGGATGTGCTCAGGATAAATGAGGGAGTAAATCATGAAACAGGAAGAGATCCAGGAGACAGTCCTTGGATGGCAGCTGTGCAGTACGCCTTGAAAGCATTAGTCAAGGTTGGGGCAAGAAGGTGGAAATGTGGGGAGGGGGAAGAATTGAAAAATTTCCTTCTAGCTTTGAGAATTAGGGAAAAAATTAAGGAGGTAATATGGTGGGCGGATGGGGGTGGAAAAGGCAGAGGCAACTGCTGTCTGTGGAATTTATGGATCCAAGAGGCCTTGACCCTAAGCTTGTCTGCTGCTGAGGGGACTTGAGACCCCTCGAGTTATGGACTGAAAAAGAAGTCCACTTCTCCAGGAGGGAGGACCCCTGACAGAGTTTGGAATGTTCTTTTACCAGGAAAATTTGGTGGTCCAACCACCAAAGGGACTTGCCTCTTGGCTAAAGTTCATTTCTCTTCACTAAAGGGGCTAGGCTTGGCCCATCTAGGACTGGAAACTTGCCAAGGATGGTGCAGCTAAGGCTGAAGGCTTCTGCTTTCCTGGCAAAGGCCCAACCTAGAACCACCCTATCTGTGCTTGAGATAAAAGGATGTGCAAATATTACTAGAGCTGGTGGCTTCTAGGTTCTGGGTTCTGAGCTCTGTGAGGGCAACATTAGAGAAAGAAATCAGAAAATGCTCTTCAGAAGCCCCAGCTGGCCCCGTCTTCCGCAGCTCCTCTCCCCTCGTTCCCATGAGCCTCCCCCTCCCCTAAGCCCATGCCTTCTAGAAACGCTAATATTCTCAGCTCATGAAGCAAGACAAAGCAATTCTCCTTCTCTTGGTCTGTGAACGTCTGGTCATATCCTCAAGCATATGTTTTCAAAACCTATGACTTCATCAATATTTTTTAGCCAACATCTATTTACCCTAGAGACAAATTTCACAACCAGCAAGAGTGGCCTATGACAGTTGTTGAAATAACAGGTTTTTTTCTCTTTACCAAATTTCCACTTTCCAGGTGAGGAAACTGAAATCAGAGAGGTTATGTCACACGCTCAAGGTCACAAAGTTGGGATCAGACCCAGGAGTCAGAGCCAGGATTCAAACCCAGAAATGTGTGGCTCCAAAGCCTGGTTCCAAGTTTTCCCCTCTCCTCCTTTTATTCCAGAAAAGAGGGGCCCATCACTGGACTGTCCTCCCCAAGTGCCATTCAAGGCCAAGGGCTCCTAATTTCTGCGTGCCTTGGTTCACAAGTCCCAATTTCTGGTAAAGAGAATCTCATTGGCCAGATCAACTGTACCTTCTTGGACCAACCAGCTCTGTCCAGGGGCAGCAGAGGCTGCGGGGGAACCACTGAGTCAGGAGGGCAGCTCCTAGGGAAGACGAAAAATGTGGGAGCGGGAAGGCCATCCCAAGGGGGGCATGCTTCTGATGAGTAAATTTTTTTTTAATAAATTTATTTATTTATTTGTCTATTTATTTATGGCTGTGTTGGGTCTTCGTTGCTGCGCGCGGGCTTTCATTTTAGTTGCAGTGAGGGGGGGCTACTCTTCATTGCGGTGCGTGGGCTTCTCATTGAGGTGGCTTCTCTTGTTGTGGAGCATGGGCTCCAGGCGCGTGGGCTTCAGTAGTTGTGGCACACGGGGTCAGCACTTGCGGCTCGCGGGCTCTAGAGCGCAGGCTCAGTAGTTGTGGCGCACGGGCTTAGTTGCTCTGTGGCATGTGGGATCTTCCCGGACCAGGGCTCGAACCCTGCATTGTGTCTCCTGCATTGGCAGGCAGATTCTCAACCACCGAGTCACCAGGGAAGCCCATGAGTAAATTTTATTAGGCAGAATTGGTTGCCTTCCTATCTCTGTGTACACTAACATCTATAGCCATACAGAATTGTCATAATTTTTCACCAAATGCACTCTGCTCCCCCACCCTGAACAAGCTCCTCTGGCTCAAGAGCAGAAAATAGAAATGCATTTCCTCTTTCTCTGGGCTCCGGCATGGGGTGATTACTTGGCAAATAGCCCCGTCACTTTTGGTCATCTGGTACATTTTTTCTACCCAGCAGCTCCTCTTCCCAAACAGACCCAGAGACATTTCTCAAAATGTTCTGCTCAAACAAGCATGTGACAAAACACCTTGTCAGTTTGTCTCTTTCTTGCCGAAATGAGACCATGATGTCAAAACCCAGTCCTTTATTCATTTAGAAACGATCAGATAATGGAGCACTGGTTTAATTTTCCAGGGAAAATAAGATGCTTCTTGACTAGCGAAGCTCCCTATAACCTTGGGAAGAGGCGTAATTATCTTCTTCAGAGTTAATCCCTTGTGGATCTCCTAATTAATTGTAAAATATAGACGAGGGCTGTTCAAAAAGTAAGTTTACAGGGTTAATTACTGGTGTATTATGCATGATATGATCATTGTGTTGGTTGGACAATTTTGTTGGGCACATCTAATAGAATAACTGATGACAGTTTCCAAGTCCCTCCTCTGTCAAGTGCACGAGTTGAGAGGAGAGACTGGAAATTCCTTCCACCTTTGACAGACTAGTTTTCGAGGTGCACCAGTGTTATCAAGGGAAATCAGCCCTGTCTGTGGCAGGCCCTTGGCTGAAAATGACTAACTATGCACTCCTATACCTACAAGGCCATGCACACACACACAATCACGCTTGCATGTATGCACACATACAAGTGTCTGTATACACATGCATGTGCGCACACACACGTGCATACATGCACTCCGGCATGTGTGCACACACGTGCATGCATATGCATCACACACACACACACACACACACACACACACACACACACACACACGCAGATGTTACACAAAGAACATCAGCACCAAAGTCCAGAAAACTGGTTTTGAATCTCAGACCTCATACCTTGGGCATTTTCTTACTTGAAGACAGAGCCACCTGAGGACATTCTACATATTTACAGCCTCCTATTGGGGTCAGGAACATTAATGTGGGTAGATCCTTCAATGTTCATCTTTGTGGCAAAGACAGACGTACTTACTTGGAGGTTGTCTTGTCCTCGCGTCGGGGTGAATGCACGTGGGAACACATAAGGACTGGTTTGCTGTTAACAGTCAGATGTTTTATCACAAATTTGCCAGGAGCCTATCAGAACACAAGGGCACCAGATAGGATTCCAAAAGAAAACCTTACTTTTCCTTCCTTTCCTGATAAAGACCCTAATGGCTTGGTGAGGAATGAGGGTTGCTATGAGAACGAGCTGTAACCAAATCAGGCAGATAAAGGCAAGGGTATTGCAACTCGAGAGAAAAGGGAAAAGTTTGCTTCTTGGCTTGGGCTTGAACTATTAGGCTACTGCTAAAGAGGAGGGACATTTTCTCCTCCTTTTCCCAAATTCCTGCCTCTGCATGCCCACTTCCTAGCCCTCTCCAAGCACGGAGATGCTGGCCTGGCTGATCAGAGCCCACGTTTCACTAGCGGGCAGGGCTGCTGCACCTGAAGAGTAAAACAGCAGCCCCTCTGCTCCCTCTTCCCCTTCCTGCCTCACACTGCGGGAAACACAGCTGGATAACTACACCCCCGAGGGCGTGTCTGAACCACTAGGTATGGACGGAGTCCATGTGAAGAACACAGGAGAAAAAGTCTGTGCCTCTGTCCATGGTGGTCCAGAAGGGCTTACACAGAGCTGCCCCTGAGAGTAAGAGTTGCTGCCCTGGAAGAAGAACAGAAAGTTGCAGACAGGTCAGAGCGTGAGCAGATGTGGAAGCATTAAAGACGGCATGTCGGGGACTGCTGAGTTGTTTGACAGGGCTGGGCAGCACTGGGGCTGGACAGTTAAGAAGGACTGCAAGTGTCAAGGTGAAGAATTTGGACTTTACCCTGTAGGCAATGGAAGGTTTTCAAGCATAGGAGTGATGTAATTTGTGCTTTGGGGATTTCAGACCGGTAACAAGTGTGGGAAAAGACTGGGGCAGGGAGTTCTACGTGGAGACTGAGGCAGCGATCGGCAACGGTGGTGTCCTGTCTAAGGCAATGACAGCGAGGGTGGAGAACAGGAGATGACGCAGGGAAAAGGAATGAGGAACAGAGATGTTCCAGGGCTCGGCGGGAACTGACTGTTCATGAAGAGGGATGGAGAGCAAGAGGTTGAGATGGCTCTGGGTGCGACTAGTGAGGCCTGGGTGGATGGTGATGCATCTACAGGAGGGGACACAGATAGGGGTGTGCAAGGGCACACACGCACTCCTCAACCAATGGTTATCAGACCCCCATTCTCTGGAGTTCTCTCCCTTTACACCTCCCATCTATGACAACTAACAAAGTAATGAAAATATTAAATAGGGGTGCACACTATTTATAAACATTTAATAAGAAATTTCCATACCTAAACAGCTCCATGAGGTAGGCCAACGGAGGCTCAGAGAGGGCAAGCCACTAGCCTAATGTCACACAGCCAAAAAGTGAGAAAGTGCAGTCTTGACCTCTGACTCACAGTCTCGCGCTCCTGCTATGCCCCAGTCAGGCTAGAAAGAAACTTGGAGATCAGTTTGTCCAGCCCTCTCATTACCGTTCTTTATGACACTTTGTGCTGTAGTAAGGAAACTCCTTTTAGTCTTTCTTTTTGCCACCACTGTCCTATTTCCTCCAGAAAGGAGCGCAGCCAGAGAGGTTATTTTGACACATTTCCTGAAGATGCTGTTTCTAGAGCGCTTGCCTGATAAAAATGATATATTTATTTGGGACGGCCAAGAGCTTGCTGAAATGAGGAATTTATCTGCATAGCTTTTGTTATTAAAGTGATTCTTCTTGTTTATTTCCTTCTAAGCTACTGATTCCATCTATAATACATGAATTTCAGGTAATAGAAATTTTTCATGCAAGTAAATATTTTAATAACAACATTATGGTCTTGATTTGGAGTGTTCCAGGCAATAGCTTGGAGTATTGAACAGGCGCTGCACTGGAGCCCAGGGACCTGGGTTCTTGTCCCTGCTCAGCATCTCTGACCTTGGACAAAATCCAGCCCTCTCTGGGCCTCAGTTTCCCTATCTGCAAAGTGTGGTGCTGCCACGTGCCCTCCCTGACTCACAGGGCCACTGTAAAGATCAGATGAGAGGACAGCTCCGAAGGTTCTTGTGGGGAGGCTGCAGGCTTCACCGTGTACCGGCAGCGGGAGCATGGGGTACTCACTAGGGTACAGACTTGCCACGATAACAAAGACACTCGGCAGTGCGGTAGCTTAAATAAAGTACTTTATTTCTCTCACAAAGGCAGGTGGGAGTCCAGAAAGGATAAATGGCTCCACCCTCCAGGGTCATTCAGGCACTCAGGTAGGGTGTTCAGTGCCACCATTCTCAACATGGAGCTTCCATCTCTGCATCCAAGGTGTCTGCTCCCACCGCTGTCATCTTCTAACAAGCAAAATGTGGCAAAAGGGAAGCCAGGTCAGGTGGCTCTGCCTTTAAGGCAATGACCTAGACACCTAGACGGTACACCCAGCACTTCCACTCACATCCTATTGGCCCAAAGTTAGTCACGTAGGTCACTTGGCTTCCCCAGCCGCAAGGAAGGCTGAGAAATGTAGTTTCCAGCTTGGTGGCTGTGTTCCCAGCTACTACTTGGAAGGAGAGAATGGATACAAGGGGACACTCAGCATTATGGAGCATGTGACCACGCAGGAAAATGGTCACAGGTATGAAACAGCCCACGGGATCTTCAGGAAAAGCAAACAAATGAACAGGTGCACGATGGGCCTGCCTTGTATACTCATTTATGCGTGTACTCATACATGCACACCTGCAAACAGAGACTGGCTCAGCTGAGCAAAAGAATGAGTGAAAAGCAGCATATCTCCTGGTTTTCAAGATATGCAGTGATCCAAGAGAGAGGTGATGGTGATGTGGTTGAAGGTGGGGTAATCAAGTTGGAGAGAGGTGATGAGTTCAACATCAGTATTGCCTTCCCTACCCTGGAAGAGGAAGGCCATGCTGAGGACAGTCTGAGGCTCACAGAGCAGGAGAACTCTAGCAGGCTGGACCTGGGAGGGTCACAGACTTGAGGACAGACCTCACATCAGACACAGTGCAAATCTTCCCTGCTCCATCAAGCTGGCAGTCATTCACTGGTCTTTCCCCAAACAGGGCTGTCTTCCCTTCCTTGACCCCCACCAAAGTATGCTAACATATTCTTTGGCTGAAGGCTGTACCCTCCAGCCACATGCATGTCTGGGCTATGACTTATGTCCCAAACAAGCTGACCTTTGGTCCAGACTAAGTTCCAAGCTCTGACACACCCAGGAGTCTCCCAAATATTCTCCAGGATCTCTGCTAGGAACCCAGAAGAGAGCGTGGCTTGTTGGTGCAGCACACATCACACTCCTGCCCTAACCCCAGCCCCAGCCCCCAGCCCATGGCAGGGGTCAGAAGACTCCCCAGGGTAGCAAGAAATGTCTAGTCTGAAGCGATCACATGGGGGAGAGTTCACTAATGTGAGTGTCACAGTAGACAAGACAGGCTGTGCCTTCAACAGACAGGAGACCATCAGAAGAGCCTCACTATTTACCCTTCACATACTCCTCAACTTACAGTAACAGTTCCTGTGTATTCATATCAGTTCATCCATAATTGTTTGTCAAAACCACTTTTCCCCTCATTATTTCCTGCTGAGGGTGTGAGATTATACAAATGTCTGTTGTAGCTGTCACAGAACCCAACACCATCACAAAGGAAGAGAAATTAACCCCCTACTTATTAGGAAATTTTTAGTTTGACTCTCTAGGAGGAAGTAAGTTATTAGATTATTTTTTTGAAATTGCATGAAGACATTGGTCTTGTGACATGCCATACCAGAGTGGCATTATCTGCTGTTTTACTACAGGGGACCTGGTACCAACAGCCAGATTAACTTCTAGTTAAAATATATTTGCTGATTAACTTCTAGTTAAAATTCAGGTGTCAAGCTGACTGATTCTGGCCAGAGCCAGAGCCTGGGACCCACATTTCTGTTGCCTGGGAGACTTGGGTTCTTGGTAAATAATAACATTTATCGAGCACTTTCAGTTCCAGGTGACAGGTGCTGTGCTGTGCTCAGAAACTTACGTACAAGCAAGCATCATTCCTCACCTGGATTGTGGTCATTCTTTCCTTCATCTGTACCAGCCCCATCCCACCCCACCTGTCTTTCATGGTACACCCAGAATGATCCTTCAAAACCCAGATCTGATCTTGCCCTTCTCTCCCGCCACAGAGCCTTTGCACAAGCTCTTCACTCTGCCTGGAATTCTCTTTCTGCCCCTCTTCACCTTCCTACTAATCCTTTAGCTCAAGCCCTATTTCACTCTGAGCAAAAACCAAAGTCCTACAATGGTCCAAGTGTAGAGTGACCATATAATATGTATCGTCCAAACAGGTACACTCTTGAGAGTGAGATGGGGTGCTATTAATAATTACGGCAGACCAACAGGTATGGATACCACTAACCTGGGAGACCAGGACATGGTCACCCTCTCTATAAGGCCATCATGACTTGGCCCTTTCCTACCTCTCTGACTCTCTTGCCTACCACCTGCTCCCTTAGTTGCTCAGCTCAAGTCCTCTGGCCTCCTTGCTGTTCATCAACCATGCCAGGTCCATGGCCACCTTAAGGCTTTGTGCTGGCTCTTCCCATTGTCTTCTCCCAGGAGTGAGCTGAACAAACTCCTTCACCTCTTTCAAGCCACTGCTCAAAAGGCACCTGCTCAAAGAGGTTCACCCTGACTGTCCTGATGATGACCTCCATCATCATCTTCCCCAGAGCCATGGAGAACAGAGTTGGGTCATAGTGACATTATAAATATGATCAAACTCATTTCCCAGACATCTGAAATACTTGCATGGTCATCAATTTGACACACTGATTCATTAATATAACTTTTGTGCCAGACATGTAACATGTAGGGCAGCTCTGTAGACCCCAAAGTAGACCCCAGACCAAGTGGCTTAGTACAGAATTCCTGATCTGTCCTTGTCGGTCCCCACCATGCTGGGAAAGTAATGCCCCACGTCACAGAGATGCCACTTCAAGTATCTGCCTCCACAGGTGACAACCTGAGCAACTCAGCCAGGTAGTAAGAGGAGCCAGGTGGCCCCATGGGGACGGAGAGTCCTCCAGCTTGAGAGAAGGCCTGGAGTCCTCCATGCCCATATGAACTGACCCTTTTGTAGTAATCAGAATTATTTCCATTAGAAGCATCAGAAACCCAACTCAAACAAGCATAAATCAAAAAAGCAAGGCTGAGGTAGGAATCTATGATGCATGTATCTGGAAGTTCCAGGATTTTCACCTGGCTGTAGGCATGGCTGAGCCCAAGGGATCCAACATTGTCACGGGATATTTTCACCCTGTGTTCACTGTGCTCCCAGTGCCAGCACTAGGCTTATGTCGTCCTCAGTGGTAGACATACCAGGGAGAGGAGAGAATCTCTTTTTCAAGAGTTTCAGCAAAAATCCCAGAGAAGGACCTCATTCACCCAGCTTAGGTCACATGCCCATATCTGAACCAATCACTGAGGTGCAGGACATGAAATACTCTGATTGGTCAGCTTGGGTCACATGCTCAGTCTTGGATCTCAGGTGATGGACTCACCCAAATCATAAGGTCATCCAAAGCAATGTTGAGTAGTCAAAAAATTATACATGTGTTTGGGACATCAATCCAATAGGAGGACTCTGTGTTGCACTACCCGACATCAGCTCTACAGAGCTCTGAAGTAGGTATCTAGGACTTGATGTTGTCACTGTTTCTATGTGACCATGAACAAGACATTTTCCTTCACAGAGGCTTAGACTTCTCAAATGTGATAGGAGGATAAAGAGCTCTGCCAGACCCCAGAGAGTACTGTGGGGATGAAATGAGATCGTGGAGGGACTGTTCTCTGCCAGAGAGGGTCAAGGTGTCCATCACTGGGAGAAGAAGGGGGCAGGGCTTTCCATCTTTCTGAACCACATCTCCAAGCTCCAGCTGGATCTGTGCTGGAGTATGGGTTTCTTTTCCACTTATCACTCAATGAAAAACAACTTCACTTCCCATTTATTTGGCCTTTGGATGCTGCCTCTCTCCCTCCCACTACCCCCACCCCACAGCCGAGAGGCACCTTCTCTGAGCCCAGAGGAGGGGAGATTCATCACTCCCATACAGAGTTCACACCATGCAGCCATGACCTGAACACCACAACCACAATTAGCTAATGTGGATCATCTTCGGCAGAAAATGAAGCATGAAATATGCAAAAATAATGAGCCCTTCACTGAAATTCCAGTAGCTGCTACAGGGTAACCAATTTGAAAAGCTGTTGCAATTCCTAGGGAGAAAAGCCATTAATAAGGACAGTGTTGAAATCATTATGGATGGACGCCGGAACTCACTCGATAATTAATTCGGTCGATAAATACGGTATTAATCCTCCCACAGTGTGTAACTTAAATGAGGCTTTTTTGAAATATTGGGTCCAGTTTTAGACGTTGAAGCTAAAGCAAATGGTGACATTGGCAATGGCAGGGAGGCCAACACAAGAGCCAAGCTGAATGGCAAGACATAGAAGAAAGAGCCTGCCTCATGGCCCAGAGAAGATGCCATATCACCAGGGATCTCAATGTGAGTCCCAGTATCGGACACTGGCTCAGATGGCCTGTGCCAAGCGTGTGCCAAGCTTCCAAATGGTTCTCCTTACAGGTCATGAGCTAGTTCTTGACCTTCCCAAACTTATCTGTGGGCAAGCAGTGGCAATGCCACATGTGCTTTCAGAGCCTATTCTGCATTTTCCTCCCAGCTTGCCTGAGACCTCCTTTAGATGGAAGAAGGAAGAGATGGAAAGCATCAATCTTTGGGGTCAGACCCAGGTCCAAATCTAGGCTCAGCCACTTACCAGCTCTTTGACCTTCAATTTCCCTTTCCTAGCCTGTAAATAATAAAAGTGCCTACCTTTTAGGGTTTTCGTGAAGAATAACACATAATGGGTTGTAGACATAAGAATTTATAAGAACAAATAACATAGTGTGTCAGGGTGTTAAGTGCTCTACCATGTGTCTAGTTCAGAATGAGAGCTCACTAAATGGGACCTCTTGTTACCCATTTCTTTCATCAAGGCTGGACCCCCTGGCTCTCAGAGACATGCCTCCCATGCAGGTAATCAGTTGCTCTGCACACAAGTCAGTTTCTCATGCACTCTTCAACATCAAGGCTGGGGTTTACTCCTCGGGGATACCAGGGGGACCCTGGATCCCAGGAATTATTAAGCCTCCTGAGATCCCATGCCCATTGCATTCAGGTTGTACTAAAAGATCCATCTTATGAGATACTGCCCATGCGTTTACTACTGTTGAAGATGAGTGATGGGTACACAGGGGTTCGTTCTACCGTCCTCTCTAGTTTTGTATATGATTTCATTGGTTTGGTTTTTTTTAAAAGACCTATGTAAAATGGGCTGAATCGGGTTTCTAAATTCCATAGCTAGGAGCAAAACTGTCAGGCTCACAAACTGGCATTCCTCTCGCCCTCCTGCGGGGAGGCTACTCATCTTCTGGTTTAAGGCACCAAGACACTCTTGGTGTCTTGGTGCCTTAATCAACTTGTATTGATTAATGCCCAGGGGAAGCATAGGTCCCTATTGTGACTGGTAATAAGATAAAGGAGACCCAAACACCCTTATTTTTTAAGAGCACTGAGGATCATAAGTAATCCAAGCAGAACTTCTTAAATCAAAGAAACAAATTATTAACTGTGACAGCTGAAATGTAATCAGATTCTAACTGACACATTTCCTAATTGTTCATAGGCAGAGTAAGTGATATAATTAGGAATAAAACTCAAGTTTTCTTCTTCTAAACCTGGTACTTTTTCTACTAAAACCATGCATGACAACAATAATAACAATTACTGCAGCAAAAAGAATAGTAGCTAACACTTATTAGGGTTCCCTCTCTGCCATGACCTCCACTAAGCCCTCTCATTTAATTCTATCAATCAACCAGACTTTTGAGGAAGGTAATATTATTATCCCCATTTTACAGATGAGGGAAGTTAGGCTTAGAGTCATTATGTAACTTGCCTAAGGACATCTAGCCTGGGAATGGCAGGGCTTGGATTCAACCTGGATTTATCTCATATACATCTACAGGTGCCTGCTTGCTACCACGATTCCGTAGTTTAGTAATCTCTATTGTCAGGCATTTGGGTTCTTTTCCAATTTTTTCATTCTCACAAATGATGCTGCATTGGACATCTTTGTACCGGGCTTTGCTCTTACACCTGTCTTACTCTGTTCAAATAAAACAGCTGCCCAAGGGAGTTTTGCCCATTTTGTTTACTTCTGTATCTCCAGTGCCTCGAACAGAGATTGGCACAATGTAGGCTCAATAAATATTTATTGAGTGAATGATGGATGGAAGGAGGAATGGATGGATGGATGGATGGATGGATGGATGGATGGATGGACAGGCAGGTGGACAGATGGCTGGATGGGTGTGGGAATACTTCTCTAGCATAGAGGAACACTGAAATATCCAGAAGTCTCCAGTTGTCTCCCCCCAAAACCATACAGTTTAAGACTGTGGTTCTCAACTGTGGCTACATATTAGAATCTCCTGGAGAACCTTTTTAAAATACTGATGCCTGAATCCCACCTGTAGACATTCAGATGTGAATGGGATGTGGCCTGGGCATTGAAACATTTTAAATCTCCCCAAATAATTCGAATGAGCAGCACACTAGTTTAGGCAAAGTCTGAGGACCACCCTCATCAGAATTGCAGGGAGCACTTGTTAAAAATGCCAACTATTGTGCCCCACCCCCCAGACCTATGGAATCCGAATCTCTGGGGACAGAACCCAGAAATCTGCATCTTTAGTAAGCATTCCCAGGGATTCTGATGCACAGTAAAGTTAGGAGAACACTAATCTGTGTAAATAAGGGAAGAGAGATTAATTCTGACACAGTGAATCAATCTGAACTTTCATTCATAACTCAAGTGTCCAAGAAATATCACATTTCTTTATTTTCTTTAAATCTAATTAAATCCCACTTCATGACCCCACCCCACCACTGTAGCAGAAATGCCATAGGTCATTATTGGGGCTATCCTCCCAGGGCCTAAAGGTCCCTCTGCCAACCTCCGCCCCCTTCCAGGTTGGGGCACTCACTCCCCCCTCCCCTCAGGGACACCACCCAGACACCACAAATGACAGAGAGAAGAGTGGTCTCCAGGCAGCTTCTGCTTTCAGTACAACAGAAGCTCTAAATCCAAGAAATCAAATGGCCTGGTGGCCTTCTTGGAATGAGAAGAGGGGAAATCTTAGTTATCTTGCCTACGTAACTTGCCATTTTTCAGACCAGTCACGTAGTGTGAATTCAGGCTTCCCAAGAGTCAACTTGTATTGATTAATGCCCAGGGGAAAGTTTTTTTCCTCCTCCACTTAGTGCCAGATTTAAAGATAGGTGAGTTTCCTTACAGTAAGGATCCCTTACGACGAGAATGAGGGTTTCCTAGCAGACCCCACCTGGCCCCGGTCTTTGCCTCCTATTCTAAATCCAAGGCCAGGTTTATTCAGATCAGCAAGTGCCCTCAGGGAAAAAGTCCAAAGAATTGGAGGGGCACCTGCCTTCACTAAGCTTTTGACCTCATTGTTTCTTTCTTCCCAGTTTATTAATGCATTTAGGAGAAAAAAATTGTATTTTCTCTAGCACTGTTTTCAGAGGGAGGAGAGGTCACAGTATTTAGTGTGCCAGACTGGAGAAGCAGAAATCTGGGTTGTATAATTTCTATCTTTTGGAATTTGTTGAGATTTCCACTGTAGCTCATACATGTCAGTTTTTGTGAATATTTAATGTTTCATGGGTGCTTGAAAATAGTATCTATTCATTGACTAAAACTTTATATATATGCACATATATATGCACAAATATATATGATCAGCTAATAACTTTGTTATTAAAATTTTCTATATGCTTATTTTTATCTCCTTGTTCTGTTGATTTCAGAGATAAGGAGCTCCATGCTGATTATAGATGTATCAACTTTGTCCTGTATTTTCACCCATCAGTTTTGTTTACTGTATTTTGAAGCCATGGTATTAGGTAACTGAAGGTTCATGATTGCTATATCTTCTTCAGTTGATTGTACCTCCTATCAATACCACCCTCCTTTATCCCTTTAGTACTTTTTATCTTGAATTATATGTTATCTAATGGCAACATAGAAACATCTGCTTTTTGTCATTGTTAGTATTTTCCCAGCATATCTACTCATATCTTTTTATTTTCCACATCCCCCTGTCATTTTTGTTCTATATGTGCATCTTGGAAATAGCACAGAGCTAAATTTTGAGACCTAACCTGATGTTTCTCTTGGTAGGTATATCTGGGTCACTCACAGTGACTTTGGACTGATGCTTGCCATTTTATTTTGTGTTTTCTATTTACTCTGCTTTTTCCTTCCTTCACCCACACCCCACTTCCTACCTGTTATCGAATGAACCAAGTATCTTTATCACATTGTCCCTGCCTAATGTATAATATTTCCCTTTCTAACATTGTTTTTCTATTCTTCCACAGAACACCCTTAAATACTGTGTCCGTATTTAAACTTATATTAACTATCAACGTCTAGAAGGAATGTCTGTACACCTTCCCCTTGAACAGAAAAAAAAAATTGAGTACTCTTTGCTCCCTTCTACCCCCTCCCTACCCCTTTCCTACCCCTTCCCTGTCTCTTCCCACATTTATACACTCTGGGATTTCAATTCTAGATTGCCATTATTTTTTAACAATCAAAGATTTTTTATCTTTCACTCTAAGTCTTACTAGCTTTCCACCTACCATTACATCTTTCATCCCAACATTGCCTTCAACTCACCTTTCATTTCTCTATTAATTTTTTCAGATGGATTATGAAAGGCAATCTTTCTAGATCCTTGCCTAACTGAAAATATCTTTACCTACTAGGGCATTTTAGGCAAGGTATGTAATTCTGCCTTTAAATTATTTTCCCTTGGAGCTTGGCATACATGGCTCCGTGTAGGCTTGTATCCACGTGACCCATCCTTGTTATTTTACAGAGACTCGGTTTCTCTTTTGATCTTTTGCTCTTTCTGAAAGGTTTTATGATATTTCTCTTTATCCCTGGTGTTAGGAAATTTTTCTATGACTATCTAGAGTTTCAAGCATTTTTTTTTTTTTTTGGTTGCACCGGGTCTTAGTTGCAATAGGTGGGCTCCTTAGTTGTGGCATGCGAACTCTTAGTTGCGACATGCATGTGGGATCCAGTTTCCCGACCAGGGATCGAACCCAGGCCCCCTGCACTGGGAGCGTGGAGTCTTATCCACTTCGCCACCAGGAAAGTCCCTCAAACATTTTTTATTCAACATGCTTGGCCCTTTGGCATCTTTCAGCAATGATAATAACAATTACAGTGTTAATAGCTGGCATGGAGTTTTACCACATGGTCGGCCTGGTAATACTTTCCACAACCCCATGCTAGATAGTATCATTATACCCATTTTACAGAAGAGGAAATTGAGCCACACACACACACACAAACTCTTTCTCCAGCCCTGGAAATTATTTTACTGTTACTTCTTTTAGAAGTTCCTCCATTTTTTTCTGCCAACTCCTGTTTGTCAGGTATTGGGATCTAGAGTCAATCTCAATGTCTGATTCTTTGTCCTGGGCACCATGTTTTGGGAGATTTCCTCAGTTTGATTGCTGGCCTCACTGAACCCCACTTCAGCTGTGCCCCTTCCGAGACTGAGCCCATCTGTTGAGGTCCTGCCTCTTAAGTCCAAACAACCTCACCACCACTCCCCACCTGGAGACGGGTGATCAAGGGAGGGCCAAACCACCTATCCACTCTGCACCCAATATTCATGCTGATGGTTGCCCCGCCCCATCAGGGGTGGGCTCCTGACCCAAGCTGAGCTAATCAAATTCACTCTCCTCTCCTGGGAATTTGAAACTTAGAAGAAAACCCTTAACTAATACAGACTTGGTCACAGGACTAAGCCCCGACCTGGTCAGAGATTGCTCTATGCCCAGATCGAAGCTGAACTCTGACCCCAGCAGCATACCTGACCCCCCCTCTGGTCATCTCAGGAACACATGCTATTGTCACAGTGGTCCTGGCATGAGAGCAGATGGTCTCCCTCCACACGACGGGGGGACACGTCTTGTTTCCCATCACAGCAGCCAGCTCAGGCCTCCTCCCCATGCACTGAGCGGGGCTAATCCCTGGCACTGTTGGTTTCACCAACACCTGGGCCCAAAGCCTACCCGTGGAGTGCCATCCTGGGCACATTCTCTCACCGTGGGACCCAATGCCCAGAACAACTGCCACAATCTGTTCTTTGACCTGAAGGAATCAGGCACTGCTCCAACTCACACAGTCTCTCTGCACGAAAATCTAAGCAGATGCCACTGGTCAGAATCTCCTAAAAAAGACCTGATGGTTATTTGGTCAGCTGGAAGCCCCTCAGGGTCATCCTCTCTTCCGAATACCAACATGCTGTCAAGATCTGTTGACTCAGGCCCCCAAGTGTGTCTGCTGTGAATTCCTTCTCTCCATCCTCCCTTCACGCAAGCCCGTACCCACAGCCTCCTTCCTGCCTGGGATTCCCACCCCCAGGCTCATCGTCTCCCACCCCACCCCCAATCCATCACTCTCTGACAACCAGAGCGAACTTTCAAAAGATCAAATACGACCACATCCCTTCCTGCTTACAACTCCGCCATGGCTTCCCATAGCCCCCCAGATAAAGCCCAACCTCCTGACATGGCATTCCAGGCCCTACGTGATCTGGCCTCACCAGGCTTCACCGATGGAGGAAGAGAATTTCTTTCTCATGTAGACGATTTCCCCCAAATTCTCATGGGCCTCCATTCAAACCCTTCTGTGGGGGAAACGATGGCTTTATTTCTTTAGAGATTGTCATTTCATACAGTGGAGAGTTGGGGGGGGGGGGGGTTATAATTATATATTGCAAATTGAAGCTGTTATTAATCAAAGCATCCCTGAAAATATCCAAAAACTTAATGTGACATCTTAGAGCTCCTCTCCCGCTGCCTCCAATGCACATCCAAAAGGAAGCTGACCTTTTCCACGGCCAAATTATAAATGTCAGAATTGCATGGCGTCATCCTTCAATTACTGTCACCTTGAAAGGGAAGAATGCTGGAGGCCTCACACTTAAGTATTTTCAATCACAGATATATTTCAAAGACTCTGTCTCCTTGAGAGAGGAGTGCTGGGTTCTGAAAAGCTGGTGTAGCCCTCACTGTGGTTTCTGCGCCATGTGTAGTGACCCAGAAAGTCAGCAACTTAAAAGATGATTTGGGGGTTGATCAGAACTACACATCTGATCTCCTCCTGTTCCAACAAACTAAGGATTTAATTTTTCTTCAATTGCTATTTCCAGAACCACCATAGTACAAAGATGCTTCGATTGCCTATCTCCTAAATACAGGTAATTGTAGTTTGATTTTCCTTTTACTAAATCATGTTTTTATTCTGCAGCTTTAAATGAGAAATTGAAAAAAAAAAAACTTTCCTTCTGGTCATATATCTATTCTTCATTCAAAGTCTCCATTCAATAAGAAGACAGAAAGGGTTGAGTCCAAAAAGTAGAGAAAAGCTATTCCACATTCTAGTCTGATGGGATGCTATGGTATTTATAGTACAAACATGTTGAATTAGTATCTTTACATGTTACAATATAATTTCTCCCTCTGTCTCCTGTAACCATATTTACAGTGGGGATTTTTTTTCCTTCTGCACTAAATTAACAAGGTATATTATTGGATTTTAGTTATTATAAAACATGGGCAATCGATATCATTCTCTCTCTTTTTCACAGAACATCCTGGGTCTGATTTCAGCTGGGAAGTCTGGGCCCATCACAAAGAGGAGAGTTATGAATTCAGTGGGCTTTGCCAGGGAGCTTTGCTTCACTGTGTCTGTTCTCTGCAGACATCCCGTCTGCTTCCAGGTTCAGTGGCGCCAGAACCTTGTGGTCAACAGGGTGGTCAGAGCCAAGGGCAGCTGACCCCTGAGCCTCACCAGCTGGTGGCTGGCCTATACACTGGCCCATTACACGTGGACACATGGCAGAACTTGTCCCCTCCTTGGGATCCCAGTGTCTCTGATTCTCCACCTCCACCCCAGAAAGTGGGGCACAAGTGTAGCTGGATAGGAGGATGGTTTTTAGGTGAAGCAGTCACTGATCCTAAACCAACATTTCAAAAGTAATACGTTGATGTAGCAATTGCCCAGAGTGCAATGAAAAAACTTTATAGGAAACAAGACCATGAACCACAGAGGTGGGCAGAAGGCAGGGTGACCCAACTGTCCCACTTTACCTAAGAAGGAGGAATTTCTCAGGACGTGAGGCTCTCAGGTTTAAAACCAGGACAATCCCAGGTGAACCAGGGTGGTTGGTCACTCCAGAAGATGGTAAAGTCTTTCTTATGTGCCCCTCCCTAGTCCCACTCGCCCAGATGTTAGAACCAGGCCAAGCCTTTGAGTGGGGGGCCAGAAGAATGCCCAGGGCCTATCGATGGAACACCAGCAACACCCCTGGGAAGATAAGCTTTGGTGGGACACCCACACTGCCCCAAGAGCGGGTACAGGGTGGAATCACTAGACACACTATGCCAGTAGAGGTTTCACCATAGCCCGCTCCAAAACTCAGCTCGGGAGCCAAACCAGGGTCAGTCTCAGAGACCAGCAAAACAAGGATTTGGAAGACCGGGCTGGACCTTGTGTCTCTTCTGGGGCTTGGCCCCAACTGGTGGCCCAGGCTGTAACTGGAGGCCACTTTCATCCCCCCCCAACTCTGTGTAGCTCTGGATCCCCCCCACTCTCTGTCTCCCCTGGCCCCACCCTGCCCCCCATTACCAATGAACTACAGCAACGTTCCTCCCCCGTCCCCATCTCCTTCACTCTTCCTCCTCCATCTCCCCATCCCAAGAAACAGCAACGCTACCAGTTACTCAACCAAAAACCTCGGAGTCACCTTGACTCTTCTTCTCTCCCACCTCACGTCCATGCTACAAGCAAATCCTGTTGGTCCTACCTTGGTAATGTACCAAGAATCCAACCACATCTAAACACCTTCCTGAGAGACTACCCAGCTCTGAGTACAGAAACCACATGAGACTGCATCTCCGGATGGCACTGCTGCCCCAAGGCCCCTGTGTGCCCGGGCAGCATTTCAGCTTCCTGACCAGCCCATTTCAGGGAACCCACAAGTGTTGGGGTGCATGTGACCCACCCAACACAGTGGCAAAGCCAAGAAGGCATGTTGGAAGGGGGTTTACCACCGCCTCTAATGACCATCAGCCCTCCCACCCTCCCCAAATATAAACCATAATCATTTTTGTCTTTTTTTGAGCTAGACGGCTGATATTTTCTCAATCTTATGCAAAGCATGAATGAAAACATTTGAAAAATTATTCTTATTTATCTCAATTATATACTATCTTTTTTTAAGTGTGTCTGTTTTGCAAAGAAATCCATACGATGAGTCCCAGCACTACCTTCCCACCAGAAGGGCGGGAGGCACCACACACAGCAGCGGACAGGACGCGGTTAAAGAGCAAACGTTTCCCTACACGCGCACACGCGCGCACGCGCACACACATGCATGCTGCTGCCCTAGGAGAGCATGTTCACTGTGATAAACGGGAGGGGACCGCATCATATGTCTGTGGATTCAATGAGAAACTGGAGCAGCACAAAGCCCCTTCAATCACAGCTAAAATCCAGGTCAGGGAAATGCAGACCCAGAACAGAACAGAGAAATGTGTGGCCAAAGCAGCGCAGACCACTAAGGTCCAGGAAAGTGAGGAGAGCTCGTCCAGGGGTAAAATGGGTGGCAGGGGCTTTGCAGAGGGGAGGGTGTGAGAGGCAGAGGGATGCGCCTGGGGGCTGCCCTGATGAGAGCAGAGATGCTGAACCACGGAAACACAACCGATGCAAGCTGTGCCTGGAGCCCGGACTTGAAACCATCGCCGACACACTAAGAATTTCAGTTCAGTTCAGTTCAACGAATATTTATTGGGCATCTACTCCGTGCCAGGCGCTAGGGGCAGCCCACCAACATACCTGTGAATGTCTCCAGTCTCCAATAGCTCCTGGTGGAGAACACAAGGCAACAGTGCAGTGGGGCTGGGCTCTGATGGACCCGGTACACAGGGGTGCTTACTGCCTCTCCAGGGCAGTCTGGAGTAGGGCATGGGAAGAGGATTAGCAAACACAGTGGCAGCTGGGTGCCTGAGATGGCCCCGAGGAGCCCCCTTTCTCAGGAAGGGGTTCTTCTAACTTCTTATCGACAATGGCAGACCTCGGGGTCTATGACTTGTAGCTGAATCTGTGGACGAGTACGCTAGCTGTCGAGTAAACTGTTTCCTGGCATGGATTCAGGGCTTCAGTCAATCTCTGGTAATCCTTTTGTCTACCAAGCCAGTGTTGGGCAGGGTAGGCCCATCAGACAGCAGCCAACCAGGCTGGGACTGGGAGCTGGCAGAATGCATCAGAATTTCTAGGAGGGAGGAGATGGGGTTAGAGGTGGCAAATGGTGATGATAACGAGCGTCCTCCAAGACCCCTCTCTTTGAAACCCCTGCCCAGGGGCAGGGAGGTCACATCTCCAGCACCCAAGGCCAGCGGAGGAAGTTCTTCTGAGTGCGTTCCTCGGTGGACCAGGAACTAGCGGGGATGGGGAAGCCCGTCCCTTCTGCCCCTTCCGTCCATCCCCGCTGCCGCCCCCTTGGTCCACGGCCTTGACCCCTCTATTAGACAGCTGCCTTCGCCTCCTGCCTCTTATCCTGCAGTCCTCTCCCCATACTCCCAGAGAGATGGAACTGGCCCACTGATCAGATGGGGTCAGTCCTGGCTTAGAAAACTGAGGGGCTCTGCCTTGACTGTCAGAGACACCCCTAGTCCCTCGGCCTGGCCGTCGCCGTCCTCCATGGCTCAGCTCTATTACCAGTTCTATTGCCCCTGTGCCCTTCCACGCCTGACCTCTCCCTCCTAAGCCAGACTCCAGCCCCTACCTTCTCAGGATTTCTTGCGGCCACCTCATCTAGGCTCTCCTCTACCATCTCCACCCCACCCCCCAGATCCTACCCACCCCTCAGAGGCCACCTCCTCTTAGAAGTCTGCCTAGATTCTGTCCCTAGTTGAGCTGGAGTAACCCCCTCCCTCTTGTAGAGGACCTGTCACATTTTCCTCTTGTACTGCAGTGGTCTGTACACAGGATTTCTCTTTCTCCTTGGATTCCTTGATATTGTTTACACTCCACACCTCATACAGGGACATGGTATATAAATTCTTGTTAATTAAATAAACCTTTTGTTGTAGTTGTTGCTTTGGCTGTGATGCTACTGGTGCAGGCTGAACTCTCTGGGCTTCACCTTCCCTGAGAAGCGACCTGGTCTGAAAGCCACCCCACTGCATTCTGGGGAAAGGACCCAGGAGTGCGTGAGCGCAGCAGGCCGGAGTCCCGCAGGGCAGGCCGCCCCTCCGCCTCCAGGCAGCATCCTCTTCCCGTCTCTCCTCCAGCGCCAGAGCCCCGGAGGGAGGTGCATCGTCTTGGATGCAGCCAGAGTTCCCAACCCCGGTGCCACACAGTCTACACCCCACGAGTCCTCCATGGCCAGCTCTGTCCTCAAAGACCTCCTGTTGGCTCCTTGATCGTCCGTGTCTCTCTGACCTCTCCTTCTCAGGCCAGGGGTCAGCACTCCTGTGCTGCAGCCCAGATCACATCACGTGGTTTGCCGTTCTGTTGGCAGATGGTTCCATGAGTGAGTCTGGTTTTCTCCATTAGCTCCATAAGGCCAGGATCGGCCTGTTTCTGGTGTTCGTTACTTCCTCCTGAGTACTTGGGGCTGGGGGGGGTGTGGCTTAAAAATAGCTTTCCAGCTTTCAGGGACCACATTAGATTTTATTTTTGTTAATTATGACCGGCTAAGAAGAAAATGACGGAAGTGTGCATGCTCTTTAGATGATGTATTTGGGACAAGGCCAAAGATGTCCTTTCCATGGAGCTGTAACAGAGGAGAGTGGAGAACATCTCCCGCAAGCCTGTCAGGCTCCCAAGAGCTGCACCACCCACTCACCCCCTGCTCACAGGGAGCGTGGTGATTTAGGTTTGATGAAACTACATCCCATTAAATTAACGTTGTTAATTTGAATTTTATTGATTTCGTAGTTTGCTGTTCTATAATTTGCCCATTTGTTTTGTTTTTATAGTCATATGAGAGCCATAAGCAGGAGGCTTTTACTCCTGCCTTCATGTTGGTACATATTTAAGTAACATTATGATAGAAACTGCTTGAGTCAACCAAAGTGGGGGAGAGTTCTTTTGAAAATATTTTTATTTTAAAAGGGGATCCAGGGACTTCCCTGGTGGCACAGTGGTTGAGAATCTGCCTGCCAATGCAGGGGACACGGGTTTGAGCCCTGGCCCGGGAGGATCCCACATGCCGCGGAGCAACTAAGCCCGCGAGCCGCAACTACTAGAGCCCGCGGGCCTACAGCCAGTGCTCCGCAGCAAAGACAAGCAAGCCACCGCAATGGGAAGCCCGCGCACCACAACGAGGAGCGGCTCCTATTCGCCGCAACTAGAGAGAGACCGTGGGCAGCAACAAAGACCCAACGCAACCAAAAATAAATAAATAAATAAATAAATAAATTTATTTAAAAAAAATAGTGGGATCCAAGCATTGCTTGGGTGTGACAAATATTTTATTTGACGTCTCTAAATCCCTCCCAAGCCCAGGTGATTTCTTCGTGTGAAATCTGGGGCGGGGGCGGATTTTCTCAGGAGGCATCTCTGCCTCCATGTACAATTCAGAGATTACAAAGGAGCACGTAGTGGGTTCCAGGGGGCAGAGAATGTTGCTCTCTGAATTGTCCAACCAGAAATATCTGGGCCCCAGTTACAAATCTGAGAGAGAGACACACTTTGAGGCCATCTTTATGTTCATCACTCTGGGAAAAGATGAGATGTGAAATATCACAGGACAGACCCCTTCATGCAGAGAAGCCGCCCCTAACTGACTGATCCTGAAGGGTACCTGATGGTAAAAAATGCAATCATGCCAAGAGATGGTTTTTTCTTTCTTTTCCCCCCAGAAGATATTGAGACACTGTGAATTTATTAAATCTCTAAGCAAAGCAGCCAGTTCATAAGCAAATACCCCACATCGCATTTATTTTGCATTTTGGTAGATTTTTTTATATTCTAATTGGCATACAGGGCAGAGTGTAAAGCCGACAGGAAAATCACAGCAAATTATATACACTACTGCAAGCTGCGAGCCTAGAAAGTCAGGTAACCTTGAGCCACAATGCATACCCGAGAATCTGTTTCCCACACCTCCCTCTGCAGCCTCATCTCTGGCTTCTCCCAGCTCGCATCCTACATCCCAGGTCCAATCCCGAGCTCGCTGAGAGGCTTCTGTGCTGCTGCCCTTTCTGCTCAAAACTTTAGCCACCTGCTGTGGACTGGGTGAATTAAGCTTGTCCTCTCACGCCCAGCTGAGAAGTTGCTTCCTCCAGGAAGCCTTCCCTGACCCACGCCAAGACAGGAGTTAATTAACACCCCTCCTCCATGCCCCACTGCACCCTGCATGTGCCCCTACTCAGCAGTCACCACACGACAGTGCCCTGTGGCCTGAATGTCTGTCTCCCCACTAGACTGTGGGCTCCTGGGGGCAGGGCCTCAGGCCCTTCATATCCCCAGGGCCTGGCAAAATGGCAGTACATGGAGGTACTCCATTTGGGATTTTGAATGGGTGGATGGATGAGGTTTCAGAGGAAACCCACTATCACTAGAGAAAGAAAACAACAGTGACCCTGTGGTGGCAGCTGTCCCCTTCCTTCCCCACCTCTTCTCCCCGATTCCCAACTGCTGGGTACTCTCAGCTTCCTGCTGTGGGTTTTGGCTCCTCATTCCCCGAGCAAGTGGGACCTTCAGGCAACAGGCACTAAAGCAGGTTCCCTCTCCCGACCTGTCAGACCCCCTATCACAGACCCCAGACCCTCCCCATTGACCTAACGCAAGATCCAGAGCAAACCGCTGAGCCTCTACCTCTACCCACGGGCTCTCGATCGATCTGGATGGTGGGGGGTTGTGGGGTGCTCGGGAGGAGGGCCTGGGGCCCAGGTCCACTGCCAAGTGCCACCAAGTCTGCAGAGGTGGCCTTCTTGGCTCCTTCTCTGATCACTAGCCATTTACACCCCAGTGTCTCAGGAATGGGGCCTAAACATGGTTTTGTCTGCCCCAGCTCTGCCAAGACCCACCTGGAGAACCTGGCAGACTCATAGACAGCTACCAGGAAGGCCGGACCTTGCTGTCCCCAGATTCCATACCACCCTCCCCACTCCAGCTGCCCCCTCCTACATCTTGGAATCTTATCTGGTGAAATAAGAAATTCTCCCATCCTTCCGCTACCAAGCCCTCTGAGGCTAGCTGAACTCCAAAGATAAATCCTTAAGGCTATCAGTCAGCAAAACCCACACTGCCCAAGGGGCAGGTGGAGGCCAGGTCAGGGCCTCACTGACTAGCCTTTTCCTCCCCATTGTTTTTCCGTGTATGCCCAGCCCTGCCTCCCAGGTCCCAATCTATGATAGTGTAGATAACCATCAATTCAAACTATGAAAGTTGGTTTTTCTCTGCCTCTAACATTCTGCTAGAAAATGAACCATAATTTGAAACACACAGTAAAATGTAATCTTTCCTTTTTAGCACTCAAGCTCCTTCATTTTCAAAGAAAGCCAACGGCTGGCGGTGGATTGGATTTTGTTTTTTGCCAATTATACATTTTGCCCCAAAAGCTGCCTAAAGTACAAAAAAGAAGTGAGGGCGTTCACACTCTGAAGATGAATCATCTTCAAAGCTGGCATCAGAACCCCCCATGTTCATAACCCCAGTCTTGAGACAAAGGCTCTAGTCATTAACAAGAGTGTATACGAGAGGCTAAAGTTATGACCAGCATTTGCAAATTCACTGCAGTAAAGAATGTCTTCTATTAATGACAACAGCTGTCGGTTTAATAACCCCAGAAAAGATCACTAAATTCCTTCACATTTCCCAGAAACAGATGGAAGAATTGCAGAAAGGTTCAAACATATGGGAAAACATATTGGATTGCAGGAGCTCCACAGAGCGGCCAGAAATCCGATACTCTGATGGACTGTTCTGCACGTTATTGCCTGCAGGTACCCATTGGGAGCAGGTGTGCTCCAGGCCTTGTGGGGGGCATGGAAACATGGTGAGGAGTGGTGTTGAAACAGGCAAGCCCTTGGTGTGCTAGGCTGGACTGGAAAGATGGCTGCCTGAGTTGGCAGGTTCTTGTGAAGGCTGAGAGGGTAGCTAGTGTCAGCGGCCCTCATCCCCACTTTGCTGCCTCAGTGATTGCTGGAAGTACCATCCATTCGTCGAGTATGACACACTCAGTTTCCCATGCATGCTCCCTCTGATCACTGCACACTTACTCCAACATACATAGCTGTATCTGGGTCAGCAACAGCCAGGCCAGTGCCTTTGCAGGTGAACTCCTGATACCTTGCATCAACAAACTTATTCTGCTGAGGGAACTGCCCACATCAGGGCCCATCAGCTTGATCTCAAGTCCGTTCTCTGAGTTCAGGGTCAGAGGTACCTGTGCACCTCTTGTGTGTCCAGGTGCAGGAGGGCATTTTAAGAGTTCTGAGTCTGGTGTTCTAATGACTCAGATCTGAATCTGTCTACTTTGAGAGAAGGAGAAGTAGCCATGTAGGAATTGTAGAGTTGCCAAAAAATTATCTACCAAAAAAAAGGCCACAGGACCTGGTGGTTTTATTGGTGAATTCTTTCAGACTTTCCAGGAAGCATTAATTCCCATGCTATATAAACTGCTCTCACCATGTAGACAAATATGGAAAAAAAAGTTATTCATTCTATGGAGGAAGCACAGTCTTGATAACACTTAACATAGCATAAAAAGAAAGAAAACTAAAGACTGAGCTTGCTTAGGAAGGTAGATATAAATTCCTATGGAAATAGTGGCAAGACAAATTTAAAATTATATTGGTGGGCACAGCAAAGGAAACCATAAACAAGACGAAAAGACAACCTTCAGAATGGGAGAAAATATTTGCAAATGAAGCAACTGACAAAGGATTAATCTCCAAAATATACAAACAGCTCATGCAGCTCAGTATCAAAAAAACAAACAACCCAATCAGAAAATGGGAGGAAGACCTGAATAGACATTTCTCCAAAGAAGACATACAGATGGCCAACAAACACATGAAAAGATGCTCAACATCACTAATTATTAGAGAAATGCAAATCAAAACTACAATGAGGGCTTCCCTGGTGGCGCAGTGGTTAAGAATCCACCTGACAATGCAGGGGACACGGGTTCGAGCCCTGTTCCGGGAAGATCCCACATGCCGCGTTGCAACTAAGCCCGTGTGCCACAACTACTGAGCCTGCGCTCTAGAGCCTGCATGCTACAACTACTGAAGCCCACGCACCTAGATCCCATGCTCTGCCACAAGAGAAGGCATCTCAATGAGAAGCTCGCGCACTGCAACGAAGAGTAGCCCCCGCTCGCCACAACTAGAGAAAGCCCGCATGCAGCAACGAAGACCCAATGCAGCCAAAAATAAATAAATAAAAATAAATAAATAAATTTATTTAAAAAAATAACTACAATAAGATATCAACTCACACCCGTCAGAATGGCCATCATTAAAAAATCTACAGGGGCTTCCCTGGTGGCGCAGTGGTTGAGAGTCTGCCTGCCAGTGCAGGGGACACGGGTTCGAGCCCTGGTCTGGGAAGATCCCACATGCCGCGGGGCGGCTGGGCCCGTGAGCCACAACTGCTGAGCCTGCGCGTCTGGAGCCTGTGCTCCGCAACGAGAGAGGCCGCGATGGTGAGAGGCCCGCGCACCGCGATGAAGAGTGGCCCCCGCTCGCCGCAACTGGAGAAAGCCCTCGCACAGAAATGAAGACCCAAAACAGCCAAAAATAAATAACTAACTAAATAAATTTATAAAAAAAAAAAAAAAATCTACAAACAATAAATGCTGGAGAGGGTGTGGAGAAAAGGGAACCCTCTTGCACTGTTGGTGGGAATGTAAATTGATACAGCCACTATGGAGAACAGTATGGAGGTTCCTTAAAAAACCAAAAATAGAGCTATCATATGACCCAGCAATCTCACTACTGGGCATATACCCAGAGAAAACCATAATTCGAAAAGACACATGCACCCCCCAATGTTCACTGCAGCACTATTTACAATAGGCAGAACATGGAAGCAACCTAAATGTCCATCAACAGAGGAATGGATAAAGAAGATGTGGTGTATATATATACAATGGAATATTACTCAGCCATTAAAAGGAACGAAATTGGGTCATTTATAGAGACATGGATGGACCTAGAGACTGTCATACAGAGTGAAGTTAAGTCAGAAAGGGAAAAACAAATATTGTATATAAACACATATATGTGGACTCTAGAAAAATGGTATAGATGATCTTATTTGCAAAACAGAAATAGGGACACAGACATAGAGAACAAACGTATGGACACCAAGGGGGGAAGAGGGGGTGGGATGAATTGGGAGATTGGGATTGATATATATACACTACTGACACTGTGTATAAAATAGATAACTAATGAGAACCCACTGTATAGCTCAGGGAACTCTACTCAGTGCTCTGGGGTGACCTAAATGGGAAGGAAATCTAAAAAAGGAGGGGATATATGTATATGAATAGCTGATTCACTTTGCTGTACAGTAGAAACTAACACAACATTGTAAAGCAACTATATTCCAATAAAAGTTAAGTATAAAAAATTATATTGATGGATATAGAGGGATTAACCAGGTTTACAAGGATAATTTGATGTTACAAAATTAATTAATATAGAACACATATATAATATTGTTGGATGGAAATATCCAATATTGAAAAGATTTCTATTTCTCATCTATTCAGTGCTCCCAGGTGGTCTAGCAGTTAGGATTTGGCGCTCTCTATTTCTAGTCTATTTAATTTGTACTCGTCTCAAATTTATTTACTTGTGTTATGGGTTGAATTGTGTCCTGCCTAAAAAGACATGATGAAGTCCTAACCTCAGAACCTCAGAATGGGACCTTATTTGGAAGAAGGGATGTTGAAGATATAATTAGTTAAGATGAGGTCATATTGGTCACTAATCCAATCAGACTAGGGTCCTTATAAGAAGACAGCCGTGTGAAGACAGAGACACACAGGAAAGATGCCACGTGACAACAGAAGCAGAGATCGGAGTCATGCAGCTACAAGCTAAGGAACACCAAAGATTGCCTGCAAAACACCAGAAGCCAGGAAGAGGCAAAGAAGGACTGACTTACAAGTTTTGGAGGGAGCACAGGCCTGCCGACACACTAATTTCAGACTTCTATCATCTAAACTGTAGGACAATAAATTCCTGTTGTTTTAAGCCACCCAATTCATGGTACTTTGTTACAGCAGCCGTAGCAAACTCATCCAATTGGTTTAAATCAGGAGTCAGCAAACTATATAGCTTGCAGGCCAAATCCGGCCCACAGCCTGTTTTTCTACAGCCCTTGAATTGTTGTTTTTGTATTTCACATTTGTAAAAAAAAATTAATTTAAAAAAAATAAAGAGGAAGAAGAGGAACTATAGATTATATGTGGCCCACAAAGCCTAAAATATTTAGTATTTGGTCCATTACAAACAAACAAAAAAAAAAGTGTGCTAACTCCTGGTTTAATGCAACCCTAATAAAAAAAATTCCCAGTGGATAAACAAGCTTATCTGAAAGAAGAAACCAGTGAAATTTTTAGCTAAGAAAACTTTGGTTGAGAAAGAGTACGGAGAGATTGCACTCTGAGATATTTAAGTATCTAAAGTATATAAATCTACAATAACTGAAATAGGGAAAATACTGGCATAGAGATCAATGAAATAGTATATGTCAACCTTAAATGGGCCCAGCTGATAATAAGAAGAGATTAATACATGCTATGGGAAATATCAGAAGCTTATTTATAGGCATACATATAATTTTTAAATATTGGGGATAACTGAGACATGGGGGAAATTAATTATTAGATCATCACATCACACTATTCATCAAAATACATTCAAGACTAATTTTTAAGTTAAATATAAAAAAGGAAACTAGAAGAGAATAAAAATCTGGAAGGTAATATTCATAAATATTTAAATGATTGTGGAACAGGGAAGAATTTCCCAAGCATAAAGCAATGGAAGAAATAGTAAAAGAAGAGAGCTACAGATTTCACGACAACATTTTCAAACTTTTGTACCTCAAAAGAATCATAAACAAAACTGAAAAGCAAATGATAAGCTGAGAAAAATATTTGACATAATTATGACAGAAAAAGGATTAAAAATCTTCATATATATAGAAAGATCAATACGAAAAATACGAACACCCTGATAGAAAAACGGGAATCAGGTCCTCACAATTCACAGAGGACATACAATTGGCTAAGGAACACATGAAAATAGTCCATTTTTCTGGTAATTAAAAAATGCACATTTTAAAATGAGATCCCACGTTTAATCTATCAAATTGGCAAAATTTAAAAGGGCCCAAATACTCAGTGTTGGGTAGACTCCAATTAAGGACTTTTACACACTAACAGTGGATGTATATTGTACAACCTTTCTGGGCTGCAATTTTGCAGTCCAGCCTGTTTGCTGCAGCATATGCTTCTGTAATGAGAATAAGGTCAGATGCAATTGGCAGAAAAAGTAAGGGTGTGAATAGAAGTCAGAGGTTGCATTGGTTCATATGCAATTCTTCCCAGAAGGTTATGTCTTAAGCCACCAAGAACCAGCAGCTGAACCCAAAGGACGTTATCACAGCTGAGCTCAGGAAGCCTTAGTGGGGTGTAGTTCATGCCCACTCACCCGTGCTCTTCCTCGTAGCTGGGTCTGGCTTCTTGTTCTGCCTTGAAAGTGCTTATTATGTGGTGATGCTGCGTCTTTATGCATTTTGTCCTTGTCCCCTTAATTTATCATCTCATCTCCCATCCATCCTTACACCCCTTTCCAGCCAGCAACTTTTCAAGGTAACACCATTGTTGCTCTATTTATTGGAAACTTAATTAATTTTTAAAGAACATTTTTATTAAGACTGTTATTTTTTGTTAGTGTTGCAGTTACAATGTAACATAAATTTTGAGTGATCTGCCTTAGCCATGGTTTTCCCAGAAGTCATGTCATTTTTAGGGCACGATTTTGCAGAACACAATATTTTCTGGCATTTGATGTCACATATGTACAAATAAATATCACGTTATTGTACAATAGCCTGCATGATTATCAAAAGCCTCAAAAAAATTAACTGGCAACTCCATTTACAGCAATATATGCATAGGAAAAAAATCAGAGATACACATAAAAATTTATGCACAAGGGGGTCCCTCAAGGAATTATTTACAAAACTGAAAAATTAGAAAACATTCAAATGCAGAATACTTGATTAATGGGTCATTCAAAATAATCTTGTCAAAGAATGCTTGGAGTGATACAATTTTTCATAATAGAGCATGTGGGGAAAAAAGCAGTCTATAAAATAATGCTGCAGAGTATCATCTAATTTTATAACATAAATTTAAATTTTATAATATAAATTTTTAAATTATGTATTTATTATTTATATGTGGTAAATATATACAGCAAAGTATAAATAACAGTTGGGGGTAAACATTAATTACCTCCTTGTACTTTTCTACATTTTCCAAGTTTTCTATAATGAACATATATTACTTTTTTTTTTTTTTTTTTTTGGCTATGCTGTGTGGCATGCAGGACCATAGTTCACCGACCAGAGATCGAACCAGTGGAAGCATGGAGTACCAACCACTGGACCACCAGGGAATTCCCCATATATTACTTTTATAAAAAAAAAAAAAAAAAAGAACATGATTTTTAAGTAAATAAAACTTCAATGGATGTTTTAAGATAAAGGAAGGTAGCAAGGAAAGGACAGAGAGAAGGGGAGAGAAGGGGAAAGCGGAACGAGGGTGAGGAGAATGAGGCCACCCAAAATTTGAATCCTGGGTCCATCTTTGAAGAGACCCAGAGAATGATAGAAGGAGCCTCCTCCCCAAGCCTGCAAACATCCCCAGTTACTGCAGGCTCCGTGCTCACTTTCCTGAGCCAGCAACACCTGATTCTTCGGAACAGCCCCCCTCCGTTGCCCCAGGCCACAGGCTGGACTCTCTGATCCCCAGACTTGCCCTCTCACCAGGTTCCTGGACCTTCACGTCAAGCCCTAAACCCTTCAAAACCTGTCTCAGCTCAGCTGCAGGCCCACAGCCAAGACTGTCCCCATCCACGTCATGCCCTAGAATCCAGGTGATCAGGGCCGGGCCCTGTATCAGTCACTAGACGAGCAACCCCAAACTGCACTCCTGCCGCCCACCCTGCCGCACCGGAATGAGTGCTTTTCTGTGACTCCGGGCCCTGGCGGGGTGCTGGTACAGACCCCTAGAGAGACACAAAACTACCGGCAAGAGTCACCAGACCTGAAATTGCCCTGTGGCCTGAGGGATCGCTCAGTGGTCATTCAGGCGGACCGTGTTCCCCTGTGTCTATCTGGGGAAAGGAGATTGGGATCAGGTACACCCTGCCCCACACCCACACGCTGGTGCCACCGAGCCCTTCCCTCCCACCCAAGGGGGAAAAGAAAAAGGGAAACCTGAAGTGACAAAGTCGATGGTGGTTTTAATCAGAAATTAACTTGAGTTGACAATGAATAACCTGGTGGCTTGTTTCCAACAGCAGTACAGATCTGATTCCCCTGAAGCACCCTCCCAAGTGAAACTACTAAATGGGTGGGAAAAAAAATTTAATCCATTTAAATGCATTACTGAGCTGGCACAAAAGTAAGAAATCTGCAAAGCCCTAAAACAAAGGGAAATAAGAAGTCCGGAAAGAAAATGAGTGTTAAAATCAGCTTTCTCCCTGAGGGTTTCTGCTAAACCCAGGAGACTCTGAAGTTTTTCACTGAAGACCACAGGAGGTTGGAGGGGAGAGGAGATAAAACCCAACCACAGGCCAAGGCAGGAGTTCTGATTTGAAAGCCCTACTTAAAGCTGAGATCCCAAAGGGCTACACACTCAGAAAGTGAGTAAGAAATACAGCAGGATCTCCACAAAGAGACAGCAAGGAAACTCATCTATCTTGACCCTGGCACTGGTTGAAGAGGAAAAACTTCTTATTAACACAAGCTACCTCTTCCACAACTTTGAGATCCAAAATTACTACCTGTGAGGTCCCAGAAACCTCAAGAAGTGCTCCCAGGTACTGTAAAAGCAAACACAAATCCTCTCCAGAGAAACTTAACCTCAAACGAGGACTCAAGAATCCTCACAAATAAATGTTGATGGACAGTGGAGGTCCCTTGCCTGGTGGAGCTCATGTTGTATCAGGGACCCCTGATATAGCTATTAAACCTACATACAAAAAGCTACGTAAAAAGAACTGTAGGGTGTAGTAAGTGCCAAGAAGAAACTAAACATCAGAGAGAAAAATGTGGAGATCCAATTAGAGAAGGTGGTCTGGAAAGTCACATATAAACTCAAACTCTAAGAGAGAGACCCCACTGCCACCAGCACCCATAGAGCAAATTCATGGGAGTAAGCTTGCCAGACTTTTTTTTAATTACAGAATGCCCAACGAACTGAATTTCAGATAAACAATAAGCTGTTTTCTAGTATAAATATGCCCCATGCACTATTTGTGACATACTTATTTTAAAAGAATTATTTGTTTCTCGTGTGAAATTCAAAGTTCATTGGGCATATTGTATTTTATCTGGCAATCCCATATAGGAGATATCTGATTGGTCCTGCTTCAGTCACATGCCCTCCCTTTGGACCAATTCCTATGGGCAGAGTTGTACAGGAAGCACTGGCATTGACAGTCCCACCAGAACTGCATGGGACGCAGGTAGAGCAGTTCCCCAGTGAAGATGAAAGTCTTTGGCAGATTAAAAACAAGAGACTCCTACTCCAGTAAAGGATGGTGGTAGCAGTGGTGGTGGCGTCATATATTTATCATGATTTTACTTGCTTCCCTCTTTTGCTGCCACTAGATTCCCCCCAGGTACCTGGTGGGCCTGGTCATGCTAAGTCCATCCAGTACAATGAGTCTGAGAACAACACAACAGGTGAGGAACTTCACTGGCCAACAGGGCCAGCGTGGCAAGGAGTGTTTCAGTCTAACTTAGGGGGTCCCATCCTTGGCCGCACATTAGGCTCACCTGGGGAACATCACTGATGCCTGGGTACCACCCAGAATTTCTGATTTAATCGGTATGAGTGGGTCCTGGACTTTTTAAAGCCTCCCAGGGGAGTGTACTCTGCAGCCTAGGATGAAACTTCCTGGTCTAAGGGAATGAATCATAAATAGAGGCATACCAGGCATTGAGGGCATCTCCTGAGGGCACATAATTGGAGACAAAGTAGTTTAAATGATCAATAACATGGAAGAGGGTATGGGACATTTGGGTAGAATAAAAAAAAGGATATAAAATTGTATATGTAATACGAATTCAAGAATGTGAAAACTCTACAGAAAAAAAGACAAAGGAAACAAAAGGCTAACAAAGTGGCTTCTGGATGGCAAAATAATGGGTTACTTATTTCTACTTTGTTTCTGAAGTTTCAAAATTTTCTATGATAGACATGTATTATTTTCATAATTCAAAAAATTAAAGTTAAAAAAACGGGGGGAAAGTTACAAATCCCTTAGATTACATCCAAGGCTTCTATGATGGGGCCCCTACCCGTACCCCGACTATTCCTTTGCCCCCTGCACCCAACGATCCTGCCCTTGACATTTCCAAACTTCACATTGGCTGATCCCGGTGCCTCCAGATAGAATCTCCCCGTAGCTGCGGAAATGGTTTCTGATCTTCACACTAGGTCATGCCTCCTCTCCGATGAAGCCTTCCCGTAAGCCCAGACAGAAGTCTCCTTATTATACCCTCTATCAGCTTACAGGCTGCTAAAAGTGATCCCCACAGAGAAACGACACGCCCCCATCCCAGAGGCAAAGGTCTTGTCAAGGGCCCTGAGTGAAAAGCCATTGTCCATCCCCCACGCGGGGCATCATCCCCTCCTGAGCAGAGCACATGGGCACCTTCCTTACCTGCTGGACCTCACCCTGCCAGAGGCAGCAGGAAGTCTGAGCGTTTGCACCAGTCCATTTAGATCTTAGCAGAGCATAAAATGAACTCTCTGGGAAATTATAAAAACATGCAATCTGCAGATCTATCCATAATAAACAGTGTCTGCCTCTCAACGCAGAAGCCCCTGAGTATCAATGTGCAGGCAGTGGCTCCCAGACCTCTTCTCCCTGGTTTGTATAAGGGTCTCTGGAGCGACTCACAACCAGGGGAGCCTTTGAGACCAGCAGAAGTGAGGGGCACACCAGATTCGGGCAGGAACGACTCTTCCTCCAGAAATAATGCACCTTAATTAAAACAGGGAAAACAAGGAATGGCATCTCCAGACCCCGGCTAAGATGGGACCAGCTGCAGCTTTCCAGGGCCATCTTCAACCAGGTAACAGGAGCCTGTGTCTCCTTTCCACCTGGACACTCGCCTACAGGTGCCCACCTCACGCTGGCATCTTGGGGGCGCAGAGACAGATCCTGGGCTCTTCTGCTCAGCTCAGACACAGCTCAGTTTCCTGAGCAAAGCAGCCATTATTTGCTTAAGGTTTGTTCCTCTGCTGGACTGTCAGCTCCATGAAGGCAGGGCCCATAACCGTCTCACTCATCTCAGTGTCTTAAATACCTAGCCTGGAGTCTTAACACCAAGTGGACACTCTAAATACTTGTTGGGTGGTTGGATAAAATGCTGCCAGCAGGACTGGCCGAAGCTCCCAGTCTAACTTCACCACTGTGTCCTGCTGCCACGCACGTGAATCGTACCTACTCCTGCCTCACTCCACTTCCTCCAAGACTGGGAGAGATGAAGACAAACAACAAGCTCAGAAGAACTGACTAGGTGCCGGGGCAGCTGGAAAGGATGGAGGCCTTCAAGATCTCGGAGACTGATTCCTTCTACCCACAGGGAGGACTTCCTCAAGAAGGCACATTTGGGGTGAGCCTCAAGGGATGAATAGAGGTTCTCCAATCGCAAAGGGGGGGAGGGGAGCACCTTGCAGACAGAGGAAGCGGAAGTAGGAGAAAGTGCTGAAGGGCGAGAAAGAGGGAGGACCAGGTATCCGGGCTGAGGAGCTCGGACTTCTTGCTGTGGAAAAGGGGGGCTGCTGGCACACTGGGAACAGGGGAGTGCCCCAGCCAGCTCTGTGCTTTACAAAGACATTGCTGGTGGCCACTGTGGACAGATGTCACCAGAGGCAGTGAGCCTGGGGGCTGCGGCAGTTTCCAGCTGTGAGATGATGAGGCCGAGTTGAGCAGAGAAACAGGAGAAAGGGGCCCATGGGACCTTGCTTCCCAGAATGGAAGGAGGAAGCCACAACACCCGGGGGACACAGCAGTGCCTGGTAATGCAAGGTCCAGGGTGGGAGACAAGCTGCTGTTTCATGGCTCCGGGCAACGTCCCTTCTCCTGGGCGTCCAGGCTGTCCCGTGACCTGGCCCCCTTGACAGGGGTCTTACTGCCAGCTACCTCCACGTGGGACCTCCCCTCCCTCACCCCCACATACCCACGTGCCACACTCCATCCGGGTTCTCTGCTCCTCGGGGCTTCCTCCTGCTAAGAATGGTGAGAGAAGCACTGGATTCAGACTCGCGGCCTTTGGAGTCTCCCAGTATTGCGTGCGCATCCTGGCTCTGCCCCTCACTCACTGTGCAATGCCAGGGAGGTGCCTTCGCCTCTCTGAGCCTCAGTTTTCTTATCCACAAAGAGGGGATAACAACACCCACCTTACGGGGCTGTGAGATGGAGTAGCAAGAACATATAAAAAGCTCCTAGCGTGATGCCTGGTGTTCAATAAGCAGTATCCTTGCTTGGGATTATCCACAAGCTTCTCATTTCCCAAGGCCCAGCTGTAGCCCCCTCCTCCAGGAAGCATCCCCTGACCACCCAGCCCAGCACATCAATTCTCCCTCTCCTGGTTCTGACAGTCCTTGCCGTTTGCTCCCACCAATCTAACGCCAGACTCCTTGCTCTCTTGTGAGGGCACTGATTCCGCTCCGTAAGCTGCTCTTGTCTCCCTTAATGCCCAGAAAATTCTCTGAGAGCAGAGATACCTCCCCTCCCTCTCCTGCCTCCCCCACAGCGCAGGGCTAGGCACACAGTAGGTGCTCCAGGTAGGCCGGTAGGATGGAGCCAGTTCACTGAGAGGTGGAAGTTCGGCTTTCACGACAAAGGCAATAGGGAGCTAGTGAAGGCTCTGGAGGAAGGGAGATGATGGAAGGGGTCACTTGGGTGAGGCGCTGAGCAGCAGATCCACAGTATTCCCAATCTGTTGCCTTCCTTCCTTCCCGGCAGAGGCCACCGGCAGAGTGATGAATATGCCAGGGGCTGCGCATTATTAATCACCTTAAAAGCAAACATTCATCTTGGTGCAGGATTTTTACTTTTCTCCTCTAATAACGGATTAAAGCACCCAAATGTTAATGGGCCCGATAATTTACGTTTTGCTTAAGCAGAAAAAACAAACCGTCAGGCCCTCACGGCAACACCGCTTTCCGACAGATTGAGAGACAGGCTGAATAAACTGCTGGGACTAAAACATGCACGTACACACGCTCTCCGCCAATACGTGACAGTTTGTAAATATTTTGCAACAAGAGCAATATGATTTCTGTACACAGACAACTACCCGTTCCCCCTAAAGGATTTTCCTCTCCTCCTTGCCTTCTCAATCACTTGAGGCAATTAAGCCAAAAATCTCTGGGTAGCATTCCCCTCTGCTCCTGTTCCCAAACTGTGACCTCAGCCCTCAATAAATCAGTCCTGAGAGGAAACAGTTCATGGGGGTTCTAGCACCACCAAGAGACAGCAAGATGATCATGGCCATTCCCCTCTCTTCCCACCTGCTCTCCTAATGGGGATCTTGGGAAAAAAGAGAGAAGGTTTCCTGAAAAGAGAAACCAGAGGAAAACTGCATCTTGATCCTCTTTGTTCAAACACACACAGAAAATCAGCCATGGTGGATTGTCTCAGGTTCCAGCCCATGGCCGAAATATTGCAGTAGACCATGCCCTGGAGAGGAGACAAGAAATCTGAATACTTATTCCTGCATTGGCACCAACTTACAGTGTGACCTTCACCAATTCCCCGTCATTCTTTGGTCTTCAGGTTCCCCATCTGAACAATGAATGCTTGGTGTTGATAAATCTAAACTCTGCCATTTTGTGGCAACAAAATTTTAACAACTCCTGGACTCCAACAATCACACAGGACAAGAACATCAAGTATTAGAGCCTAACAGTTTTTAAAAAAGCAGGCACGCTCACTGCCCACTGAGCATGCTCAGTCCCCAGGTGAACTGCCCACTGAGCATGCTCAGTGCCAAGGCAATCAAGTCCCTCATCTAAGAGCAGATCCCGCCCCACTGAGCATGCTCAGTTCTAAAACAAGGGGACACTGGGTTGCTTAATCAAAGGGCAGTCTTTACTCTTGATGAAAGCTTACCCTGTCTCCCTGAGCTCCCCAAAGATAGGATAGACGTACAACGTAGCAAGTAGTTGAATTAAACAAATCAAGCCCTCTCAGCCAAGGCTCACTCTGTTCATCTGCTGGTTTAGATTAACTCTGATTGTGACATATATGAGTTTTGAGTAAGAGTGTTACACCAAAACTCAATTCCTTGCAGATAAATCCTTATCAGCTAATCCCCCCAAAACAGAGCATGTCCTCCTCATCCATCCTCACACTCATCATACCTGTAAGAATACAGATTTGAACAATAACCAACTCGACCTCATTGACATTTAGAGATCACTCCATCTAACAACACAATTCACGTGCTTTTCAAGTATACAAGAAATATCCGGAGATGGGCCACATACTTGGCCATAAAGCATGGCTCAAAATTTTTTTAAAGATTGAAAGCCTGAAAGTTTATTCTCTGATGTGATGAAATTGAATTTAAAAGTAGTAACAGTAAGCCATCTAGAAAACCACCAAATATTGGTAAATTAAACAAAACACTTTTAAATAACCATAGGTCAATGAAGAAATAACAATTTCAAACTGAATGATAATGAAAGCAAACTCTTCAAAATTTGGGGGATACAGCTAAGGCAGAGGTTAAGCAGAGCAGAAGAAAAGTTAGACCTTTAAATGCCTATATTAATAAAGAAAAAAGGCACAAAATCAGTGATCTAAGCTTCTATAGATGCAAAAAAAGAAGAGCAAATGAAACCCAACGTAAGCAGAAAACAGGAAACCACAAGAAGACAGAAAATCAATGATACAAAAATTGGACAATAGTGAAAATAAGCAGAGCCAAACCTCCCAGAGAAGACTAATAAAAAAAAAAAAGAGAAGAGAAAACACATATTATCAATATCAGGAATTAAAGAGGGGATATCACCACAGATTCTCTTGAATCTGTGATCTGTAAAAGAACCATAGGGAATATTATGAACAACTTTATGACAATAAATTTACAGGTGAAATAGACAAACTTCTTGAAAAAGATACTCACCAAAACTAACATAACATGAAAGCATAAATCTAAAAAACCCTATATATACTAAGTAAGTTTAACTTATATCAAAAACTTTCCCACAAAGAAACTCCAAGTCCAAATACATTTACCAGTGAACTTTATCAAACAATTAAGGAAGGAATAATAACAATATTAAGCAAACTCCTTCAGAAAATCAAGGAGAAGAGAATATTTTCAACTCATTTAAGGAAGCCAGAATAGTCCTAACACCAGAAATTGGCAAAGATATTATTTTAAAAAAGAATTGCTATAGATGACCAATATTTCTCATGCTTAGGGAGAATAAAACCCTTATAAAACTATTAAATATATACATAAACTATATATATATAAATATACATCAAACTATTAAAGGGACTTCCCTGGTGGCACAGTGGTTAACAATCCGCTGCTGATGCAGGGGACACAGGTTCGATCCCTGGTCTGGGAAGATCCCACATGCCTCAGAGCAACTAAGCCCGTGCACCACAACTACTGAGCCTGTGCTCTAGAGCCAGCAAGCCACAACTACTGAGCCCACGTGCCACAACCACTGAAGCCCACATGCCTAGAGCCTGTGATCTGCAACAAGAGAAGCAACCACAGTGAGAAGCCTGCACACCACAGGGAGAAGTAGCCCCCGCTCACTGCAACTAGAGAAAGCCCACGCGCAGCAAGGAAGACCCAACGCAGCCAAAAAAAAGAAAGTAAGAAAAAAGAAGTAATCTTTAAGAAAAAACTATTAAAAAAAATATATATATATATATATGTAGTGTGTGTGTGTAACACATCACAACCAAGTAGTGTTTATCACAGGAATGCAAGGTTAATTTAACATTTGAAAAACGTCTGAAAAAAATCAAGTTGAAAAAAAGTCAATGAAATTCACAAAATTAACAGAATAAAGGAGAAAAATATAATTCACAGCATTGATCATACAAAGGGGAAAAATCATATGCTATATGGTTCACATAAAGTATTAGACAAAATTCAACACCCATTATGTTATTTTTTTAAAGGAAACAATGAAAGAATTTCCTTAATCTGAGAAAGGCATTTTTTAAATTATAGCTAACTACATTCTACCTAATAGCGAAACACTGAATGTTTTTCCTGTAAGATCAATAGCAAAGTTATTAGATAATTATCCTCAACATTGTACTGGAAACTTTAGATAGTGTAATAGGAAAGGAAAATAAACAAAAACCATAAACCATAAATATTGGAAATTAAGAAGTAAAACTAGCATTATTCAGAAAGGCTGTGTGTATACATAGAATATACTACAGAATCTACCAAAAAATACTAGAATAATTGAGTTTCTTGACATTGCAGCATATAATGTCACTATATAAAAAGTCAATTATTGTTCTATGTACTAGCAACAAAAAATGGAAAATGAGAACGTTTTAAAATACCATTTGCAATAGAATGAATAAAAGCAAATACCTAGGAATGAATCTAATGATCAAGGTGCAACCACTATACTGAAAACCACAAAACACTGCTGAGAGAAATTAAAGATCTAAATAAATGTAAAGATATGCCATGTTCATGGACTGGACAATTTGATGTTATTAAGATGTCAGCTCTCCCCAAACTGATCTATAGATCCCAATCCTAAATTCCAAGAGGAGTTTTTGAAGAAACTGACAGGTTGATTCTAAAATTTATATGACAATTCAAGGTACCTAGAATAACCAAAATAGTACTGAAAAAGAACAAAGTTGGAGGATATAAACTAATTTCAAGACATTCTATTAAGCAACAGTGATCAATTCAGTATGGTTTTGGTTTAAGGACAAACGAATAGGTGAATAGAACAGGATAGGAAGCCCAAAAAAACAGACCCACATTTATGGTCAGTTAATTTTTGATCAAGTCAATTCAATAAGGGAAAGGAAACTCTTTTTTTAATGGTGTGAGAATAACTGACTATCCATATTAAAAAAAAAAAAAAAGAATCTCAACTCCTACCTCACTCCATATGCAAAACTGAGTTAACAATAGATCAGAGACTTAAATATAGTGCTAGAACCATGAAGCTTCCAGAGAAAACATAAGACGATATCTTTGAGACTTGGGTAGACAAAGTGTGAGATAATAGAAAAAATATATTTATTGGTGTCTGCCTCCTGGCTCAGAGTTCCTAAATTCCTTGGAATTTCCTGGGCCATAGGAATATCTTTTGTTCTAATGAGGTGACTCTTGGTGGACTCCTAGATGGGGGCTGGTCACCAGAAAGACCAAGCCATGATTAGAAGCTTAGAACTTTCAGCCCTAACCCCTATTCTCTGGAAGGGGTCTGGAAATTGAGTTAATTATCAATCATGCTTACTTGATGAAGCCTTTATAAGAATCCCCAAAGTACAGGATCCTGGGAGCTTTGTGGGTTGATGAACACGTGGAGGTGATGGGAGAGTCATGCCCGAAGGGAGTATGGAAGCTGTGCACCCCTTTCCCACAGGCCTTGCCCTATGCATCTCTTCCCTCTGGCTATCCCTGAGTTGTATCTTTTTATAATAAACCAGTAATCTAGTAAGTAAACTGTTTTCCTGGTTCTGTGAGCTGCTCTAGCAAATTAAAACCAAGGAGAAGGTCATGGAAGCCTCCAGTTGATAGCAGTCATCAGAAGCACAGGTGACAACCTGGACTTTCAATTGGCATCTGAAGTGGGGGAGGGAAGCCTTGGAGGACTAAACCCTTAACCTGCAGGACCTGACAGTATCTCCAGGTAGACAGTGTCAGAAATGAGTTAAATTACAGGACACCCAGCTGATGTCACAGAGAATTGCTTGGTGGGGGGAAAACCCCACACATTTGTTAACCAGGAGTGTCAGAAGTGCAGTCTTCTGTGTGAGGAGTAAAGGAGAGGCACCCAGGAAGAGTGACTTTTTCCTACTCACAAAGATTTCTTAGGACACAAAAAATAATAATCATAAGAGAAAAAATTAACAAATCAAATTAATCAAAAGTTAAATGTCTGCTTATCAAAATACACTATTAACCAAATGAATAAATAGGCTACAAACTGAGAAAAATATTCATGGTACATAACTCCAACAAGGGACTCATATACAGAATATACATGGAATCCTACTAATCAGTAACAAAAAGACAAGTAACACAACTTTATAAATGGGCAAAAGACTTGAAAAGACATTGCACAGAAGAAGACAGATGAATAGTCACTGACATGAAACATGCTCAATACTCATCAGGAAATGCAAATTAAAACCACAATGAGATACATTTCATACCCACTGGAGTGTAGTTTTTTGAATGATAGCAAATGGGCATTAGGAATCTTTTTGGAGAGGTGGAAATATTCCAAAACTGGATGTGGGGATGGTTGCACAACTTTATAAATTTACCCCCAAAAATCAATGGATTATACCATCACAATAGGTGGATTTTATGATATGTAAATTAGTCCTCATTAAGCTCATACATTGCTGATGAAAGTGTCAGCCATATATTACAATTTAAAGACACAAGCATGTGGTGAAATTATAAAGAAAAGCTGGAGAATGATAAACATAAAATTCTGGAGAGTGATTACTGGGAGGGGAGGGAGGGGAATGGGAAGCAATAAGCACAAAGAGGGAACTTCAAAGGTATTTGTAATTTTTTTCCCGATATTGGGTGGTGGTACACAGGTGTTCATTGTATCAATAGTTTTTATAGCTTACATGTAGCTTATAGATGTTATTTTGTTTCTATCCTACAGCTAATAAGAACTACTTCAAATAAATAAAATAAGGCATAAAAGAGATTGCGGGCAGACCTGATAAGAACACATGATACAATAACACACTGTCCAGTGGGCAGTAAGATGCAACCCCACCTAAGAAACTTGATAATAGCACAGAAGGCAGAGTTGGAAGACAGTCCCCAGAGATGAGAGCCAATGGGCATCCACACGGACTCCAGGGAGAACAGCTGGGAATGGGGGACCAGACGGTGAGGAAGAGGATGACGGGTTGGGTGAAGGCCACGGCGTCTCCACTTTGGGTGCACAAGACAGTGAAGGAACACAACACCCGATCTGTCCCCACCCCTCTCAGCTCAATACCATTTAGGTACCACACCCTAACGCTTCAGTGAAGATGTGTGCAAATCTTCCTTTGAGTTCATCATCTGGCCTGTCTGGAGAGGTAAATGAGGACATTTAGGAACAGAGAGGAGTGTTGAGTGCTGGTGGCCCTTTCATCATTGGCAGTACCTTCACTGGGGATTACTTGGCTAAGCACCATATCTGCACAGCTGGAGAAATATAAGTTCCTGGCAGGCAGACCTACCATAACAAATAGATTCACAATGTTAACGGTGCAAACACAACAGGCATTCCTTTCTGCCTTCTGTGCCCAGTCCGAGGAAGGTGGTCCCGCTGGGGACTCTCCTTCATGCAGTGATTAGATCCCAAACTCTTTTCATCTCACGGCTTCTCCATCTTCCTAGGTCCTTGTTGTCATCTGCTTCCAGGAAAGGGAAGAGGAGGAAGGAGGCAGGAAAGACACATCTATTTTTTTTAAGTTCTTGGTCCAGCGACCTTGGGACAAAGATTTCTTAGATAGGATACGTAAAGAACAAACCATCAAAGAAAAAAACTGACAAACCAATTAATTGGTCTGCATTAAAATGAAAATTTTCTCCTTTTCAAACGACGCTATTAACAAAATGAAAAGACAAGCCACAAAGAGATCATTTTTGTAACCCACATATCTGACAGAGGGTTTGCATCCAGACTATACAAAGGACACTCAGAATTCAATAAGAAGAAGACATTTGTAAATGGGGAAAAGTTTTTAAAACATTCACAAAAGGAGATATACAAGTGACCAAGAAGTACATCAAAAGGATGCTTGATAGCTTTAGTCAAGGAAATGCAAATTAAAACTACAGTGAGATACCATGACACACCCACCAGAATGTTTAAAATTAACAGGACTGGGCTTCCCTGGTGGCGCAGTGGTTAAGAATCCGCCTGCCAACGCAGGGGACACGGGTTTGAGCCCTGGTCCGGGAAGATCCCACATGCCACGGAGCAACTAAGCCCGTGCGCCACAACTACCGAGCCTGTGCTCTAGAGCCTGCGAGCCACAACTACTGAGCCCACGTGCCACAACTACTGAAGCCCGCGCACCTAGAGCCCGTGCTCTGCAACAAGAGAAGCCACTGCAATAAGAAGCCCGCGCACCGCAACGAGAGAGAAAGCCCGTGCACAGCAACGAAAATGCAGCTAAAAATAAATAAATAAATGTTTTAAATAAAATTAACGGGACTGACAGTATCAAGTGTTGGTGAAGGTGTGGAATAGCAGGAGCTCTCATATACAGTATTGCCGAATGTGGAATGGTACAACCACAGCGGAAAACAGTTTGGCGGTTTCTGGTAGTTAAACAAGTAGTCATATGACTCAGCAATTCCACTACTAGTCATGTAGCCAAGAGAACAGAAAACATGTTTACCTGGAGACTGATACAAACGTGCATAGCAGCCAGATTCACAATAGCCCTAAACTACAAACAACCCAAATGCCCACAAGCAGGTGAATGGGTAAACAAATTGTGGCAGATTCATACAATGGAAACCTACTCAGCATAAAAACAAAAAACAAACAAACAAAAACACCACACACACACACACTATTGCTACACGCAACATGGATGGATTTCAGAACATTACGTTAAGCAAAAGTAGCCAGCCCAGACGATTTCATGTTGTGTGATTCCATTTATATGAAATCTTAGACTATGCGACCAATCGAGGGTAACGTAAAGCAGATCTGTGGTTGGGCGGGGGCGGGGGGGGTGGGTAGCGAGGGGCATCCTACCACAAAGGCGCACGAAAAAACCTCTGGGTTGATGGAAATGTTCTATAACTTGATGGTGGTGATGGTGGTCTACATCAATCTGGGAGTGGGGGCATCCATAAAATGGCATACTTTTAAAGGGTGCATTTCCTTGTATGTAAACTATGCCTTCATAACATTGATTAAAAAAAGAAAGTCTTAGTCCAGAAAATGCACACATATCTCCTGTCACATTCAGTGGTCAGAACAATCGATCGTCAGGGCAATGCAGCCTCAAGGGAAGCGGGGAACTATAGTCCAGCTGTGCGGCCAGGAGAAAGAGGAAAATTAGTCTGGGTGAACGGCAACACAACGCACAGTCTGTGGCCCAGAAGGTTCCTAGAGACCTCTTCCAAGGCAGATAAGGCGGGGCTGGCCAAAGTTCACCACAAGACAGTAGATGAGGCCTGGGACAGAGACCTGAGCATGGACTTACCGGGGCAAAGAGGAAAAGGATGTCTTCCCAGAGAAGAGGGGATGGTCAACAGCCTGACCCCAGAAGAACAAAGCAAGAGGAAAAGGAATAAACAACAGCATGGGAACAGGAAAGCAGATGCTGGAGAACTGGTGAGAAGTTCTACGCAGCTGGGCAGCGTGTCTGGGGAAGAGGAGTGGGTGGTGGGGCTTCCTGGGTCTATGGTGAGGGGCTAAGCAGTGCGGGTTCCATCGTGCACACCGTGAAAAGCCTGGAAGGGTCTGAGGGAAGCTGTGGCTCTGACAGCCCCCAGGCTGTTCCCATCCTTCACCCCGGAGCTGCTGCGCTCAGAGCACAGGGCAGCTGCACAGCCCTCTCCCACGCAGTCCCAGCACCTAGCAGTGGGGGCAGGTCCCCGCGTGGGACACAGGCCCCAAGCAAGACGGGCTGCAGGCGGCCCCCTCCGCTGGAGGAGAAGTTCCGGCTGTGACTCAGGCTGCTCGCCTCGAATCCGGAGTCAGCGTCACAGGCAGGAAGTCCTGTGTGGCCGGAGCCCACTCGCAAAGCCCACACCCATCTGAGTCACCACACAGAGAAGGCACCCGTTGCTCAGGCAACCGAGGCCCCAGCTCTGGGCATGGATTCCGGCCTGGTTAACCCCTCACCTGCCAAGTAGGGGGTATCTGGCCCCCAGCTGCTTTAAGTCAAAACTCTAGACTCACCTGGATTGGCTCTACCTGCCATCCAGCCTGTCCCCCAAAAGGCAGCTCAGAATGGAGGCTGCAGAGTCTGCCACACCCTGCTCCTCGCTGTCCCACTGGGGAAAGGAAGGCTCAGAGGGGCCAGGCCCTCGCCCACGGTGACCGGCTAACCAGCGGCAGAACTGAGATGGGAACCCCAGGTGTCCTGGCTTCTGCCTACGAGGTCATCTTATCCACTAGGTGTGATGGGGGAGAGCCTAGGAGCCTATGAAAATACTTAAGGCCAAGAAAAGAATTACTGGTTCCAAAATACAAAAAGAAAACCGCGGAATCAAATTTAATAAAATGTTTAAAGTTTATAGAATAGAACTTGGAGGTCAGCTTCATTAATGGCTACATTTAGAATGTGTAAAATGTTTCCTTATATTTGAAAACAATGTCTAGATTAGCTTCCGTCACCTTGCAAGAATTCCCAAGTATTCAAGAGGATGTCTGAAAAAGCTTGACCAACACTGAATTAGTCACCTGTGACCCGATAATTTCAAAAGCAAAATTGTAAATGTCTTTTCAATTTATTTACAGTAAGAAAAAAAATCTGTATTTCATATGTGATCTGTGTTATTTATGAGGAGAGAAGCTTCCAGAAAGAAGGAGGCAAAAGCCCAATGGAACCTCTATGTGCCTCTGACTGTACCACCTTCCCTACCTAAGGCTAAAAGTGGGGAAGAAAGAGGGCCCAGCCTGGGGATGCAGCTCCCGCCCTCACCTCCAGGCACAGTGGAGCAGGATGGGAAGGTGCCCTGCCTCAGAGTGAAATGGACCTGGAGGATTTTCCCTTCCTGAACAGCAAAGCTTCTCCTCTTCCAGTGGGGCTGGCAGCTGGCTGAGCTGCCAGCCACAGTGACAACATCCTCCCAGCCACGCTGGGCGTGCACACCGCGGCTCCCCACACCCACTGAAAGGACCGATCCTATGAGACAAGGTGCCGGGGAGAAGTCTGATTTCATGTTCCAAGTAGGTTATGCTGATGGAAACAAGATAAAGGCTTCGTGCCTGGTTCTTAGTTGTATCAGGAGTGCTGGGAAATGCTTTCCTCCAGTAAATGGTACAATATTTGCTCTCTGGGGTAATTAGAGATTCACAGACCTGCCGTCTCTCCTGTGAGGATCCACAGATGATTCTGAAGTGGCTGGCCAGGGAGTCAGCCCTCCCAGGGCATGGGAGGTAGGCACGGGGAAGAGAGCAGAGCTCAGGACCTGAAGACATGGGCTCAAATCGTGACTACAGTTACTAACTGGCCAATCCTTCGCCATTCCTGGTGGTTCACCATTGCTGGCCTCAGTTTCTTCATCTGTAGGATGTAAGGAGGGGACGAGACTTTCATCTCAAAGTTTCCCTTCAGCTCCAAAAGTTCAAGAGCTTTAGCTTTTCTCTGTGGCCATGTGGCTCCTGCCCTGAGTCTTTCAGTCCTAGTGACTCCAAAGGTCTACCCTAAGCCCAAGGACCACCTCGGTCCCAAGCAGAACATCTGCTATAGGGGCCTCCTGGACCCCTGCCCTCTCTTCCCTCTCCCTCCACAGATGGGGCTGCCTGCCCTGTGCTGGTCCCCATCACTCAGACTGGGACACCAGCAAACCTGGGGTACCCAAAGTATTTTTTTAATGTAAGCACCTTACAACAATAAAATTACATCTGCCCACCCCATCTTTTGTGCTGTTGTCATTTTTTTCCATTTTCATACATTACAAACCCTATGATACAATGCTATACTTTTTCCTTGAAGCAGTCATTTGTCTTTTAAAAACAACAAAAGAAGGAAAAATATTGTTTTTTTATATTTACTGACATTTCGCCATTATCAGTGCTTTTCATCCTTTCTTTTATATCTGAGTTTCCATCTGGTGCCATTTCCCTTCATTTGAAAAACTTCCTCTAGCATTTTGTGAAATGCAGGTCTGCTCATCTTTGGTTTAGCTGAAAATGACTTTCTATTGCCCTCATTTTTTGAAAAGGATATTTTTCACTGGATATAGAATTTTCAGTTGACTTTAAAGATGCATTCCATCATAATATGATCCCCATTGTTTTTGATGAGAAGTTTGTTCTCATTTGTATCATTGTTTCCCAGGATGTAAAGTAGTTTTTGTCTCTGATTTCAAGTTTTTTCCCTTTCTTTGGTTCTCAGTAGTTTGATAACATGCCTAGGTAGCAGTTTTCTTTGTATTTATCCAGCTGTGGGGTTAGCTGAGTTTCCTCGATCTGTAAGTTTATGTTTTCACAAAATTTGTGGAAATCTACAACATTGTTTTTTCCATATGTTATTTTCTGCCCAAGCTTCTCTTTCTCCTCCTTCTAGGACTCCAATCACACATAAAATAGGCCACTCAATATTGTCTCACAGGCCAAGGAGACCATGTTCAATTTTACTTCAGTTAATTTTTTTTCTCTATTCTTCAGATTGGGTAATTTCTTTTGATCTATCTTCAGTTTCACTCACCCTTTCTTCTGGCATCTCCAATTTGCTATTAAGTCCATTAATAAATTTTTCATTTCAGATATTTTAGTTCTCAATTCTGGAATTTCCATTTGGTTCTTATTTTTATTTTCTTTCTCCCATCTGCTCATCATTATGATCGAGTCTTTGTATATTTTAATAGCTTCTTTTTTAAAGACCTGTCAGCTACTTGCAACATCTGGGTCATTCTGAAGTCTGTTTCTATTGACTGTTTTTCTTTTGACTATTGATCACGTTTTATGATTCTCTGTGTCTAGCAAATTTTAAGTGTCTACTGGTCATTGCATACAATATGTTGTAGAGACTCTGGATTCCGAATTTTTTTTCCATGATGGCTTTACTCACATGTCTGGCAATTGGACTGGCTGTCAGCTAGGACACCTCAGTTCACCTCCATCCTCTTGTAGGCTACACCAGCTTCCTGGCCTAGTGGTCTCAGGATGGTATTCCAAGAGGCTGACACCAGAAACTGCAAAGCAACTTAAGGTCTAGCCTTGAAAGTCATATAATATCCCTTCTACATAGTCTGTTGATCAAAGCAAGTCTCAAGGCCAGCCCCGATTCCAGAAAATGGGGAAATAGACTTCTTCTGTGAAGAGTGGCAGAGTCTCATTGCAAGGGAACATACATACTTGGATGCAGGAGTTTTGTGGCCATAAACAGTCTACCACAGCACCCTTTACTATCCTTAGAATGAAAGCATAGAAAATAGAACCAACCTCAAATTTTTTAAAACTCAAAATAATTCAGTAACCATAGTATAAGGGAGGTATGAGAGGAAATGAAATTATAATAAAACAATATATATTTCAATATGTAAATGTTGGGCATAATTGCCCTAGAAGACATAATGAAGTAATCAGCATCTTATATTTGTATGCAGATCTACACATGCAGAGGCACACAGGAGTATTATATTGGTGACTCAGATATTATGAGCATCATTACCAACACTAATGATTTCCAAAATGGTGAACAATTGTTGGTAATGTTCAGAACAAAACAAAAGACAAAATTCCCTTGATTTACACCACAGTTGCATTCCTGGACTATTCGGCGTCGATTGAAAGCCACGCGAAGAAGTACTTATGTTCTAGGTTCAGATACATGTGAACAAGTTTGGCCCCTACAGGAATGTCTACAGGACATTCAAAGTCCAACAGGACAAGAGACAATTTGTTGAGATCATTACAGGATAACTAGGTACCTCCTTTATCTTTGGTCCAACCAAAACCGCACTCTAGAGTTTGAGGTGTCCCCTGGGGAGTGGTACTGCTGGTTGAAAACCATCAGATTGGGGGCTATTATAACAGGGCTATGGACCAGAAATGCACACTATGGAAAGTCTCCTGGTGCACTATCAGAGGCAAAGCAATGCCCAAGAGGACTACCAGTGAGGTTCTGGAGAGAAAAGGAAGAAAAACAGAAGAGGTGCCCAGGAGGGTGTGATCAAAGCAGCTACAGCTCCCAGCAGATCATGAAGTAAGTAGCTCTGTGTTTCCCACCCACATCAGAATCAGGAAAGACCCAGTGATGCAGCCCCTCTGGGGGAGGGCAGGCCGAGCAGCCCACCATTCCCGTCTGGCTCATAGCCTCCATCCTGAGGGCAGGAAGGTGGTGGACGGGCAGTCGTCTGCCCTGCTCCAACATCTGAAGCTGACCCTACGGACTTACTTCTGTTGAACTTTAGAGAGGAACAGGGACTTCCCTGGTGGTCCAGTGGTTAAGACTCCATGCTCCCAATGCAGGGGGCCCGGGTTCGATCCCTGGTCTGAGAACTAGATCCTGCACGTCGCAAGTAAGCGTTCGCATGCTGCAACAAAGATGCCGCGTGCTGCAACTAAGACCCAGCACAGCCAAATAAATAAAAAAATATTTTTTAAAAATAAAGAGGAACAAATTCAGTGCCTCTGGGCAGGGATTCTGGCGGAGGGGGATACCTCAAGATTTTGTGTTTAAGGCTGTGCCTCCACCCTGCCAAAGTTTTTCTTGAGGAATGAGGGAAGATCACAGCTTGATTTAAGAGCAGTGGGTGAGTCCCCAGAGGCAGAGGGAGCAAGCCAAGAGCTTCCATGTGTCTGCATGTGGCACACGCTGAGAGTGTGATCTATGGGTTATGGAGTCATTTCTGTTAATTAAACTCCCTAATGTAATTTTGAGGTAAGAGTGCTTGGCCTGTATTTCCGACAGTCTCTGGAGGACCAGGAAAGTGGGAGAATACGCCATCTGGCAGAGCACCATGAAACTTAATCACCGGGGTGGCGGCGGGGGGGGAATTCGTGGAAAACTGTACTGATGGGGGAGAGATACATAGATGGACAAATTGACACACAGAATCTGTACTCCTTTACCAATGATCAAGGTTGACAGCAGGGTTTTGTTTCCCCTCCATGGCCAACCCACCCACCCACCCAGCCTCCAGTAGCATCTGCATCCCCCCCAGAGGCCAGCCCGCTCCCTCCTCCAAAGTCCTGTGGTGGCTGTTCTCACTCCTGTGTCGTGACAGGCCCTCCCCTCCCCACCCCAGAGTCAGGATCCTCTGATTTCCCCTCAAAATCAAACCCTCCTGCTCCTCAGTTTGTGTTTACGTAGGGCCACAAAAGTGCCGTGTTAACTCAAGGCCGTGCATCTTTGGAAGGAAATCAATACATAATTATGTGTTCTGTCTGGGCAGCAATGGCCCAGAACCAGGCTGACTGGGAATTAGATAAAGTAGAAAACAGAATGGTCAAGGCTGGCCAAGCTGACCGGGGATGCACGTTGGCTGGGAAGGGTGTGGAGGCTCTGGCCACCTCTTGGGTCTCAGAGCCTTTCCTCATGAAGCTGCCGTGTCCTGGGATGAGTTCAGACCAGCAGGTGGTGGTCTGCGGCGGGGGTGGGGGGGGGGGCTGGCTCCTTGGCTTCTCCCTGTGGAGGATTCACTGCTGCGTCTACGGAGGGCAGGACTCTGGGGCAGCCTCCAGGCCTCCACGCTCTCCCTCTCAAATCCACCCCACATGGGTGCCCGCAGCCCAGATGATCTTCCTAAAGTGTAGATATGACCACTTCATTTCTCTGCTTAAAGCCGTTCTTGGGAAGCAGCATGGGGGTTAAATCATCCTCCATGAAATCAGAAAGGCCTAAGTTTGCATCTTTCCTGGGCCCCCATAAGTCACAGAACCCCTCTGTCAAACAGACAAGGATATGGAGCCTACAGAGTTGTTTGCAAGGGTTCTATGAAGTCACACGGGCAAAACATGTAACCCAGTGCCCAGCACATAGTAATTACTGGCCTTCATCATCATCATCATCGTTGTCATCACTTTTTTATGGCTTCCCAGAGGCAGTGCCTGATGATCTAAGCCAAATGAAGAGCCTGTAGCCAAGAAGGGGTGGGTGAGGGGTCTTAGTCCGTTAGGGCTGCTGCAATAAGGTGCCATAGAGACCAGTGGCTGAAACAACAAACATTGATTTCTCCCAGTTCTGGAGGCTGGGTAGTCCCAGATCCAGGTCCCTGCGGATTAAGTGCCTGGTGAGAGCCCTCTTCCTGGTTTGCAGATGGCTGCCTGCTTGCTGTGTCCTCATGTGGTGAAGAGAGAGAGAGCTCTGTGTCTTGTCCTCTTTTTAGAAGGGCACTAATCCCATCCTGAGGGCCCCACCCTCATGACCTCATCTAACTCTAATCACCTCCCAAAGGTCCCACCTCCAAATACCATCACACTGAGAATGAGAATTTCAACATATGAATTTGGGGTGGGGGGACACACATTAGGTCCACAGTGGGGGGGAGGTGAGAGGAAGCTGTGGCATCTTCAAAGGGACAGTTGCTGAGCAGATGGTGGGTCCAGCTGGTGTTTGGGTAAAATGCTCACTTTCTTCATCTTCCCCAGGCCTCCTTCCACGTGTTTGGGCAACAGCACTTATGATTTGGAAGAGCTTCAGTCATCTTTCCTCCACTTGTGGGAGGTTCCGAGCCTTGTGGGTGCAGGATCTGGATGAAAGTCACGTCCCAACGGGCTTCCCTGTGATGTCGGCATGTGCTTGTGACAATGGAGGGGCTGCGCTTGGCTATGGCTGGCTCACAGCACTGACCACGCAAAGATCCAAGCTCATTCTGGGACTAGTGTTCAGACCTCAGTCTTGGGCTGGGGCCAGAGCTCAGTCTGGAATTGGGGTCAGAACTCAGCCCAGGGCTGGGATCAGTCCTCAGCCTGTAGCCAGAATCAGGGCTCACATGAGCTACAGGTGAGACTCAGCCTGAGGACAAGGAACAGAATTTCTTGCCGTGAAGCTTAAAGATTTCTATGAACATAACCCACGGCCAAAGCTTTGTGGGCATCAGGCTCTAACCACACCATTGATGTTCCAGGGGCTGAAATGCATCATTTCCCTCCATGGCTTTAATGCATCTTCCAGCCCACATGCAACATTAATGCAGACATTTTTAAAAACAAAAATATCAACATTGGTGATTTATCTTCTGCAGCCAACACGCCTGCCATAACCATTCTGCCTCTTGATACCAAAAAGGACCCTCAACAGGCAGAAGAAAAGCAAAAGTAAACCTCCCTTGAATATTTCCAAAGACCCAGGTGTTCGGGCCCTCTGTAGTCAATACCCCTCCCATGGCAAGAAGGGAGCCCACCGGGCCAGAAGGACAGAGTGTATGGTGCTAGTGGCCACGGCGCATGGGCTGGAGAGCGTCCACCAGGAGAAGAGGGGAGTTGGACATAGACCAGACAGCAGAGAAGAGGAGCCGGGGATCCCTGAGTGAGAAGAGGCCTGAGGACAAGGTGATGGGAAGGGACTTAGCAGGGGGGCCAGCGTCTGTGCCTTGGATTCCATACTGCCCTTCACCAGCAACAGAAGCCCCTGAGGGGAGCCCGTCCTCTCTCCCTCAGGATAAGGAGCACGTGGGTACAGCACCCATGGTCCCCACCCCATGTGGCCCAGATGCCACGTCCTCCCTCCAAGCTCTTTCCCTATGGGGACAGCAGACCTGCCCACGTCCAGCCTTCTCTGTATCTCCCTCCCCAGCCTTGATGTCCCCCAGCCCTCTATAGACTCAAATCTCTATTTCATCCCCCCAATTCCTCAACTGAGATGGTTCCAGAAGGCAAACTCTTCCACAGCATTAAAAAATAATTTACAGAAAGAATGTTCCTTTAATAAAAGCCACCTAGAATGATACAATTTTTATAGCGCATGCCAGAATAAGAAAGGTCCGAGCTCTCGGAGAAAAATGAATCTCTCCCACTCCAGTATACTCCAAACGATACAACCTCCTCGGGTGAACATAATATATTGACTTGGAAAGTTTAACTTGTAAGGTAATTGGGCCAAGACGGCCACTTATTCTACTCCAGAGCCCTCCAAAGACAAGCTCTTTCAGCCCAGCTCATAAATATGAGGACAGGAAGAACAAACTCGCTACTGCTGCTTCTTTGTCTTTTTTTTTTTTTTAATATAATTAAACAGTTAGTGGCTAAATTGCATTGTAATTGATCACAAAATTGCTTTTTTAATGAGATTTAGACACTAGGAAATAGCTTTTTTTTTCTTCAATACGCCCAAAGTGAACTTGGTCATTTTGACAACAAATTGTCTCCCTGGTTGTCTCCTCGGCTGGTGAGACCCTGAGATTTAGCGGAGAGGAAGGTACGGAGCGAAGCCAGCAGACCCTCCTGCCTCCAGCAAGGATGGTACTTTTATAATACCCTCCTCCCAGGACCCTCAGAGCAACTTCATGCCCTTCCCCGCTCCACCCAATATTCCTGGAGTGTCAGAGCTGGGGTCCCGAGATTATCCTGTCTGCCCTCCTCATTTCCCAGTGCCCTTTTTTTTTTTTTTTTTTTTGCATGCTGCCAGTGGAAGGAGCAGGATGTGCAAGGGCCCTGGAGGAAGGCGGGGGAGGGGGGTCACGGCAATCCCACAGAACTGAGGGAATTCAGGGATCAGAAGGATGGAGACAGAGGAAGGCAGAGCCGGTGGCCATCGGGAAGCAGCTTTGTCTGCATCGGGAAGGGCCTTAAGATGGTAATAACATGAACAGCTCTGCACCTAGAAGAGACCTCACTCTGGCTTTTGTCAAGAGAAGAGATCTGAGGGAGGCCATGGGATGTCGTGAAGACAGGCAGGAGAGTTTACCAAGCGTCCAGACAGGAAGTGATAGCAGCTGCGACCAGGTGGAGGTGATGGAGGCGGCAGAGAGAAATGGACAGATCTGAGAGATATTTTGGAGGTAAAATGGACAGGACACAACGTGATTAGATAAGGGCGGGTGACGAACAGGAGGGAGTGAAGCATGGATCTGCCTTGGGCCATTGGAGGCACCACCGGCTGGGCAGTGGTCCCCCCTCCTCCAGACTCCGTGTCCCACACCTAGGGCCCACCCCCAGCACTAGCACCCTAACCATGCCAAGCTCCTTAGCAGCAGAAGTCATTTATTCCTCATAACAACTCCAGGAGTTAGGTCTGTTATTACTCCCATTTAAGAGACGGGGATACAGGCTCAGAGAGATGAAGGAACTTGCCAAGGTCACCCAGCCAGTAAGTGGCAGGCGCAGGGTTCAAACCCGGGCCGTCTCAATCCGCAGCCCACGTTGTCACCCGCCTCACACACTGTCCTGGGTTCAGTTCCAGGTCCCAGGAGGCCTCCCCCTTCTGCCCGTCTTGTCCTTGGGTTGCTGTATGACCCCTGTCTCTCCTGTGCACGTGGGCATCCTTTCAATGACCCTCCCCACAACAGTTGAGGCAAGTTAGTTTTGTCTCTGTCCCTTGCCACTCTGTGGCTGCGTCAGTGACCTTGGGAAATCAATTCTGCACAGATTCAAATACAAATTCATCAAGAAGTCTGGAAGCAGTCGCCCACCCAGCACACTTCTGATATGGCCTGGGGATCAATTAGAATAATGCTAGTTCCTGCTGGATAAACATCAGAAATTTAAGACCTTGACACAATGAAAGATCACCTCTCACTTACCTAAGAGTCCAGGGTGAGTGGGTGTTCCTGGCTGGCAAACAAATTTCCTCCACTTAAGGATTCAGAGACACTGGTTCTCTCCATCTTGTGTCCACACCATCCTCCAGGGCAAGGCTCTGCAAACTTTTTCTGTAAAGGGCCAGACGGTAAACATTTTAGGCTTTGTGGGCCAGACCACATCTGTCACAACTACTGAACTCTGCCATTGTAGGGAGAAAGTGGGCATTGATGACATTAAACGAATGGGCATGGCTGTGTTCTAATAAAACTTTATTTACAAAAACAAGTAGCAAATTTCAATAAAACTTTATTTACAAGAACACGCAGCGGGCCAGATTTGGTCCATGGGCTATAGCTTGACTCCTACTTCCAACTGGCAAAGGGGATAAGGGGCTGATAAAGGAATACCTACTTCCTAAGCTCCTTCAGCCAGAAGTGTCACCCATCACTTTCAGGTACATTCATGTGTCCCTACCTAGATGGAAATGTAGTCCCTGGCTGGGCAATCACTTCCCAGCAACAATGCTACACTGCGGGAGGGAAAGCGTGCATGGGTCTTCGGCAACTGGCTAGGCAGCCATCTCTGGGAATTTAGTTACATTCAACTAATACCGAGCCTCTACTACGTGGCAGGCTCTGTGCTCCATGTGGGGACACAGGGGGGTCCACAAGACATGGCTCCAGTCCTAGAAGGATCAGAGTCTAGTTTAAACTGAAAATGCAGCTGTTTTTAAGATAAGACTTCACATCTCTTTCTGAGGCTTTCTAAAAGGCACCCCAGGGCTTCCCTGGTGGCGCAGTGGTTAAGAATCCACCTGGCAATGCAGGGGACACGGGTTCGAGCCCTGATCCGGGAAGATCCCACATGCTGCGGAGCAACTAAGCCCGTGCACCACAACTACTGAGCCTGCGCTCTAGAGCCTGCGAGCCACAACTACTGAGCCCATGTGCCACAACTACTGAAGCCCGCTCACCTAGAGCCCGTGCTTCACAACAGGAGAAGCCACCGCAATGAGAAGCCCACACACCGCAACAAAGAGTAGCCCCCGCTCGCTGCAACTAGAGAAAGCCCAGGCACAGCAATGAAGGCTCTACACAGCCAAAAACAAATATAAATAAAATAAATAAATTAAAAAAAAAAAAAGCCGGAAGAAATGCCAGGTCATTAAAAAAAAAAAAGGTACCCCAAATACCAGGCTGAAAACCGTGGTCCTACCAGGGAGCTGATGGGAAAGGCAGAGAATTGATGGAAGCTTCAAAAAGCAGGGACCATTGTATGTATTTACCATTGACTCCTGGAGCTCAGCACAGGGCCTGGCACATAGTACTTGTTGAATGAATGAATGAATGAACACCTAGATCATCTGTAGAGTTAGACCCTGGAGGTTTGGAGGTGGGTGGGCAACTTGAACATGCTTGATTGGTTTATCATCTACACCATAGAATCTTAGATTAATGCAATGTCAAAATATCAAAGGGGAATAATTTTCATCCAAACAAAAAGAGTAACAACTTAGATTCACCACGTAGACATTTGGCCTAGAAAAGAAATTCTAGTCCTAGTGAAACCAGGAGACCTAACTCTAAGAATCTGTAACAATAACAGCCATAGGGGATGTATGTATATGTATAGCTGATTCACTTTGTTATAAAGCAGAAACTAACACACCATTGTAAAGCAATTATACTCCAATAAAGATGTTAAAAAAAAAGAAAATTAATTGTAGAAAAATAAAAAATAAAAAAAATAACAGCCACAATTCAATACAATTCTTTACACCTGATAAAATGCATCCATATCCATGAACTCATGGGAAGCCTCATAAATAATGTGAGGTCAACAAGGCAAGCTCCATTCTCCCCATTTTACAGAAAAGGATACAGAGGGCCCAAGAGGTGAAGTGGATCCCCCAAGGTCACACAGCTAGGAGATTCCCAGAACCAGGCCTGGAGGTCAAGGCTGATTTTGAAATCAGTGAGGATCTATCCCTTCCCCTAGCCTGTGGCTCTGGGTTGAGAACATAATATCAACAAAGTACCAATTTCTAGAATTAAACTCATTTTTTAAAAAATGTTATTCCAACTTGCATCTTACCTAAGAAAAGTGATCTAAAGTATGTATGTATTTCAAATACAAAGTAGTTTTAATTTTGTAAAGTTTATGAAATAAGAGTACCCTGGGGGCATGCCTCCCAAATGAGATTGGATTTACACAGAACCAAGAGACAGGAGCTGGGAGACCCTCTCTTATTACGTGACCTCTGGCAAGTCACTTCCTCACTCGGAGTTTATTCTCAGTTGTCACCACGGGGTGGGATCAGACATTCTCCGGAGTCTTTCCCTACTCAAAGAAAAATGCTATAATCAATTATCTCCAGGCATTAGGCCAACATTTTCACAATCTCCCAATAACCCATTCTGTAAGCATAAGGGGGAGACAAAGGCATTGGGGGTTCACTTGAAGGAGGCTGGGGTGATGTCCCTCCAGGCAGCCTCTGGATTTGAGCATCCAGACAAAGAGATTTGGGGGACTGGGGAAGGCGGGTTGGGTGCAGCTGAGTCCCCGCAGGCACCCATGAGCCGGGACATGTCATAAACCTCTCAGATGCAGATGCAAGCAACCTGCTCTTCCCCACCCATCACTCTGCAAGGACTCTGACCTTGGACAACATCTCTCTCTTCATCTTCAGAAAGTGGTAAGTAAGGTGATTATGAGCCATTGACATAATAATAATGAGCTTGGAATGGAGTGCCACAGGCAGCGGTGAGGGAAGCCAGGTGGCAAATCTTCACCCAGACTCCTCTGGGCGGCGGGTGATGGTCCTCTGCACACATCCTCTGCAGATCCACCTGGCTGAGAGGGGCAGAAAGGAAGCAGGCCGGGAGCTGGGCTGCTGGGAATTTCCAAACCAGAGCCTGTGCACCGGGAAGGAAGCGTTTGACAGAACTTCTCAGGGGTTTGTTCTGAATAGTAATGAGTGGCATGCCGAAGTCAGGATTTGTATTTCTTATTTTTCAAAAGCCATATTGATGGGAGCGAGCTCACAATACAAACAGCGGTGATTGCAATCACTTGCCGTTCCCATGGCAACAGACCAGATTAAAAGGGCAAACAACGGAGCTGGAACTCTTCAGATTACTCTTCCGATTTTAACTGCCAGGCAGCACGCTAACACATGGAGTCCCCGGCTCACTGTTTAACAGAATGAAAACCTCTCCTCAGTAACTGACTGGGGACCCTCCAGACCAACCACCCTGGCCCTCACTACTCCCATCCAGGGCATAAAGCCCAACGAAAGTCATCTGGTAGCTTCTTGATTACCTCCAGTGATGGGGAGCTCATTCCACCACTGGCTGGATATGGTGCCCTTTATTGGGCACCCTCTTAGCAGCCAAAGGCCTGGGCTCAGGCCATTGAAACAAGTATGAAAACAACAGTCGACAATAGCATCAATTTTAATCAAAGCCAACATTACACACTGTGCTCATCACTCCTTATTTGTGACCCCCTCTAATCCTCACAACGGTCTGCAACGAGCATTATTATCATTCCTACTTTGCGGATAAGGAGACTATGGCTTGGGGAGATGAAGGCCAAGGTCACACAACTAGAAGGAGCAAAGCCAAGACTGAAGCTCAGACCCATCTGACCCCAGAGACCATGCCTTTTCCCCCACTGTGCCCTGGAAGGAAGGAATCAGCTGGATGTGGAGACAGTTGCCTGGCAGGGGTAGGCAGGGCTGAGAAAGTGAGGACTCAGGGACAGCTGGGGTAGAAGGCACCAGCCCCACTTGCACTGCCAAGCTGCTGTCTCTGAGCCCCAGGCGCCTCCTGAGAGAGGAACGCGGTCCTGGGGCTGCGGGCTCAGCCGTCTCTCTGGCTGTGGTGTCATGACTGTTGCATTCTTTGGGGTTTGGTCTGTGGTTTCCAGGGCTCCAGCTTTGCCTATCTGCAGCTTCCTTCTCCCCCGGCCCTGTGTTCCCTCCTCACACAGCTGCCCAGCATTTGATCGGCCTGGTTCAAAGCAATCTCTGCAGGCCCAGGGAGAAGCAGATTTTTGGAAAAACAAAAACAACACTGAAATAAAAACAATAATGAATTCACAAAGAAAATGACAATTAAATAAGCCACCCCAGGGCATCTGGTGTTGAGTCACAGATAAACAAGGTCTGTTCCCAAACTCAGGCATTCCATCATTGATTTACCTCTCAACTGTTTATTGTGTACCTACTATGTGCCGGGCACTGCTCGAGGTGCTGGAGATTCAAAAGGGTCGAGACCTGGGTCATCCAGAGAGAGATCAGGGTGGGGAGAGCTGGCAGGCATGGCCACAAACCACAGAGAGCAAGGTAAAAAGAGACAAATGCGGGCTTCCCTGGTGGCGCAGTGGTTAAGAATCCGCCTGCCAATGCAGGGGACACGGGTTCGAGCCCTGGTCCGGGAAGATCCCACATGCCGCGGAGCAGCTAAGCCCATGCGCCACAACTACTGAGCCTGCGCGCTAGGGCCCACGAGCCACAACTACTGAAGCCTGCACGCCTAGAGCCCGTGCTCCACAATAAGAGAAGCCGTCACAATGAGAAGCCCGCGCACCGCAACAAAGAGTAGCCCCCACTCGCCACAACTAGAGAAAGCCAGTGCACAGCAACAAAGACCCAACACAGCCAAAAATAAATTAAATAAATAAATAAAAAGAGACAAACGCTACAAGAGTGGCATGGGCCATTGCCACTGATGCTGAGACAGAAGAGAGGCTGCTCTCCTGGAAGACCCTGGAAGGCCTCTTGGAGGAGAGGGTCTTTTCAGTCATTCATTCACTCCATCATTGAAGCAATGTTTCCAGGGTCCCCACAGACCCTCTGCTAGGGTCTGGGGATAAGAGGATGGGCACTAGACCCATCCCTGAAGATGGAACCAGAGTCTAGCAAAAAAGAAGACAGCAAATGATTAAACTCATCAAAAAGTGCCCCGGGGCTTCCCTGGTGGCGCAGTGGTTAAGAATCCGCCTGCCAATGCAGGGGACATGGGTTCGAGCCCTGGTTCGGGAAGATCCCACATGTCGCGGAGCAACTAAGCCCGTGCGCCACAACTACTGATCCTCCGCTCTAGAGCCCGCGAGCCACAACTACTGAAGCCCGTGTGCCACAGCTACTGAAGCCCGCATGCCTAGAGTCTGTGCTCTGCAACAAGAGAAGCCACCACAATGAGAAGCCTGTGCCCCGCAACAAAGAGTAGCCCCCACTCACTGCAACTAGAGAAAGCCCGCGTGCAGCAGCGAAGACCCAATGCAGCCAAAAATTAAATAAATGAATAAATAAATAAATTTATAAAAAAAATGTAATTAGAAATATTTAAAAAAAAAAAAAAAAAAAAGTGCCCCGAAGGATAAAGAGAGGGCTCTAGGTATGAGTAAGACATTACACTGTTCAGGTGAAGCTTCCTAAAGGGAGTGACATTTGGGCTGAGATCAGAATGAGGAGGCACTGGAAGGATGGGGTGCAGGAGGCTGATCGGTGGGGTCTCAGCAAGAAACACACGGTCCTCTCACTGGAACAGCGGAGGAGCCCGTGATGAGAGCACCATTTACAAACGTGTGCGCAGGGTTAAGGGAAATCAAGAGGTAGAGAGTGGTACCCAGGGCTGGTAACAGTGAGGGGCCCTGACTATCTCTGGACCTGAAGGGGAGGAAACAGTCACCAGCATTTGGAGAGAGTAACTGCAGAGAGGGCTTCATGATAGGACCTGCCACCTTCAGCCACGACACAACCAACCCCCTGACCTCACTCTTCTCCTACCATTTGATCTCCTGCCAAGGCCTCCCACTGGCCAAACCCAACCAGAAGCCAGAAAGCAAGGGATCCTCTTGATTTGGCCCCTGTGGTCAACCTCCGAGGGCATGGAGAGAACCAGACAAGAGCCAGAGTGGATCCAAAGGGACAATGGGAACATCTTATCTTTTAAAAGAATCACTCCAAACGCTGTGTTGAAATAGATGGTCAGAGAACAATGGTGGAAGTAAAGAGACCAATGATGGGGCATACTGTAAAAATCTGAGTGGGAGGGGCTAATGATGGCTCGGACTAGGACGATGGCAGACAGAGGTGGTGAGAAACAGATTCTGGGTGTATTTTGCAGGTACAGGTAACAGAATTTGCTGAGATTGGATGTGGAGTATGAGAGAAAGAGCATCAGAAGGGGTCCAAAGTTCTTAGCCTGAGCTATTGGAAGGAGAGTGGCTGCTCACCAGGATAGGGAAGAATACAGGTGAATGTGGGGGGAAGGAAGGGGAGGAGGAAAGATAAGGGGTTGTCTTTTAGACACATTAAGGTTGAGAGTTTATTGGACATCCAAGTGGAGATGTTGAGAAAGTGACTGGATATAGAGGTCTGGAGTTCAAGGTGGAGGTCTGGGCTAGGGACAGGAATGTGACAGTCATCGCTATATTCCGGACGGTCAAAGCCATGGAGACCAGATGAGATACAACGAAAGCAAAAAGCCAAACAAGGACGTGAAAGGAAGCATCATCGTGTCATACCTCTGGCTTGGCAGTGAAAACATTTATACAGTCATAATAATACAAATACAAAACACTGACTTAGCCAAAATTGTGATTTAACTGTGTTGGGAAGATGGAAGAAGTAAAGAAAGAGCTGGCAAGTGGGATCTACAAGTGCTTAAGCCTAGGATTCCTAATAGGACAAAGATAACGTTTGATATCTAGAAATTCAGACTTGGTCATAAAAGATATCCCTGGTTCAGAGTAGTCTGGAAATTGCCCTAAAAGAAGTGCCATTCTCCCTCCCCACAGCAGCCCTGTTCAGACGCTTGTTTGGCCAGAGCCTGGGGAAGGAAGGGCAGGAGAGCTCCAACTTAATAAACGGCACATTTCTGGAAATGTGACTGTGTATCCCCAGTAATCACTCAACAAAGGCAGCTTTCAGCATCCACGTCAAGATGCTGTGTTTGTTCAATAACCTGGTATCACTATTGGACACATAGCTTAAGTAATTAAACTGGAATGAAGGTTTGAGTAGGCGTTTTAAAGGATACTTTTATTTTAAACATGCTCTTTCTTCCATTACATGCTGATTGCCAGGAAGTTCATTCCTGAAAGCAGCACAGTTCCCCCCCCCCCACCCCACCCCACCCCACCCCACCCCACCCCACCGCTGGTAATTTGGTGCTTTTTCAAGGCTACAATGCTTCAGCCAACAAACAATTCTGGGGGTGGGGAACTTCAGAACTGATACAAAATGTTATTATGAATTGGACTCTCATTAAGATGAAAGGATGATGTGTGGTTTCAGGTTTTATTATTTTAAACCATTTGTTGGATGATTCTTTTTTCCCTTGGAAGACACAAAGCTGTGACTCAGTAAGCTCACAGCAATAATGAACAAGCGACAGATAACTCAATTCCTTCAGATCTGTCTTCCAGCTTCATGTGTCTCTTTAGATAGTTTGTGTTTTATTTAGTAATTTCACTTTTTCTTTACTCAAAACCAGGGTGGGTGTTTCTTTCCTGAGAAGATTTTCATGCAGCAGCTGAAGGTTGCAGAAAAAAAAAAAGCCCCACTGGTGAAAGATGCTCCATTAAAGTAAGATTGAAGCCAAAATTGAAAATTGAGAGCTAATCTTTGCGTATCTTTCAAATGGAAGTATTTTTAAATTGGCAATTTAAAAAAGAATAGGGCTTCCCTGGTGGCACAGTGGTTGAGAATCCGCCTGCCAGTGCAGGGGACACGGGTTCGAGCCCTGGTCCGGGAAGATCCCACATGCCGCGGAGCAACTAGGCCCGTGAGCCACAACTACTGAGCCTGTGCTCTACAGCCCGCGACCCACAACTACCGAGCCCTCGTGCCACAACTACTGAAGCCCCCGTGCCTAGAGCTCATTCTCTGCAACAAGAGAAGCCACAGCAATGAGAAGCCTGCTCACTGCAACGAAGAGTAGACCCCGCTCACTGCAACTAGAGAAAGCCTGCACACAGCAACGAAGACCCAACGCAGCCAAAAAATAATAAATAAATAAATAAATAAAATAAAAAAGAATAAAATTGGTTGGAATACTACAGTGCAAGTTGGGCAGTGTCATTATAATTCTAATTAGATGCATTCCCCTGTTTGAGATTTACTTACAAAACGATCTCAGTTTTAGCGGGAAGAAATCCTTACTGACAAATCTGATGACTATGGAATTTTACTTGCCTTGTGGTGGGCTACAAGGGCAAGCCCCATAAAATGTGGACTTGGAGATGAAGGCATAGTCATCCTTCCATGCTAGTGACTTGAACTCTTGTGCCCAGAACGCAATGGAATTTACTGAGAGATATTAAGTATCTGTGCTTCTGTTTCTTTATTTCAAAGATCACCAGGAATTAATTTTTCACAATACTGAGGAACCATCTGGATTTGCAGCTAGAGGCAGCGTTATCAGCTCCCCCGTAACTTCATCTCCATCCTAGGAGAATGGGTCCTCCGTTTGGAATTTTACTGGCTTTGCTGATCCCATTCTTGGCAGCGTGGGTAGGAATATGCGGATTCCCCAGAAAGTGTCAGTACTGAATAGTTTGAAAGTCAGGAATCTCATACATAATGGGTAAAATATTTTACAGGAGGCAACTGAGAAGTGGAAGGCCAAGGATAATGAAAGAGAAAGGAAGGATGAGAGGAGAAGACAAAGTGAACAGAAGCATCCTGGTTACATGGTCCACGAAGCAAGCGGCTTCAGTGACACTTGGGCATCATCTTTCGGCAGCTAGGAAGGCGATCGAGCAAGGGATTTAGGTGCCAAGCTCAGAAGTGGTGTCCATCACCTCCACCCCCATTCCGCTGGCCAGAGCTCAGGCACATGGACCCATCTAACTGCAGGCGGAACTGGGAAGCAGGCCAGTCATGTGCCCAGGGATAGAAGGAAAAGGCTTTGGTGACCACCCATCTGGTCTGTCACAAGACTCCTTCTATCATAGTTCTAGGCTCTCCAGCTGCCTCTAACTCTCCCCAGGAATAACCAAGTTACTCATCCTGCACGATGGGGGCTCCTCACGAAGGGAAGAAAGCATGTAAGTGGCACACTCTGATGATCCCTGGCTCTAAATCCCCAGCTAACCTGCCGATCCCATGCCAGCAGCCTTCCTGGGAAGCTGGCTTCTGCACACCGCCAGAAGTTGGTTCCCACTGAGGGCAGCTGTTCTTAAATTAACCAAAACAAGGCACAGAGGGGAAGGAGCATTTGGAGAGACAGCTGATGGCTTCACTGAATCAGAGGAAGCCGCTCTGCTGCTGCCACCCCACTGCCAAGCTTCCCCTCCCGGTGGGCCAGAGAATGTTTTTCATGTTCCTTCCTCAGATCTGAACTCAGGGCCATTTACAAGCCCCGGACGGAGATGAGGCCTTCTGATGCCAGCCCCAGGAGCTGACAGGGCAGCCGTGAGGGGCCAGCCAGAGATGCAAAGTCCCAGGAAAAGAAAAGGCATTTCTAAGAGACACATGCAAAGCAGTCAGCAGGATGAATACAAAGTTTTGAGATTGGTGTCACTTTTCTTCCCAAGAATTCCCCAAAGGGGTCCTGAAAAGTAGCTGTGAAAGAACTGAAGATTCAGTGTTGGCCGTTTGCAATATTTATTACAAAAAAGGGATGTCCGTGAAAGGCTGCACCATTCACATTGGCACAAGACATGCAGCAGTCTCCCCGAGGCTGGGTATCCCTCATTACCCCACTGGCAGGCGCTGTCAGGGCTACAGGATGGCTGTGAAAATTCACTCTCACCTAGAGCCAGGCAGTGGGGGTCCTGCCAAAATACAGAGGGCACCTGAACAAAGGGCCTTCTGAAGGCAAACGTAAGGCTGGGACTGCTAGGGTGCGGCCGCCGTGCGTGTAGGGGTGACCCTGAGGTGACAGCATGCAGAGTGATCGTAATAATAAAAGCAGCCAACATGGTCACTCACTGTCATGGTCAGCGAGTACATTTCTAAGTACTTCAGAATGCGCATTAACAAATTCAGTCCTCCCAACTACCCCATAAAGTAGCCACAATCATAACCTCCATTGTACAAGTGAGGAAACTACGGCTCAGAGAGGTTAAGTAACTTGCACAATATCACACAGCTGGTAAGTGGTCACACTGGGTTAGGAATCCAAGCCTGTCCAATTCCAGAGCCCTTGCTCTTAACCTTCATTCTATGCTGACCTCTGATGTGGCCCTGGAGATAGCGGGACGGGTGTCACTGAGATGATCTCTGAAGGACCCCAGGGAATCATTACGGCAAGTGGACAGTAGTCATGGTCAGCTTTAATTGGACAACCAAACTGATAGCAGCAATGTCCCAATGTTCCAATGCAAGGGGACAGCCAAGAGGACCACCGAGGAACAGTCACCTGTATCTTATGAAAATCACTACAATGTCAGCAGTCAGAGAGTGAATGCCTAATGGATGGAAAAATTCCAGTCCAGGCTATAAGAGTCAGTGACAGCAGGAGGGAGAGCTCTGCTCTGGGGTCAGAGTTAGTTCTGGTTCAAATCCCAGCTCTGCCGTGACCTACCCATGCAACTTTGGACAAGTTACATAACCTCTCCAGCCCCCAAACTCCTCAAAGATAAAATGGGCCTTTGGGGAGGAAGGGGGAGAGTGAAAAATCCACGTCAAAGATTGTTGGAAAGACTATATTAACTGGGTAGGTGTATCAGCCAAGCTTTAGCAGGAATCCAAATAGCAGGGATCCAATAGCACTGTCGCTTTGGGTAATTTGAGGCAAGTTTTGAAAGGGGACTTTATAGAAGCGAGGGCAGGATACAGTGAAACCTGTATTAGGACCTGTCCAGGTCCTAATAAATCCCAAAGCCTGGGAATGAGTTACCCTATGTGGAAAAAGGGGACTTTGCAAACGTGATCTTGAGGTGGGGAGATGATCCAGAGTGATTGGGGTGGGCCCAGTGTAATCACAAAGGTCCTTATAAGAGAGAGAAGAGAATCGGAGAAGATGTGATGACAGAAGCAGGGGTGGAGGGCTGTGGAGCCACGAGCCAAGGAAGGCAGGCAGGCGGAGAAGCTGGAAGAGGGAAGGAAGGAATTCTGCCCCCAGAGCTTCCGGAAGGAACACAACCCTGCTGACACCTTGACTTTAGTTCCCTGAGACTCATTTCGGACTTCTGACCTCTAGAACTGTACGATTTGTGTTGTTTTAAGCCACCAAATGTGTGGCGATTTCCTACAGCAGCCATGGGCGACTAATACAGTGGGGGATGGGGGCGGAGGTCTGCCCTGAAGAAGGTGTGACCTTTAATCAGCCCGGCCAGGAAATCCCCCCCCAAGAAAACAAGCAGAGGAAACAAAACCCTGACCTCTCTCTCCTCTGGAGAAGAAGTTGCCAAGAACCCAACTGAACCCAGAGGGAGACATGTCCATACAGATCAGCTTCCGGGGCGGAGCGCGGGGAGCAGAGGGGGGGACAGATGGGAAGAGACAGAGAGGCTCTCCAGCACCACAGGGAGACCTGGAGGAAATCGACGTCGGCTCGCACACCGTACACGAGGCGGGGGCCGCGCGTGAGTCCTGAGAAAGAGCAGGACGCCCGCAGTGCGGCGGGAAAATGAGACTCACCCTTAACCCTCAGATCAGAACCCCAGCAAGACAGACTCGGATCTGGGGCATGGAGGGTGGAAATCCTTCCAGAGCTTCCTGGCGGTGGGGGTGGGGGGTGGGGGTGGGGGAATGCCTTGAATGATCTAATAGGAGCCAGTGTGCAGAGGCGATCAACTCAGAGGCCACCACCCCTCCTCCTGTCTTAACCACCAATCCCAGCCCTGGCTACGTGCCCCACACACACCACACCCTTCAAGGATGAGATTGTGCTGGATGGAGAAGAAAGCCCAGGGTCCCAGGCATCGGCTGCCCCTCCTAGCCTGGCTCTGGCCAACTGCTACTGCCCATAGTACCAGCTGGGGGCATGCTCAGGCCCTGCCCTCAGAAACTAACATTCACAGGCCAACTTAGCTGAAACATGCAGCCTGGCACTAGCCAAGAAGGCAACTGTGCAGATTAAGAAAAGCTACCCTTGGGGCTTCCCTGGTGGCGCAGTGGTTGAGAGTCTGCCTGCCAATGCAGGGGACACGGGTTCGAGCCCTGGTCTGGGAGGATCCCACATGCTGCGGAGCAACTAGGCCCGTGAGCCACAACTACTGAGCCTGCGCGTCTGGAGCCTGTGCTCCGCAACAAGAGAGGCCGCGATAGTGAGAGGCCCGCGCACCGCAATGAAGAGTGGCCCCCACTTGCCGCAACTAGAGAAAGCCCTCACACAGAAACGAAGACCCAACACAGCCATAAATAAATAAATAAACAAAAAAAAAACAAAAAAAGAAAAGCTACCCTTTCCTTAAGACATTTTCCTGCCATCTACTGGGGATCTACAATAACTGCACATATCCAAGATGACAGTGAGGAAAACGGGGGCCCCCTGGAATTGTGCAATGCACAACCTGCACAACTGTGAGTGGCAGCCCCCCAGCCTGTCACAGAGCCCTCATCACAACTGGATGATAGTGATTGTGGCCTTTTTCGGTTTGTTGTCTGTCTCCCCAGCCCCCACCGAAACTACCGTCGGTGCCCCCGGCCAAAACCTCCCGGAACACGCCGCTAGATGAACGCACTGGGCAGTGCACTGTTGCAGTGAGAGAACACAGGGGAGAATACTGTTGGGTCATGTTTCTATGAAGCTCAAGAATGAGTAAAATGAATTTACGGTGTCCAGGGTCAGAACAGGAGGTGGTATATATTCACTGTCAATACAGTAGCCACTATCCCCTGTGATGACTGAGCACCTGGAGTTCAGCTGGTCTGAACTGGGACGTGCTGGAAGCATCAACTATACTTCAAAGACTTAGTGTGAGAATCAGAGTGCAAAGTGTCTCATGAATGATAATATGATAACATTCTTGACAGATGGGGTTAAAATTAATGCCACCTATTTCCTTTTTTATTTTTTTTAACATGGCTACTAGAAAATCGTAAGCTACCTTCGTGACCTGTATTATCTTCCTATTGGACAGAGCTACTCTCACCCCCTCCTGCCTGCGCTCAGAGGGGAAGGGAAGCCTGTGTCTCAGACTCAAGGTCATTCTGCAGCAGACCTCAGTGAACTGGGCATTTGTCAGCCGCCTGATCCCATCCAACTCTTCCTTTAGGAGGGTCTAGTTAAGGCGTTTTGACAGCTTCTGCAGAAGGTCTGACTTATTATTAGGATACACGGGTGTTGCACACAGGGAATCAGATCTTAAAAATTCTCTCTTCTTCCTCCTTTTTTTCTCCCTCTTCCTCTCCCTCTGATCTTCCTACTCTTCCTTTCTCCCCCTCTCTCTCCTCTCTATACATCTGTCTCATTCCTCTCTCCCTCACCAACTTGCTTCCCTACTTCTCAGGCCACAAGGGGGGCAACAGGCTGCCAACTGGTCCCCAGTTATGCTGCTAACCTGTAACCACCTGGAGAGAGATCCCTCTGCTTTTGTCTCTGGGCGTCTCTCTCCTAACTCATCAAGGAACTGGCAGCCTGGCTGTGGTCACAGCCTGCCCTGGGCAACCAGCTCTGCAGAACGTAGGTCTCCGTCCTTCCTTCGTAATGCAGGCTGGAGAGGTGAGACCCACGGGCAGCCCCAGCTGGGGGCCTGGGATCGCTGAGCCTGTCAGCCAGGAGGCAGGCAAACCAGGGGCCTCGTAAGACATTCAGGAGAAGAACAGAGTGTGGGTGGAGGTTTAAAAAGAGGGGGGAATCCCATCATGCCACCAAAGAGTAGAGAAAAAAAAAATTGGTGAGGCAGAAAGAAAATGCTGGGATGCAAATAGAGCCACAAATTGTAAGTGGTGGAGAAAATGCTGGCAACGCATTTCAGCCCAGCCCTGGATCCGTCATAGACTCACTGTTGTGACTTTGGGTGTGTCCCTTCTCATCTCTGGCCCTTAGTTTCTCCATCTGCAAAATAAGCTGTTAGATACTTTCTGAGGGTCCTTACACATGTAGGAATCAAGATGTGTTTTTCATAAAGAAATGGACTATGTTGGCTCATGACCAGCAGGTATTTCTGAACCCGTGGTATGGGGCAGGCATTATTCTAGCTACTGGGGATGTGGCAGAGAACAAAGCAGGAGAAATTTCTCTGCCCTCCAGAGACCGTCACACTCAGTAAAAGCTGCCAGCCTCAAGACCGCTGAGGAGAGACAAATGCTCCATTACATCTTCAAATGATATTTTTATTGGAGGCAGGAGGAAAGGTGAGATTCTTCGTTCGTCGGATTCTCACACTAATGAGAATACCTGAAGTAATGGGGCAATTGTAATTAGGCCAGGAGCTCTGCACACGCGAAATGGCCATACGTAAGAATGGGGCCATACCTAACCTTTCCTTGAAAGCCCTGAGAGCGGAGGGATGGGGGAAAAGGCTGTGCAGGGGGCAGCCTCCCCCCAAACAGCAGGTACTTGGAGGCCGCCAAGGTGGTCCCTCATTCGCAGGCCGATCAATCAAGGTGAAGTTCAAGACAGAGTCTCTGGTACAAGACATGGGAAACCCAGGGAGGAAGAGGGGAAGACAGGCAACCAGATGGTGGCTATCCGAGGACTCAAACCTGGGCTGCCAGGCTGTCATCACGCAGACGGTGGTCATGGGGAAGCCAGGGCTCCAGCACTTTCCATGAAGCATCTATTATTCAGGGGAAATCAGGAGCCAGGGAAGGCCCAGGTGGCCCCTCGCTCCCCAGCTCTCTCCACGCTCACCTGCTGCCTGGGCCCCACAGGAGCAACAGCCTTGCAGGAAATTAAAAGAAATGCCAGCTCCGCTCTTCAGTTTGGGTTATCCGCACCGCTGCCACTTACTGAGCCCAGCTGTGTGACCCGGGCAAGCGGCATCCTCCCCAGAGCTGAGGCTCGTCTGCCAAGTGGCACCTACACTGCCCACCGTGAAGCAAGGGAAAAGGCACTCAAAAAGGGGCGCTGATTCGTCCCCGGGCTCACGCCAAGCCTCCAGCGGAGCCCGCGCTGTTGAAGGTTGAACTCTTGGCTAAATGCATCTGACTGAGGTTGCCTGGCCATTTCTCATGGACGAGGAGGTGGCTTGGCCTGTGACAAGCGGTAACTGAGCATGCGCTATAGCCCTTTGCCATGCCACCAACTTCGGGACACGCACCAAACTCTTAGATGCCCCGTCTAGCTGAGCCCCTCTCATGGCGAGGGTTCTGCCACTGAAGGGGTCCTCACCTCCTGAGAGGGGGCCGTGCCCAGTGGGGCAGGAAAATGCTGACTCTAGCCCCCATTCATCTGGGTCGGAGTTCAAATTCCGCCCCTGCCCCTGACTAGCTGGGTGACACATGCTTCTCTACCTCTTAGCTTTCCTTCCCTCCTTCCAGTCTGGAGGAGACTTGATGCCTGACCAGCAGCATCCTGGCAGAGAACAGGGGGCCCAGCTGAAGGTGCCACTGCAGAGAGCTGAATGAAGGTGCAGATGGGGTTGGGGGAACCAGCAAAGAATGAGGGGCACCTTGGGGGACGAGTGGGGGTGAAGGACCAGGGGAGGGGCTGCTGCTCTGGGGAGCAGGGAGAGCTGTGGCCTAGAAGGGCTCCCTGACCCCAATTGTGACCACAGGACAAAGAGCACAGACACGGCAAAACCACAGCCCAGCGAGAAGGGAGTGGGAGAAACAGAGACCCAGCCTTACTCTCCTCCCACACTGATCTCCTGCTGGTACCTCCTGTTGGCCAAACCCAACTGGAGGCTGGAGGGCCTGGGAGCTGGGACACATCAGCATGTTGAGCCTCTCAGGGGACAGAGCAGGCCAGAGAACAGATCTGGGGACAAAAAGAAACCAGCTGGCTGTGGTAGGCTCTATAATGGCCCCCGAAGGTACCCACATTCTACTCTGCAGAACCTGTGAATAGGTTACCTTCGTGGTAGCAGGGACTTTGCACGTGTGCTTAACTTAAGGGTCTGGAGATGGGGAGATCATCTTGCATTATCCAGGTGGGCCCAATGTATCCACAAGGGTGCTTATAAGAGGGAGGCAAGGGGGTCACCACAGAGGGGATGTGATGACGGAAGGCGAGGAACACAGACGGAGTGGAAGATGCTGCTCCGCTGGCTTTGGAGACAGAGGATGGGGCCACAAGCCAAGGCATGCAAGGGCTTCTAGAAGCTGGAATAAGTAAGGAAACGGATTCTCTCCTGGAGCCTCCAAAAAGGAAACAAGCCTAGTGACCCATTTGGGGACTTCTGACCTCCAGAATTGTAATGGAATAAATTTGTGCTGTTTTAAGGCATTAAGTTTGTGGTAATTAGCTACAGCAGCACTAGAAGCCTAATACACCTGCATAGTACCCAAGGGGGTCCCTCTGTCTGGTCCCCAGCCCCCTGCCACCCTCCCAAATCACTCTCTGGTGTTGTGTCACGTAAACCCCACTAGACAGAGGTCAGGAGGGTGGCTCAGACATGGGAACAAATTCCTTGGTTAAGCAGTAATGATTCTCAGAGGGGGCAGGCCAGAGGGGGAGTAATAGGGAAGAACAATTGGTACTAGATGTTTCTTTCACTTTAACCTTTGTGTTCTATTGCTTTTGCTTCCAGCTAAGAATGTTGCCTATAGCCTGAAATATACAGGATAGCCCATTCTCAAGGCTCTGACCTTTAAGGGTATAACACTTTTCCATTCATATAGAGATAAAAAGTTGCAGAACAGAGAATAACAGTCATCTTGTTGGAGGTTTACAGGAACATCGCAACCTGACCTAAGGAGACAGCTGCAACAACAGAGGATTCTGGCACCGAGAAGTTTGCAGCGAGCAACAACACCCCTCTGTCACCTTGCTTTGCTGAAACCCTCTGGGGAGTTCGGGGTTTTTTGGGAGCACGAGCCACCCGACTCCTTCCATAGCTCTGCAATAAATCTTTCTCTGCTCCAAACTCCCAACGTTTCGGTTTGTTTGGCCTCCCTGTGTGTCGGGCACAAGAACTTGTCCAGTAATAGGGGCTGTGAGGCCCACACAAGCCTGGCTCACATTTACCCCTCTAACTGCTCCCAAACTAAGCCTATAGACATGCTCTGGGTTGCTCTCTAATAGGAGTTTCATATTTTTCTCCTTTTGTTTTTTAAAAAAACATCATACCCCTGTTTGGACTGTCTGGTGACGGAGGCAACACAATGTAGAACAAAAAGGCCCAGCCCAGAATCCTGGAAACCTGGATGCTAATCCCCGTCTACCCCAGCTTTGGAGTGGCATCTAGAAAGTTACTGGCCTTCTCTGAGCCTCAGTTTCCCCATCTGTACAAGGGGATGAGACTGAGGCCCTAGTCTGCTGGCATGCTGATTCCATGGTTCTAAACACCTCCCCCCTGTCGCCAGTCAGCCTGACCCTGTAGGAGTCGGGGTGGTCAGGGCCCCTGGAGGGCCGTCACCTCCAGAGCCCAAAGCTTTCCCGGCCAAGTCCAGCTCCTGGACCAGGAACTACAATCTGCTTGTTCTCTGCTGCCCCCTGCTGGCCGCTCAAAAACAAAGGCTTCCTGCTAGATAGATCCCTTGGAAACAGTCAAAAGGGACCCTCAGGAGATGCCCCTGCTACTTCCTGCATGCACCGGCCTAGACCTGGCCAGCCAAGACCTCCTTGGAGACACAAGGAAGCCAGTGCAAGGACCAGAGGCCTGGCTGGGGAGGCTGCCTGCTGTGGGGCCCGGAGTCAGCTCTCCCCATCTCTGCATTCCACCTCCCCCGGCACTAGTGAGATGAAGTATGAGATGCCGTGAATTCTGAAAAGTGGTGATGTCCCATTCGCTGCCTTTGGATGACAGTAACAAGAGGATGGTGTGTCCTTGTTCTCTCTCTCTCTCTCACACACACACACGCACACGCACGCACACACACGAATTCACACGAGAAGCACACAAAGAGCGTGCTTGACAAGGCAAAAATTAGCAGGAGGGAGTCCACTGAGAAGACCAAGAGGGCTGGACCAGGAAGGAAAAGAGAGACCGTGCAAAAACCATGATTAAGAAGCTGAGGGTATGTCAAAGGCACATTATGATTTGTGTCCCCCATTTAAAAAGAAAAGACAGGCAATTAGAAATGCTGGGTGCACATGAGGTTGGGGGAAAGCTGGCCTAGAAAGCCATGAACCAAAATGTGGCTTTATTTTAATCCACTGGATGCCATGTGAGAAAGAATTCCCAGGGCTTTTGTAATAGAAATGTCTCAAATGGCTGCTGCAGTTTGTGGGGGGAGGTCTCCAGTTGTTTGAGTTCAACACCTCCTCAACTACTAATGCCAGGGTGTCTCCCACCACACTTCATGGGGGTCCGGGCCCCTACCCCTCTTTGTTCTTGGGCTTGCAAATGTCCTGGGGCCTCAGGAGGGGAGCCTTCCACCCAGGATGCACTGGACAGGACCACACAGGGTCCTGGGATACATTCAGGCATCAATCCCGCTGGGGGGACCACAAATGAAGTGAGATCTTCACTGTCCCCAGGAAAAGGGGAAGTAGTGGGGACGCTGCACACAGAATATGGACAGGACAGTGGAGGCTGGGAAGCTTGCAGACCACAGTTCCTGTCCTCAAATAATGCCATTTGCCGGGCTCTTCATCTGCTTCTGAGCTGCCCCTGAGACTCTGGCTGTCCAGACACCACCCAGGCCTGTTTTCAGGGCAGCCAGGAGCAGATGAAGGTCCCTTCTGCTCTCATCCCACAGCCTCCACCCTGCTCCTCCTTCTCTAGCTCAGAGCCTTCTTTCCGGCCTCAGGACATTCCTCCCTTCCGTCTTCTGCAGGTCATAATGTCCCCTTCCTTGGACTTCCTTTAAAATCTCCACCTGGTTCTCTGACAGTATACCTGGCAGCCCATCAGACACCAAGCCTGATTCAACCAAAAATCAACCCTCTTTCCTCAACGGTCGGAAGACTTAAACCTCAAATCTCCCAGTGCCACAAAAGGGAAGAAGAAGGGGGGGGGGGGAAATCCCATGTTAAAATAGACGCTGCCACTCCAGTAGCCAAGGAATATCCTCATTCTGGTGGTCCAGGGGTCATGAATTTGGAACCACAAAAAATTGCAATCACACTACATGGCCATATTCAGGTAAATGATGTCTATTGATTTTTCAATTTTAGAGTCAACCGATGGACAAAGCATAGAAGACTTCATTTTGGTGACAGACAGAACACAGACGTTAACAGCTGGGATGATGGGAGAGTAAAGGTACATCAAACCGGTTAGGGAGGAGGAAGTGGGAGATGAGAGGGGAGGTCCCAATGCTGACACCCTCATCCTACACAGAAGAGAGTCCCTGCGGCCCAGCAGAGAGCTCTAGGTGAAGAATAAATACCAAGTTACAAAAATCACCAAGCAAAGAACCAGCAATGTAACTATCTGAAATTAGGAGAAGGGGAGGGAAGGAAGGGATCAGAAAGCATCAAAGCATTCAATTCTCACTTTTCAATGACGTGGGGTAAAAAGCACACGTGGGGAAGCTGATTTAAATATATGGAGATAGAGAAAACTACCAAAAGAGTAAAAAACAGGGTCCATTAAAACTGCTAGCTCTAGGCTAAGGGATGGGAGAGGTAGGGCAGGAAACTTCATTTTTATCCATAAGCTCTTCTGTGCCCTTTGGGGTTTTTTGGGGGGTTTTTTGTTAACCCTGGCATGTATCAATAAAAAATGTTGCTTGCCACGTTAGTAAACAAAGGATGTTGCAGCCACCCACAATGTGCACCCTGAGAGGATTCAGGATGGAGAAAAGCAGGATATTGAGCCTACATATAATAGTTAGGGTGTATCTCAAAGGAATATTTTCAAGGAGTCCAGACTCTTGCATCTTTCCATACCTAGAAAAGTGCTAATAAACTCATTAACTTGAGGTGTCTGATTTTCTTTCATTAACGGTAACCTTTTGAAGTTCCGACTATCTGGTCTTTGTTACGAGAACTCCTGTACATCCTGGCTCCTTCCTTACCTCTTCGGAGCAGTCCCTCAGGGCCATCTGAGAGGCTGTCTTCTGGGGCGGGAGTCCTCAGAAAGTCCGCTGAATAAAACATAATTCTCAACCTCTAGGTTGTGCATTACTTTTTCAGTCGACACATGCATTATTTTGACTTTTAAAATTAAAAGTTTAAAAAGTGACACCAAACTCCTGGCCAACTGAACCAGAAACGGCCAGGCCATCTGCTAGCTGCCCAGTGCCCTGCTCTCCGGCTGGGGCGGAGGGGTCAGTGCGCGGCGAAGGGGCGGCGGGCTGGGGAGGGTGGGGGAGGGGCCGATAGCGGCGGGGGCCGGAAACGGGAGGCCTGGCGCCTGCGCACTAGCCCAGCATGTTCCGGCAGCGCAGGCGCTCTTCCTCGCGTTTCTCCTCCAGGCGGTTCTCCAGCAGCCTCAGCTCCCTGCGCACCACCTTCCGCATGGACGGCTCCAGCTCCAGCACTTTCTCCAGGTCCGCCTTGGCCTCTGCCTCATTCCACACCTCGGCGTGAGCCCGGGCCCGCACGTAGTAGGCCTTCGCGATGCCTGCGGGGAAGATCCAGCTGGACCCGCCACCCAGCCCCAGAGGCAGCCCCGACCCCGTGCCCGGCGGGGCTTGACCAGCTGACACAACCCTTAACCTTGACCCTGATCCTTAACCTCTCTGTACCTCCAGAGCCCGTCTCCTCCACTATAAAATACGGACGATGATAATCGCAGTACCTACTTCCCTCCCTTCCGCGGACCCTTCCAAGGCCCTGCAACTAATTTTACATTCACAACTTTCTATTCTTTTCTTACAGAAGCGCCCCAAATGGTGCAAGCTCCAGGCCCAATCCCTGCACCTGTCCCTTACGGTCACTATAAGGATTAAATGAAATGATAAATGCAGAGAATTTAGCGTGTGACGCAGAGTAAGTGATGTAACGTTCTTCAAACATCGTCTTCACAAGTATCGCCATATCCGCGCATCACGGATCCTAGAATGTACTTAATATTGTTCTCTGTATTGATTGCCCCCATTTTTAAAACCCGTTTACCGCTGCACACAGGTTTGGTGAACTGCTTATATTTTGCCCTAATGCACCTTAAATATCTCCCACAATAAGTACAGCTCATTCATTACCTGTGGTATCGTTATAGGCTTGGGAAAACCCTGCTGCGTGGAGGCGAGTTTTGATGCCCTGACAGGGTCAGAAGAGAAGGCCGCGGAGATCTGTGCACGTGACTCCGGCCCCCTGGGCGAGATTGGGCGCCCCTCCCCGCCCCAGCCCAGGACCCGCTTCACGCCGCCCACCTGGGTGGTGCCGGAGGATGTCACTGGTGTGCTCCAGCACCTCGTAGTACTCCCCCTTCTTCAGCAGACATTGGCAGTAGTTCAGGATCAGGGTGTTGATCATCTTCTCCAGCTTCAGCCACTGCACCTCCCAGGGTTTCTCCTGCCCGGTGAAGAAAGGTCTGCGGCTGCCCTGCCCCCACCCCTCTCCCCCCGCGCGCAGGGCCAGTGCTGGGCTGCTCCTCCCACATGCACCCCGCTTCCCAACCCCCTGGCGGGCAGCCTCGCACCTTGGTCTGCAGGTTCCTCAGGCAGACGATGGCTTCCTGGTACTTGGTAGAAGCCTCCTCGTAGCGGCCCAGCTTGAAGAGCCGGTTTCCTTCTCCATGGAGGATGGGCACCGCCTGCATCTTCTCATCTTTACTCAGGTTCCAGGTCTCCCTCTGGTACTGGCTGGGGGCCTCCACCTGCCCCAAGAGCTGCAGGTCAGTAAGGCAGGGACCCCGAGTGCTCGAAGCCCAGCAGGGCAGGCCCTTTCCCTTGCAGGGGACCAGAGAAAGTGGACCAGAGAAAGTGGACCCAGCACATCTTGCTGAAGTCATTTCTTCATTTTCCACAGTGGAGATCGCGGGCAGAATCATGCTTGCTGGCCGAACACATACAAATGGGGGAAGGAAGCAAGAAGCCCCCCACCCAGGGCCTTACCCTAGATCAGAGCCTTTGTGCAAATTAAGAAAAGGTACTCCTTTGTCAACACACTTTACTTCTAATATTCAGAAAATTGCCATGATACTCATTTCATTAGAACAGGACACTTTATTGCCTGTTGGAATCTGCTGGAATCTGTTGGAAAAAGATTATTATAAAAGCACAAATATATAATGTCTCTAATGAGCACCTTAGAGGGGATGCCCTCTTGCAGTGCACAAGCCGCACAACTGTTCAAGCAGGCCCCTTGGTGACACAGTTCTTATTTATTTGCACTCACCCATGTAACCCTCAGGCTGAGCCTCAGCCTTGGCCATTAGCTGAGTCCTGCCCTGGTTTGACCCTCTCCCACCACCCCACAGACAAGGGCCACCAGTCATTCTGGGGTCTGGGGGGGACACTGTGGGCGGTTCCGTGCAGCCTCTCCCACTACTGGAGAATGAGATCGGAACCCACAGACCATAGGGACTGGGGCTGAGGATGTAATTCTAGACTTTTGGAAAAAAAGGGAAGTAGATAACCAATAGAAATAAAATGCCTCCAAGAAGAAAATAACATTTTTAAAAATTAGTCCCAAAAGGGCTTTTCCCTTGGAAAAGGCAAAGTACCGTTTTTTTTGGGGGGGGGGGAGGGGTCCAATTCCAGTTCCCCTGTGGTTTATGAACCCTTTATCGTTCTCTAAAGAGGAACTGGGTGATGTCCAGTGACCCGTGGGGCTGGGCTCCCCTTGATGCCCACTGACCCCTGTTGCTCTTCGATGCTGGTACAGTACCTACCCCGCCTCCCATGCCCCAGGGTCACACCTGCAGCAGCTCTATTACGAAGATCAGTGGCTGCGGCTCCTTCTGCAGTTCATCCAGGTCCTCGTAGCCCAGTGTGTGGTAGGCGAACATGTTGGCCAACCCACAGGTGTGCACGTGCCACTCAGTGGGGTCCTTGCCCTCCGCCATCTGCCGCAGGCTCCGGGACAAGATGGGGTAGACCCCTGTGTGCTGTGGGGAAAATTGGGCGGATGGCATCAGGCTGTCTGCTCAGAGCCAGCTGGACCACAGAGAGCCCCACTCTGGGGCCCCCCCAGAGCAGGACTCCTGCTCTCTCCCTACACCTGCCCCATGGCTGTTACTACTCATCACCCCAGCGTACCCCCACTAATCACTGTGGTTACCTGTGTGCCAGGGAGAGCGCGCTACACCTATTAGCTCCTTTAATCCTTAAGGTGACCCAACGAGGGAGGCACTACTATTCTCCCCATTTTAGAGATGTGGGAACTAGAGCCCAGAGAGGTTAAGTGATTTGCTTAAGGTCACACAGCTAGGAAACGAGAGTCAGGTTTCAAACCCAGCTCCGGGGACCATGCTTTAGCCGCAATGCTATGCTACCTCTTGCTGGCCCTTGTGGTCGACTCTAACGGGTTTCTCTCCCAAGGAGACCCTCAGTCCATGAAGCCTGTGACCCACGAGGGCCGGGTTGGTGTCCTGATGGTGCTGCTGACTGGCAGTGAGTCCAGGTCACTGCAGCTCCCTGAGCTCCCATCCCCTGGGTTGCACCTATCTGATAGTGAGGCTGGTGTAGGGGTTAAATAAATGAGATGGCGCAGATATAGGGCCAGCTCACCACAGCTTCCCCCAGCACCAGGAGCTGGGGTGGCCACCCTCAGGGTGGAAGAAGGCTAGGAAAATCAGCTGCTTGGCATCAGGCAAGGCCTGTAGCATTTTAGGCCATTTTAGGCCTCAGCTGCCCCATCTGAGCTGGGATGCCCCACAGACGAGCTCTGAGAACCGCTCTCCAGGGGCTGGGTTCTGAGATGGCCCATCTCAGGCTCCTGCGCCGCAACTCCAGTAAAGACACACCACTGGGAAAGTGAAGGGGCAGGAATGGTTCAGCTTGGTCCCCAAGTCACCAGCAAGGGGATGAAGGTCACCCCCTCCCTGCCTCCACCAGCCAGGATTAGCCCGGAGTACCTTCGGCTTCTTTGTGAGCTGGGTGACCAGATGGCAGTTAAGCCTGTTGAGATTAAAGCTGGATGAAGAGAGGGAGGGGCCCCCCCGGGAACAGCTTGCTGGGGGGAGGGCGCACTCCTGGCCCTCACGTAGCAGCCCCAGCTCGCAGCCCCCTGCCTCCCAGAAAGTCAGTGCTGAGCTGCTGACCCCAGGAATGGGAGGCTGCTTGGACATGACCTCAGACCAATGCCTTGTCCCATTAGCCACCTGCCACCCTAGTGCTACCAGGGATGCTGGTTGGCACGGTGGACTGTAGGATGCCACCGGGAGTGGGCAGAAGTCCCAAGAAGAAGAATACAGGCCAGAAGAAGGAGCAGAACTCCAGGGCCCCGCACCCACCTCTGCAGCACCTCCGCTGAGACTGGGCAGGGGAACCCCAGGACCACTGCCCCTCTCTGGGGCTTCAAGGCCACAGCCTGTTTCTGTCTGAGGGGCTCTATCTATCTGGAAATTGCAAACTGGCATCCTGGAGGCCACATTCAGCTCCCATATTCGTTTTGTTTTATCCTTCACGTGGTGGGGTTTTTGTGTTAATTAGTTGCCAACACTTAAGCATTGAGAGAACTCATGGACTAATGAAAATCTCTGGTTTGTCTCTAAAACTCAGACTATCCAGCCACACCCGACCTGCCCCTTTCACACAGCAGCCATCCCGTTGGAGCTGAGGAGCAGCTGCCCCCTGTGGATGGAGCAGATGACCTTCAGTCACCCAGGGGCCCTGGCCCTTGTGGTATTTGAGTTTGCAGCCCCTGGCCTCACTAGACTGGGCACCAGTAGAAAATTCCTCGTAGAGACCAGTGTGCTCCCTGGGTAGAGGGGGTGGTAGTGCATTTCAGGGCAGAAGCTCCCAGAGCCCCTGACGGCCCCTGCCTCTTCATACTTCCTGGCCTGGATGCTATGTCTCTTACCACTTCTGGGCCTGGTGAACTCCTATTCATCCTTCAACACCCAGCTCAATGTCACCTTCTTGAAAAAATTCCAGTGTGCTCCCCTCCTGTGGCTCTATACCAATCTGTCCTCACTCATTTATATCGTGGTGCTACCTGCCCTGCATTGTAATTGCTTAGGTGTCTGCTCCTCCTCCAGAATTCGAGTTCCTTCAGGGATGGGGACTTTGCCTGTTTAGCCTCTAACATCTAGCACAGGCCAAACCTGGTGCACTGAATGTTTTCAGATAGATAGACCTACAGATAGATGACGGGTGGATGCTTAGTGATGGAAGAATGGATTATGAATAATTCTGGTTGAAGGGAAGGATGGATGAATTGATGCCTAAGTGTGTGGATAGAAGGATGGATAAAACATGGATGCATAGGTGGGTAAATGACTCTGGAAAGTGTGTGTGTGTGTGTGTGTGTGTGCGTGCATGCGCAATCATAGCAGCTGTGAGCTGGGGGGAGATGAGGGGGACTATTGGAAAAACCAGTAATCATCGTGGCATAAAAATTACCAGCCTGTGAGATGGGCAGTGCACTCATGTGACCACTAATGTGATCAAAAGAACACAGAGTCCACAGGAAACCAAGAACCATGCCCACATTACGGGAATAACCTCAGCTTATGGTTTTGCAAACAACAAATCAATCAACCCATCAAAGAATTTGACAGCCTTTTATGCACTCAGCACTCCTACATTAGCAAATATGCATCCTATGGAGAAGGAGCCCTTGTTGGTGACCAAGCTTTGTCTAACATATGGCCTAAATTACGGGCACATCTGGGTCTGAAAAAGTACAGGAGCACTATAAGCAAAGTCAATAGATACCATTTTAAACTAATTGAAACCACAAAGAAGCCGATTTTCTGAAGACTCGACTTGTTCAAAATAAAACATCTTTTAAAAAATTAAAACATCAGGATAAAGAGTAACATAAGGACTGGTACAAAGAAAAGATGCTCAACTAATATTTGCTAAGTGAATGAAGAAATGAATAACACGTTGGCTAGGATCCCCTAGGGGTAGAGGATGGCATTGCAGCCTGGCTCTATTAGACATTGTAACTGGAAACAGTGCATAAGGAGGGGACCAGGGATCCATCCTTGATCCTATCCCTTAGCTTGTTTGACCCAGAGCAAGTTACTTTCCTTCTCTGAGTCTTTTTTTAAAAATATTTATTTATTTATTTGGTTGCACTGGGTCTTAGTTGCAGCACGTGAGAACTTTAGTTGTGGCATGTGGCATCTAGTTCCCTGACCAGGGATTGAACGCAGGCACCCCCCTGCATTGGGAGTGCAGAGCCTTAGCCACCGGACCACCAGGGAAGTCCTCCTTCTCTGAGTCTTATACTTCCTCATCAGTAAATCAAGGAAGTTAGTCTCTAGAATGCTTCTAGCTCAAAATAATAAGCTCCCACTTCTCAATTGCCCTGTCCCATGATTTGCCCTAGTATACATCAGATCAGGTAATCCCCACAACAGCCCCTTAACACGGGGATTTGTTAATTTATAGATGAGGAAATGGAACGCTAGTAGGGAAAAGGGACTTCCCCAGGGTCACACAGCTAATAAATGAGCAGAGTTCAAATTCCGGTCTCTCTTTCGCTCTCAAATTGCTTTTTCAAAAAGTCAGTGGCTCCTGGTGAAATAATGAATCTGGGCATCCACCCAGAATCCAATAATCCTTCCCAAAAGTGAGGGCTGTGAGGTGGGCCCTGCACCCACATCACCAGCCAGCCTTGACATCGATTGTCACTTTAGCAGCACCTATTCTTTTGGGGGAATCCATCTTCATCGCTACCGTAGCTGAGAAGGAGCAGGCAGGGTTCTCTCTCCAGAGTTTTGTTTTACCCTCTCTTTCCTGAAACACAGCAGCCCTGCAAAGCGGATGGGCGGGGCCTACTTACGATGGTGTCACACCAGAACTCGGCCACCTCGCTGACCCGCATGGACGTCAGCAGGATCTCCCAGACCTCCAGCTTGAACATGTTCCCGATGATGATGTGCATGGGATGGCCCACCTGCTTGCTGTCATCTATCACCGTCCGCTCCTCATCACATTTCAGGGTTCGGAAATGAAAGGTCACCTGGTCACCAAGAGAGCAGACCCTGGTCTAGACATACCTCCCGAGGCCCAGCAGAAGCCACCCCTATCACCGACTCCCTGGGCTGTCCTCTCCCAGCCCCAATCAGACCTTAGGGCATCCCCCGCCAGCCTGCACTCCCCCACTCCCTCCTAAAGGACCCCATCCCACTCTCGACAGCTCTGCAGGTCAGGAAGTCCTTCCTTAAACACGCCCTAGATCTGAGGCCGCAGACCCAGACACATCCATCATCCATCTAGGAGCCCACCAGAGATTCCCGGACAAACACCCTGAGCCCTGAAGGCCCTTCCTTCTCCCACAGCATTTGGGACTTCAGAAAATTCCCAAAGCCCCACCCGCACTCCACGCTGAAGTTTAATTGAAGTTTAATTTGCAAAGTATCAAAAACACCCCGTGAATGGGCACCACTTCAGAGCTACCCAGATGCCTGGGGCAGAGGGAAGGGGAGGGGCGGTTGATAATTCCAGCAAGGACCTCCTGGCCATTTGTTGGCAAAGCTGACGAAGGCTGTTTGCAGTGCCCTGTGGCCAAGCTGGAATGCAGAAGGCTGCCATGGGGGCTTTTAACTGGTCTGGGGCGGGGGGGGCGGGCCCCACTCACTCGGGCTCCGGTGATGAAGTTTGGGAGCTCCCCCGTGCCCCCATGCAGAATGGTTTTCTTGATCCCTTCCACGTTGAGGAGCAGAGCGGCGTCCATGGCTCCAGGTGCGGGGTGACGTCCAGCCCAGCTGAGATAATCTGCCTAGAGGAAGGCACTTAGGTGGCTGAGCGGGGGAAGGGCGGGGGCGGGGCGGAGCGGGGGTTGGGTGTGAATGCGAGGGATAAGGTGAGGCCACTCCCGGCAGGCTGGCCGCTGCCCCGTCCTCTGCTTCTAGCAGTGACGCAGGGACCCTGCCTGACATCCACTGTTACTGCCTCAGCTTCGGTTCTAGCCCACCCTAAGGAGGAGGGAAGACAGCCGGAGCTTTCTTAAAGTAGACAGGAGGGGACTTCCCTGGTGGTCCAGTGGTTAAGACTCCGGGATCCCAATGCAGGGGGCCTGGGTTCAATCCCTGGTCAAGGAACTAGATCACGAACACAGCAAAGATCCGCGTGCTGCAACTAAGACCCCGCACAGCCAAATAAATAAATATTGAAAAAAAAAAAAAAAAGAAGAAGAGGAAGACAGGGAATGAGGAGTAGCAGCAGGAGAGAGGCCTCTGGCCACTGAAGGAGGAAAGGAGGGGGCACCGGAAGCCCCCTTTGCCCTGCCTGGTCCTGGGGCGCTGGTCCTGGTCTCAGACTCTTAGTCCCTTTGGAGCCCAGGCCGGGGTGCAGTCCTGCTTCCCTCTTTTCTGTGTCCCGCTATCTCCTCCCCAAGATCTGCCCGCAGGTTTCTGGCTTGGGAGAGCACTAAGACGGAGTAAGAGAAGAGGAGCACGTTTGGAGAAAGCTGAGGAACCCCACCAGCCCTGCTCCTGTCTCCCCTACAAGGTCTGGCTGAGGACAGTGAGCTCTCCCGTCCCCTTTGCGGGCTCTCATCCCTGTGCCCTGGCACCCAGGCAGAGCTTATTCTGGGCATTTGGGGTTTTAAAGTGAAAAATGACGTGAAGATGTGGTGTTTGGCGCCACCTTGTGGCCAATTCAAGTTCTCATGCCTCGGCTCCCCCAGGCCTTGAGGGTGAGAAGGATTCTGAGCAGCACAAAACGTGCTCTTCTTGACCAGAGGCTGTGTTACAGGGAGCAGGGACACAGGACCCTGCCACAGGGAGAGACGGGAACACGGCACTAGGAGCCCAGGAGAGCTGCGTTCAAAGGGCTGAGCCCACCTCTTATTTCCTGACCTTGTGGCTTTGGGTATCTCTCACCCTATCTCCACTTTCCCAACTGAAATGGGAAAATCGACCTCTCCTGCCTCCCTCTCTGTGAAATTGAGAAGTTTCCCTGAAAACTGAGTGGGACCCCCAAACCCAGCATCCCTAAAAGTTTTGACTCCCATGAGGAACCACTGGCATACAGCAGGGCCAAGCCTGGGCCAACTGGTCTGGGCCACAAACCCAGACTGGAGCAGCTCAATCACCCCTCCAAGACCCCTCCCTGAGTGCTCAGAACCTCCCCACTGTGGGCCCAGCTCCATCTCTCTCTGGGGACAGGGGATAAGGTGGAGGGGGGTTACAGAGGTCCTCCTTTTCTGTTCCATTCTTTCTGCAGCCACATAGCAACCTAGAGCAGTCTGCATGCGTAGGCGGTAAGATGGATACTTAGATGGTAAAACTACAAAGAAAAATCAGAGCGATTCCCATAAAAGTCAAGGGAGAGAGGACCAGAGCAGGGGCAGTGGTTGCTTCTGGGGTCCTGGCAATATTCTGTTTCTTCACCCAGGTGATGGTTACATGGGTGTTGGCTTTATAAGTATTCATGCTACTAGCCTTTACGTTTTAGGCATTTTTCTGTCCGTGATATCATTCACAATGGAAGAAAAAGTTCTAATTGGGTCTCACCTTGCTCAAAACTCTCCCTCTGTTTCAATTGCTTCCCTTTGCAGAGAGTCGAAAGGCACACATGGGGACTTCCCTGCGGTCCAGTGGTTAGGACCCCACGCTCCCACTGTAGGGGAGGGACGTGGGTTCAATCCCTGGTCAGGGATGTAAGATCCCACATGCCACATGGTGTGGCCAAAAAAAAAGAAAAAAAAAAAACGAAAGGCGCACATGGATTGCAGAAATACCTAGGGGTTGAACTGACAAATTTGGCCCATGGTTGGCAAGGGTGAGGGGTACAAGCAGAAGGGGGTGTTGAAGCTGAGGCCGGAAGTTTCAGTTTCACTGCTGAGAAAAATGAGGTGCTCAGGCCACAGCCTCCAGAGGGACCCCCAGCCACTGTTTGGCCCACAAACTAACCTCCTAATGGACTTCATAAAAATGCAATTCTAATAACCTCAGTCCCCTCCGAAAATTCAACAAAGGCTTCCCACCGCCATCAGGATACATTCTAAGCTCCTTCCCTGGCTGATGGGGTCCTTCAAGCCCTGCCTCTTGCCATCCGGCTCCTGGCCTCTCCATCTCGCTCAGCCTTCCTCTGCTCCTGGAACTTGATGGAGCTCTGGCCTCCCAACATCGGCCTTTGCAGATCCCTCTATTGGAAATCCTCTTCGGCTTTGTCCCCCTAACTCATCAGCTAAAACATCATATGCTAAGGGAAGCCTGCCCCGACCCCCCAGCTCCAGTGGGTTCCCCATTCCTTTTACACCCTCTCATCGTCCCCTAGCACCTCACATTCATGACATTTTGCACAGTTTAATGTCTGCTTCTTGCATCACACTGGCAGTTCCATGAGGTCAAGGTAACTGGTGGAAGTTTCCTGTTAGACAGGGAGCCTTCAGGGCAGGGCAGGGCTGGAGCTCCTTCTCCTCCTCCAACCTCCTCCCCAACAGAGGCAAGGATGGAGCTGGACCCAGAAAGCCTCAGCCTGGAACCACGGACTGGTTTTTCCTCCTTACAAGGAGGACCAGGAGCCCCTGTACCCACCACCCCTCCGCTGGGAGCCTGCTCACCTCCGTACATTTTCCTTCCCACAACCTTGCTCCACCCTCCACAGGAGGCCAATAGAGAGGCTCCTCGTTCAGAAGAAATTGTTTCTTCCTCCTCTTGTTGCCATGGAGACCGCTCTCCTTCACCTGCCCTTCCAGTCACAGAGCTGAGGGAGGCGGGCTGAAAGCTTCAAGCAGGGAGGGCCTCAGCGTGCATTCAACCCCTCGTTCCTGATGCTTGATGAGGCCGTGGAATCTAAGGGTAAGAATTCAGGTTTCAGAGTCAGACCTTCAGGGTTTAAGTTCCAGCTCCGACCCTCTGTTCCATCTTGGGCGAGACACCTCACCTGTCTGAATCTCAGTTTTGTCATCTGTAATGGGAATAAAAATAGTACCTGCTTCATAGCGTTGCTGTGAAGATTAAGGAAGATTAAAGAAAGGAAATGCACTTAGCAGACACATGGTAAGGGCTTCACGCATATAAGCTATTGTATAGATGCCCGTGATGTACGACCCAGGCACTGCGACAGGCAGACAGGCACGGATGGACAATGGCAACACGACAACCAATTTGGGAGGATTTGTTTCTACATGTGTCATCTTCCCTGAGTCTTTCCCACATGTTCAACTTAGTTTCCAGAAAAATAATAACTCTTGCTTTCCCCCCTCGTATTTCATTGGTAGAGGACACGAATTAAATTCCCTAATTACAATAATAAATCCAACAAGCATACAAAAAGTGTGGGAACAAACGCTTGGGAAACAACTCAGCTAGGGGAAGAAGTTGAGCAGGCAAAACCGAGCAGCGTTTTTCAAACCGCAGCTCACAACTCTTAGAGAGCCATTGTAACATAAACTTAGCGAGCTGTCACCAGGATTTTTTTTTTTTTTTTAATGAAATAGAAAATATGTCAAAGCACCTCACACATAGTCAAGTATCGTTTCAGGAAACTTTTGTTTTAGTTACACATATGTGTGTGTGCTGGGGGTCTCACCTGGGTCCTGGGCCCCCAGACATGATGTTCCTTGTGCAAGAAGAACCCCCCCTCCCCTGCCTCCCACCTCCCCGCATACACACTCAAACACACACAAACACACACATTCTTTGCTTGGTGAACTCATTTTCTAGGTCTCAGCTTTAAGTGACATACTTTTTGTGTCATAATTTTCTTTGATGAATCGATTACTGGTTATTTAATTTATTCATGTCCGTTTCTCCCCACACACTAGAGCTGAGCTCCTGGAGGTAAGGAATGCATCCGTTTTGTTGACCTTTGTGGACCATTGTTAGCACAGTGCTGAATCTATCAAGACACAAGTAGGTATTTGGAAAGACACATGAGGGGACATGGGGAAGGAGAAGGGGGGCCGGGAGAGACCAGGGTTGGATACACCTGCCGGGGAGAGGTGCAGGCTGAGGAGATGCAGTGTGGTACGCTGGTGAGGCTCATGGACCCTGGTCCCAGACTGAGTTTGAATCCTTGCTGCATACTAACCGGGGGAAATTGGGGCCCCACCTGACCTCCCTATGCCTCCGTTTCCTCATCTAGTCCTTGGCTGCAATGAGGGGCTCATGAGTTCCTCCTGTAAAGTGCTTGGAACACCAGTACCTGGTGTATAGTAAGTGCCTCGTATTAATCGTTCTCCTCCATGGGGAGGGTCCCTTCGCAAGGGTGTGGGTGAGATCACCCAGAGGTGAAGAATAGGGTTAAGGACTGAGCTTCAAGGGGCCCATCAGTCGAAACTTGGGGTGGGGGGTGGAGGGTTTTAGGTGAGGACGGCAGCAAGGAAACGGAAAGGGGAGCATGGCTAATACTGCTTTGAGGTGGAGGGGGGACGAGGCTTTCTAAACGGTGGATTTTTTAGTTTGGATGCTTAAGGGAGGGAGGGAGGCACTCAGCTGGATAGAGGGGACGGGGCGGGGAGCGTACTTGGAGGAGGAGGGGAGGTGCACCCAATCTGTCCCCTCTTCCAGGATGGACTTTCCTGGGGGTCAGCGCGGGTGGCAAGTTTGGGGGACAGAGGGTCAGTCTCCGGAAGGCACAGGGTCACGAGGGAAGTTTGAAACAAAACTTCCACAGGAACCCAAGGCTCCGAGCTCCCCCAGCCCAGGCTCTTTCTTACCAAACCACTGAGACCTCCAAGCAGGATGGGAGGGGCCCCTAGGAGCTCGGGACCCCGCCTCCGCCCCGCCGGGTCAGACCAGCCAGAACCCTTTGTAGTTAAGGAGGGAGCCCAGCGACCGGGGGCCGAGCGTCAGGAGGTGGCGCCGGGGCTGAGCCGGCGCGGGGGAAGGATTCCTCAAGCTGAGCGGGCGGGACCCCAGAATACAAAGAGGCCTCAACGCGCGGCTCCCGGCCCGCCAGACATCCAGAGGCATGAATGGGGAAGGCCGGGCCAATCCGAGGCAAGATTCACAGCCGCGGGCGCAGGGGCCAATGGGATCCCCGACGAGGCAGCGAGGCGGGGACGGAGCCAATCAGCTGTGAGGACAGGGCCAGGGGGCGGATCCACGCGATGTTTCAAATCGTCTGGATGGGTGAGGAGCAGCTGTGCTCGGCGTCTGGTTAGAGTTGGGCGCTGTTGGGTGAGTGCGGGCCGGGGCGTGGTAGGGCCTCTGTTCAGAAGGGACGGGAGGTGGGGAGAGGGGACCTCCCGTTAGGACGGACACGGTATGTGGGGCTTCTGGGTATAGCCGGATGGACATTGGGGTGTCTGGTCAGCCCGCCAGAGCGCGTGGGGTCAGGGCGAACCCGTGAAAGAGCCGCTGGTCCTGCCCTGGACCAAGGGCTGAGGCTCGGTGGCGGCCGGCCAGTCCTGACTGCCTCCCTCTCCGCCTGAGGCAGATAACGGAAAGGAGGCTGGGATGAAAAGACAGCTTGTTTCAGACACTTGCAGCCCGGGACACCTTGCTGACCGGCCTTGTTCAGCCTCTACCCTCTTCTGGGCCTCGCTGACCCCTCTTCCAGGAAGCATCCTCCTTCCTGCACCCACAGTTGCCAAGTGCCCCACCCCACGGGCCCCCATCCCATCTCTTCCCCTGGTACTCAGGGTGTCTTCGAAGCCTGGGAATGGGACGGTGGGGGAACGCCTTGCTGACCTCCCTTTGATCTCCAGGGTCTGCTGGGCAGAACAGACTCTCGGCCAGGCAGATGGCTTCTCGGTGGCCGGCCGTGGGGACCTCCATGCGTCGGAGGTCCCTACAGAGCCAGGAGCAGCTGGAGGAGAGCGAGGCCCTACAGCCTGCAGTTGGCCACGCAGACAGCTCCAGCGGGGCCCTGGACTCCCTGTGCAGACAGTTCCAAAGGAGGCTGCCCCTGAGAGCAGTCAGCCTGAACCTCAGGGCGGGCCCCTCCTGGAAACGCCTAGAAACCCCAGAGCCAGGACAGCCCGGCCTCCAGGCTGCAGCTCGCTCAGCTAAGAGCGCCCTGGGTGCCGTGTCCCAGGTAATGTCGAACGTGTCCAGGTATGGAGGGCTTTCTTGATGCTGGATAATAGCTGCCCCCAAGGAGCCCCCAAGAATATAGACTCTGTGAAGACAGGGCCTTTGATTTGTTCATTGCTGTGTCCCCAGCACTCCAAATAGTTCCTGGCATGTAGCGGGTGCTCAACAGATAACTGAATGAGTGAATGAAAGCAGTGTTGTGAGGAAACAGAGCCTCATAAGACAAGATGATAGAGCTGTATTGTGATAGGAAATTACATCCAAGGGGCTAATGGTGGGGGAACACCAAAAAGAAGCTTAGTCAGTGAAGGCTTCCCGGAGGAGGTGATTCCGTGGAATTCGCCCAGGAAAGGGGGAAGTATGAGGAGTGTACAAGGCAGGTGAAATAGTCCAGACCCAGGGCTGAGGGAGGGCAAGATGCTGAAGAGAACTGGCAGGAACTTAGTCTACGTGTGGCCAGAGGACAGTGAGCAACGTGGGACGTGAGAGGGGGTTCGGTGTGCCGAACATGTTTAGATGCTCCCAAGAGCGATTGGGAGCCCTGGGAACCAGTGGGAAGAATTTGCACCATGGTGGGAATTGGGTCCGATTAGCATCTTAGAACTTGTTCTTTAGCTACTTGATGAAAAGGGGGTTAGAAGAAGATTCGCCCCTGAGGGGGTCTGGGGGTCTGGCCTTGCAGAGGAGTGAGCAACTCCAAGAACTGCTCAGAAGGTAGCTTTGAGAGGATCTGGTATCAGATGAGAGGTGTGGGCAGGAAGAGGCCATGTGTGCTGGGGGTGACGGGTCCCTGGGCCTCCCAAGTGGCTGTGTCTCCAAACCTAGAGCTGGAGGTGTGGGGAGGCGTCACCTAGGAAGGACAGGAGCTGTGAGAGTGGACAGGCCTCCAAGGAGAGAACTGGGGGTGGGCAGGGCATCTCCTTGCTGTCTGAGTGGGAATCTGAAGGTTTGGGAGAGGGAAGCATTTCTGGACCCTTTGAGGAGAAGTCTCTGAGCCAAATGTCAGTCCCTGAGAAGGGTCTCTGTGCAACAGTGTGGACGGTAGATTAGAGTGAGGGAGACCAGAAGCCGGGAGAGAAATTACTTCACGGTATCCTGTGGGTAGGCCTGGTCTCCTCTGGGCCTCCCCTTTGAGTCTGGGTCAGTCTGTCCCGAAAGAGGGTTTGGACTTAGACCAAACGCAGACTCCATGAGCCAGCGTGGTTCTGCTGCTGACCACGCACTCACCCCCGGGGGCCCTGAGCTGGGTGCTTGCCGTGGACCCATTCCACGTGGACTCATCTGCAACCCTCACCCTGAGACTAAAAGCTGCCTGGATTTGTAGGACCAGCTGGTGGGCTGAAGTGTTGGGGGCATGGCCTGGCCTCTCGGGGGTAGCTCACTCTTGGCTTGTCCGTGCTGACCTTTCCGTGTACCTGTCGCAGAGAATCCAGGAGTCCTGCCAAAGTGGCACCAAGTGGCTGGTGGAAACCCAGGTGAAAGCCAGGAGGAGGAAGAGAGGGGCACAGAAGGGCAGCGGCCCCCCCGCTCGCAGCCTGAGCCAGAGGAGCGCCCGGCTATCAGTGGCTGCCCCTGCCCGCCCAGCCCTGGACCCCCGCGAGAGGGAGCAGCACCGCCTCTCCACCCCGATGGGCCCGCATGCCCACCCTCGGCGGCGGTCCAGGAGGGAGGCTGCCTTCCGGAGCCCCTACTCCTCAGCAGAGCCCCTCTGCTCCCCCAGGTACGTGCGGTAGTGCCTGCCCCGCAAACACTAACTGGGCCCTGGGGGCTGCTGAGCCCCTCCTGGGGCTACCTGGAGCCAGGGACACCCTGAGCGGAGTCACATCCGTGCTGTGGCCCAGCTCTGCGCCCTGCTAGTGGGGGATCTGGGGAGGTCCTTCAGTGCCTTAGTTTCCCCGTCTGCCAAAGGAAGAGACGAGCTTAACTCTGGGAGGATCACAGTCGCCCAAGCCTCCGGGCAGCCCAAAAGCAAGTTCTGAAGCCATCCGGAGGGCTGAGGCTCACCTGTCTACAAGATCACCTGCCCTTGACCTTGTGGGCCTTGATCCAGCTTTTCTCTGCCATCTGCTCCAAGCTGCTCTGATGTCACTTCCTGGAATGGGGGTCTGCGGTGACACGTTCCCAGCCCGTGTGGGTCATCTGGGCCCATACACCAGGCCCGGTGCTGGATGGGAAGGGCTCCTATCACAGGTTTCCAACTAGTGACTGATATGTGTGGCTTTTCCTTCTGTTCAGCGAGTCTGACAGTGACCTAGAGCCCGTGGGGGCAGGAATCCAGCATCTCCAGAAGCTGTCCCAAGAGCTGGATGAGGCCATCATAGCCGAGGAGAGGTGAGCTGGCATACCATGCTTCAAAGGGACATGGCCGGGAGGGTCCGCCTTGAGCCAGCCACTTTTTTTTAGGCAGGCTCTGGCTCTGCCCTGCTGTGTGACCCTGGTCGGCCCTCTCCCTCTCTGAGCCTCTGTCTCCTCTGCAACATGCCTTGGTCTCCTCCTTGATGAAAGACCTAGACTGGGGTGGTGGTTAAGGACATACCCCGCATGTATGTGGCCCCCTGGGCCTTGGTCCCCCACATTTGTCCATCACGTGTGGCCAGGTCCCTGGTTCCTGAAAGACCCGCCCTTCCTCTGCCACTCCCCATGGCTCCTCTCAGCCCTGCCCGCCCATGGAACTGGGGAAAGCATCCTGGCTGCTGTGAAATGCCTGGTCTGTCTGCTTAGGACACCATCCCGGGGGCAGGGCCTGGGCCTGGAGCTGCCCTAACTGGGGGCCGTTTGTACGTGGCTGTGACGGCCTCTGAGGCGGGGCCTGCCGGCTCTGACTACATGCTGAGTGGGCCACGTCCCGCCACGTTGCCAGGTCTGCTCTTGTCTAGCTCAGGTGGGGAGGGTCCCTCAAAGCCTGCGGCACCCAGTGGCATCTGTCCCTCCTGCTTTCCCACCTCTAGTGGCGACATGACTGCTTCTCTCATTCATGACTGAGGACAGCATCCTGCAGGTAATGCCCTCCTCCTAAGCAGCTTTCTCTGTGTCTTCCCCCTCCTCCTCCTCCTCCTCCTCCTGCACGAGCCCGTAGACATACTTGGAGACATGTTAAAGAACTGAGTCTTTTCTGGAAAAAGCCACAGAGCCGATGGGCCCCACAGAGCAGGAAGGTGCAAGTCTTCTGAGCTGCTCGGAGCCGGAGCTGCTGACCTCACTGGGCCCATCACTGATGGAGCAGAGCATACCTGGGCCCCAGGCAGCCGCAGCCACCTTCCAGCACCTCATTTCGGGGGGCAGTCTATGGTGTCCCCGCCTCCCCTGGCTTCAGCACTGTGAGGGGCATGAAGGGAGCTCTGTCTTGCAGGAAGCAAGCCACAGCTGACCACCATGCCCGCACACCCAGGATCCGCGCCTCCCGGGAGTTCCTGGAGGACCCGGGAGCCGGCAGTGCCCCTGGGCCGCTGCAAACAAGGACCAGACTAACAAGGGCCTGCTTGTTAGCTTGGAGGCTGCTCGGGGGCCTCTGCTCTCCTGCTCCAGCCATGTCCCCGCCCACCAGCGACCACTTGCCGCAGTCTGCGACTGACTCGGGGAGACCTCGGAGAGGCGGGGGGAACTGTTCATTCTACTCCCCTTTGGGGCTTAGAAACTCATCCCACACGTGAGCTTTACAGTTGCTTCACTTGTAACGTGAAGTGCAAGCACAAGGTAATATCTGAGAGCTCTGAGCTGTGTACCCAGGAGTAGGGTCTGCAAAGAGTCATCTCCTGTGTCACCAGCGCAGTGGCTCTTGGGAACCCAGATTCTAGCCCTGCTGCCCACAGCAGAGCCCCGGATGAAGGGATGGGAGAGAGTTCCAGGCCCCAAGACCCTGAGTCCACAGGTACCTATTTACATTCTCAGCACAGGGCACCGTGGGCGTTCAGGGAGAGGTAGCCCCGTTCAATAGCAATTTCTGCCCTTTGTAAATTATTTAAGAAATCTGCTTTGTCATTTTATTCGAAACAAACCAGTGTATGACTTTCCTAGATAACACTGCTTTTTCATAATAAAGACACTCTTTCTGTATCTGACATCTCTTCGTTGTCACCCTACCCCCTGCACCGCTCTGAGCAACAGGTCTGTGGTCTAGGGCCCGGCTTTGTCCCCCTCATCCACCCCGACTCCAAGCCAGCCTGCCCCCAGCTCAGGCAGAACATGAGCAACGGGAAAGGTCTCTCGGCTTAGTTCAGAGCAAAGCACATTTTAAAGGCAAATAAGGTTTTTATTTAAGTGACAACATTTGAGAGTTAAAAACCAACTCACATCAAAATCAAGACCAGTTGTAAAAATCTTTTAACTCCGTAAGCTGTTTTTTTCTTGTTAGAAATCTGATATTTTACATTTTCTTTTCTAACGGATTTTGTACAAGGCAGCCATGAGAAATAGAATAAACCTTTTTCACCACAGAACCGTCCACCACAAATAATACTGAGAGTTACATACTTAGGAACAGTCAGACGGACAAGATCAGACCGGCTGCCACCGCCGAGTAAACAAACAGAAAAGGACAGCGGGGTCCGAGGGTGGGAGTCCCTGTGAGCGAGCCACCCTACCGTCCCACCCCTCCTTGGTGTCACCTGCCTCTCCTTGTGCCAGTGAGGGTGGCGGTCAAATTCCTGATTTTTTTTTCCCATCCACCCTGTTGATTTCTCAGCAAGGAGACAAGGACCCAGGCCAGGCCTCGCTGCTTGGACTTAACCCTACTCAGGGGGGTGGGGTGGGAGGGGAGGTTTCTTTTGGCTGAGCCAAAGAGAATAGGTTTCCAGAGCACTGGGCACCCAAACCCCCAGGGATTCGGCAGGAAAGTTGGTTATTTAAGGCGGGGTCAAGCTGAGGCTCCGCAGGCAGGGTTCTCCTCCCGTGCAGGGCTGCACCTGGGCTGGGTGGGCGAGTGTCCCCCACAAAACCGGCGCCACCTCGGGACCCATTTCCACCTGCCTCGGGGTCCGCCTTTCATTTAACAATCGGCGCCACGTTTTGTTGGCAGGGCACTTCCGGGGCGTGGGTCTGGGCTCCAAAGCCGTCAAAGTACAGTTTAAAACCCATGAGATCCAGCCTCCTCCCTTTCAGGGAGCCCACCCCACCCCAGTAATGTCTGGAATCCTGGGGTTCAAATATGTTGGTTTTCTGTGGCCCAGCACCCAGACTGGAGGGCCATTTTTCCAAATGCATGAGTCTTACTTTTTTCTTTTTTTTTTTTTTTAATGTATCTGTTGCGGAGCCTAAGAGAGGAGTTGAGATCTTTAGAAAAATGCCATGAGGCCGGAAGAGCAGGCCCTGGCTACAGATGCACCCTGAACCCCCAACAGGGCGAAGGCAGGGGAGGCTGCGGGCAGGCCCTCTGTCGGGACAGCCGCCCCCCACCCCAAACTAGGAAGAACAAACATGCCACGCAGGGAACAAGGAGCTTTGGTCAGGCGGGAAGATCTGTCTTCCAGCTCCTGGGGAGCAGGCACACCGGGAGCTGGACGGATTCTCTAGAAAACAGCCAGACTGGGGGTCACAGAACTGCTCCAGGAGAGGCAGTGGCACCCCCTCCTGAGAACGACACAAGGTGGTTCTTTGTTTTCCTCCAACTTAACTGGAAGGACAAAATCAAACAAACCACTAGCAGAGAAAGTGCACGTTGGTTACAGAGTTGCCGTGAAGGCAGTACTGAAACAAGTCGAGTCTGATCACTATACAGAGCTCCAAGTACACACGTTCACACACACCGACCGACGCTCCCAGAACGCTGTGTTCACCACATCTCACTGTACACCTTCAGCATCTGAGGTGCAAGTCGTCAGAGCCCCAAACCGGAGCTCCAGGAGGGAAGGGGTGCGGACCCTCCTGCTGGGGCCCATGTCCCGGCTCCGATCCCCACACGCACAGAACCCTGCTCCCGCGGACTCCAAATTCCTCAGGGTCGCTGCCCTCTCCTGCTCCCAGCCTGGGGTTCTCAGAAAAAAGGGCAGAGGGACTCTAGCTGGGGGAGAAGTATCTCACGCTAATTATTTCATCACTTGAGAGCAACACATCAGTGGCTTCTGCAAAAAGGAGATGGAATTTCAGAGAAGCAGACCAACTCCGCCCGAGTTTAATTCAGCGTCTGTTTTGGAAAGGAGGGGAAGGATTGGAGTTGAGGTGGCTATGCCATATGAGCTGGTGCTCGACGGAGAGCCAAGAAGGATGAAATGTTAAAGGAGGGATGGGCCCGCTGCGAACCCCCAGGAGGCAGGACCAGGGAGGAAGCTGGGGGTGATCACCCCTCCCCAGCAGACTTGCCAGCAGCTCTGGGCGCAGATGCGGCGCTGGAAGTGGAGCAGGAGCTGGCAGGCTGGAGAAGACACAGTTCCAGTGGAGAGCAGGGGTCGGGGCTGGGAGCCCGGAGCCGTCCAGCCCCAGCGGCGCATCAAGTTTACCGGGTGATTCACAACAGCGGTGCCAGCTGCCCCCACCAGCAGCCGCCACTGGGGAGGACACTGGCCACATGGGACCTGCAAGAGGTAGACAGCAGAAGCGACACTGAGCTGACACAGGTGCCTGCTGGGTATACAGACGTCTGGGCCTGGGCAGCCCGGCCCGTGACACAGAACCTCGGCTGCAAGAGCTGGATCAGCCTCAGTGACAGCCCGAAGGGCTCAGAGGCAGCCCGGATAGCCCAACACAGCAGGTGTGGGTCTGGGCCAGGGAGCGGGGGAAGTGCAGGAGACCAACGCCTGGGCCAGGGGCTCAGCAGGAGGAAGGCCTGGGCAGAATTTGAGGGGCCCCAGGAGAGCCAAGCCCTGCCAACCTCAGGGGATGACCCAAGAGGAGGTTATGGGCACCAAACCAAGCTGAGTGGCAGGGGGAAGGGAAGAGAACACAACAGTTTGAGCCAAAATTACATGAACCCCCGGAGCTCTGGGACCTCAGCTGTTATGCCTTCCAGGAGTCAAAGGGAGAAATTGCTCTGAGCAGAGCTGGGGAGGGGGAGCCCGACCAGTGCCCTTTGGGGAATGTCTCTGTCCCTGGGACACCAGGTTTGGACATCAGTGCAAAGCAAACCTCTCTATGGAGCAGGGACCCCTTCCCAGCAACCCCACAGAAGGGCTTCCTTTGAAGTGGCGGGGCAACGGCGGCTCCCTCCCGCTCCCCCTCCCTGCCCCAGCCCCTCTCTTAGTCTGCAAGGAAGGTATAGATCATTGGGCACTCTGAGGGGCTCTTAGGCCTGAAAAGCCTCAGAAGGCAGAAGTGCAGGACAGCCAGGAGTCAAAATCTCCCACCAATCTCAGCTGGGGAGACCCCTCCAATTACAGAAGGAAGGCAGGGCCCAGAGAGGGCAAGCAACAGGCTCAAGGGCTCACAGCCTGCCCAGCTAGGCCAGAACCCAGGGCCACAGCCTCACAGGGGAGGGCACCAGGCAGGACTCCGGGAAGAGGCATAACTGTCCTCAAGGGCCACGGGAGGAAAGGTGAGAATACGGAGGACAAGAAAGAGGGGACAGCTGCAGGAGGACAGACCGTCAGCACCAGACCCCGCCCCCCAAGGGCCGTGGGCAAACGACTCAAACATGGGATGAGCCCAGGGGACATCCTCCCACTCCCAGAACGTGGCCACTTTGCCACGGGAGAGCCAGGCCCAAGATGGTGACCCGGGACGTCACACGGAGGGCGGGCACAAATGCCACGCGACCCTCCAGCAGGCAGCCAAGAAGCTGTACCTGCCAGCGGCTGTTGGTCCCTGGCCTGGGGGCTCCTCCCGTTAGGGCCTGCCTAGCATCGCCGCGGAAGCCTCAGGAACTCAGAAAGATGGTCGACTTTGTCAAACACTCCGGCTCCGGGCAGGCCTGCCCCCGGGATTACACAAACATCCACCCTCGCTGGGGCTTGCGTTGCAGGCGTGGGGGAGCCGCAGTGACTGCACTGAGACCCCCTGGATCTCACCCCTTCGCAGCCCAGGGAGCCCCCCAAGGCCAGGCAGGGTCCTGCCCCCCTCGCTGGTCGGACACTGCTGGACAGACACGGGAGGGAAAAAGCAGGAAAAGGCCTGTGTCTGCCGGGGAGAAGGCAGCCCGCCGGGGCCCCCCTGCTCTGCGCACAGCCTGGCCCTCAGGGCACCGACTCGAACTTGGGGGGCCCGCGCGCCCAGCTGAGCGCGGACAGGGGCCGCTCGTGGTCCTTGTCGGACTCGGGCTGGCTCTGGGCCCGCTCGGGCTTGGGGTTGGCGGGCGGGTCGGGCTGCTGCACCGACATGGTCCGGCGCAGGTGGTTGCGCTTCCGCAGGAACTCGGGCTGCGCGTGGAGGCCGAAGCTGCCCTTGCGCAGGATCATCCGCGAGCTGTTCTTCTTGGGGCGCGAGCGGTGGCCGGCCTCCAGCGCGGCCAAGTGCGCGGCGTAGCCCTCGCTCAGGAACTGCGGAGGGGACGGGCGTCAGGCCAGAGGGGCAGGCGGGCCGTGGTCCTGCCCTTCCCCACACCCCAACACCGCCCTCTCCCCGGAACACCCAGCTGCCCCGGGACCTGGGGAGCTCACGACCGGTCAAGGCTCCCCGCCCGGCTCTGGGCAACTGAGCGCTTCTGTCTGTACCCGCGGGTCACGCCAGAGTTCCCTGGATTCCGGACGGGGTGAAGCTCCCATCCTTGTCACTTTCACTAAAATCCCCCAAAGGTAAGTCTCTCTCTCCCCTCCTCCAGTCTCTACCGCATGGAACCTCGTTATTTTCTGGCCTCCGCAGGTGCCCTTCTTGCCAATCCCTCTCCCTAGGTCCTCAGAACCTTTGCTACTCAAAGTGTGGGCCGCGGATCAACAGCATCAGCACGACCTGGACCCTTGACGGGTAGAATGTCAGGCCCCAGCCCAGGCCTAGGAATCCGAATCTGCATTGAAACGAGGCCCCCAGGTGATCTGTGTGCACCTTAGAGTTGACAAGCCCTGCTCTAACGGTCCCCACTCTGAGGTCCCACCATCTCTGCCCCTCCACCTGCTGGTCACTTTCAGGCACCTCCCACTCAACGTGGCCCAAAGAGATCACTGCCTTCCATTCAGTCGCCTGCTTTTCAATCCCAGTAATGGTACCACCTACCCGGTCACCCAGGTCAGAAACCGGGCGCCATCCTTGACTTTCCCTTTCTCTCGACCCATGCGTCTGATCCCTTCGTTACCAAATCCAATCCATCCTGCCTTAGAAGTGCCTCTCAGACCCTTGGCCTTCTCTGTCCTGCCACGGCCCTGCCACAGCTTCCCTCCTCTCTCCCCTTCCTCTAATCCGCCTTCCACCTGCAGCCTGACGGATCTCTCTGAATCACAAACTCACTGGAGAGCCGTAGAGTCCCAGCTTGGCAAGACACACAGGCCATCCAGGACCCGCTGCCCCAGCCCCCTCTCCCCTTCCCTCGCACATCACACTCAGCCAAGCTGAGTCACCTGCAGTTCCCATAATATACATGTGCTCTGCCGTCTCCTGACCTTTGCTTTTGCTGCTGCCTCTGTCACAAAGGCTCCTCCAACCTCAGGCCCTTCCTGGACAATTCCTTCAAACTCCCAAAAACCAGCCTTGTCCCTGAGTCCGGCTTAGCTGCTCCTCTCTGGGACCCCACAGTTCTCTGCGCTCCCTGTCATTCACTGGGGCTCCTGCCACACTGCACTGTCATTGTCTGCTCATTTTTCCATCTCCCCCACTAGACTGGATGACAAGACATCCGATTCCACCGTGGATCTCCCCTGCACCCAACGCAGGGCCTGGCCCAAAGCAAGCACCCAGTCGTGTTTGTTGAAGGAAGGAAGGAAGGAAGGAAGGAAGGAAGGAAGGAACAAATGACTGAACGAGCAAACCATGGAATAAACCTCCTCCTCCCCTCTCCCCTTTTGTTGGTTCCACCCCCTCACCCCCCAACCCCCAGCCCCACCTCTACCCACCTGGCACTGGGTTTGATACTTCTTGGTGGGCCGGCCCACAATGAAGATCTGGGAGGGTGGCAGGCCTAGCACGCTGTAGACGGAGATGTCCTTCGTGGAGCCATAGGCCGCGCTGATTTTGATGAAGCACTGAAACACAGGGCAGCTGATGGAGGGAGAGGGGGCCCAGCGCATCCCCACAAAGGATTCCTAGATGCCCCCCCAGGGAGCACTGCTGGGGGACCCTTTATCTGCACACTGATAGACTCCAAGTCATGGGTCCACCCTGCATCAGGAACCACCCCCTGCAGTGGCCTCCCCTCCCGCCCCACCCCCTGCACCGAAAGTCTGATACGGGCTCCACCCGTGAATCACAGCCCCACCATTTGCTGACCCCACGTGAGGAACACGATCCGTAGGTTACGAACAGTGGGGCAAAGTGCTCCTCTGTGGACGGGAACTTGAGTGCCAAGTTGACACAATCCAGGGCCAGGACTGGAGGCTGGTTCTGTCCTGACAATTCTGCCCTCTGGTTCTCCTGCCTGTCCGTGCCTTTCTCTCCATTCTGTGACTACCACCTGGATTCTGGTCTTTCTGTCTCTTGCTTGGGCAGCAGCCTCCCAACTGGCCTTCCTGCCCCTCGTTTCTCCCGCCAATCTGTTCTCCATACAGCTGCCAAAACGATCTTTCTACCACGCAAATTAGACACTGCCACTCCCCTGCCTTAAGCTTTTCCATGGCTCACCATCACCCTCAGCAGAGAGTCCATGGTCTTGCCCAGTTTCTAAGGTTTTCACGGCCTGCCCAGCCCAGGCCCCTGATCACTTCTGGGACCTCAGCTCCCACCTGACCTGAATCTGATCCAGCACATACCCCCATCCTGAATACCTGCAGCTCTGAGAACATCCCAGGCTCTTTCCTACCTCAGTGCCTTTGCACATGCTGTTTCTTTGGCCACAGGACAAACTCATACTCATGCTTCAAGACTCAGCTCAAAAGTTACCACCTCCTAGAAGCCTTCCCTGGCCTCTCCAGACAAAGCTAGGTCCTTTCTCCTCTATTTTCCCAAAGGGTCTTTTCTAATCACCCACTAGTAAACTGTCAATTTCCATGTTTTTCTTCCTGTAGATCAGGGATTGGCAGACTCTTTTGGTGAAAGACCAGATACTAAATATTTTAGGCTTTGCACTCTGTTGCAACTACTCAACTATTCCACTGTAGCTCAAAAGCAGCCATAAACAACCCATAAGCAAATGAGCATGGCTGTGTTCCAGTAATACTTTATTTGTGGACATGGAAATTGGAGTTTCATATAATTTTCACATGTCATGAAACCTTATTCTTCTCTTGATTTTTTCCCCCCAACCATGTAAGAGAATTAAAACCATTCTTAGCTCACAAGTCATATAAAAACCATGGGCCGGATTCAGCCCCTGGGCCATGATTTGTCAACCCCGGCTCTAGATCGGCAGTTCTCAAAATTTTGTAAGCATCAGAATCCCCTGGCGGGCTTGTTAAAATACAGATTGCTGGGCCCCCTTCCCAGAGTTTCAGATTCAGTAGGTCTCCAAGGGGGGCCAGAGACTCTGCATGTCTAATGAGGTCCCAGGGAACCCAGTGCCACGGGGCTCACAGTGAAAATCACGGCTCTAGGACATCCCGAGTTCTGTTTGCCTCTGTGCATCCCCAACACCCAGGACAGGGGAGGGAACACACTAGGCACTTAAATGTCTGTTGAAGGGATAACCAGATGCAGAGACAAGAGTTTAGGCTTTCGGGTCAGAAGATAAAGGATGAAAGGGTGACTCTGAGATCCTGGGCACATCCCTAAGCCTCACCTTTCTCACTCGCCCGTGGGGATAATAAGACACACCTCGCTGGGCAGTAAAAGGACCAGTGAGGTGCACGTGAATGTGCTTTGCAAACTGGGCATCCGCTTGGACAATCGGAGGATATGGGGTCAAGGAGGAGGCCCCCCCCCCACCCCGGGTTGAGGGAGGAGGGGAGGGGTGAGGAAGAGGGCGGTGGAGGAAGCCCTGCCCAGCCGGGACACTCACCTCCTGCATGAGGTTGCGCAGGAAGATGGCCTTCTGCCGCAGCGGGTCGTGCACCAGCCCGTCCGAGAAGAAGATCATGCCCTGTGGGAAGTTGTGCTGGGACAGCCACGACACCACCCGCTGCTTCTGCATGTCCGGCCGCCCCGTGATGTAGAGGATCATGTAGCCCAGGTCCTGCCAGTGCCTGGCGAGACGGCATTGCAGGGTCCAGCCCCGCCCCGTGCGGGCCACCCCCTGCCCAGCAGCCCGCCCCACTCCCCACTTTCCCCTGCCCCGAGAAGCCGGACAGGCTGTTCCCAGGAGCACTAGGGGAAAACAAGGGGGCACCCTGAAATCCGCACCCCCAGTTGAGCCCCGTGAGTCCTGGCCATCTCCCCCGGATGGCCCACAGGCACCAACCGCATGCCCACAACACAAATGATCCCCCCCACTCCTGCCCCCTCTGCTTGGGTCCCCTTCTCCGTGATGCACCATCATCACTCAAGTTTCTGGAGCCAGAGAGAAGCCCCTTTGATTCCTCCCTTTCCTTCAGTCTCCCCTCCTTCCTCCTCCAATCAAGGAGCCTTTGATTCTACCCGGCAGGATCTTCACTCCATCCTCTCACTTTAACTCCACTTCTTAGCCTTAGCTCAGGACCCATCGCTCTCCTGGGTCACTACAAAAGCCTCCTGGGAGGCCCCTTTCCCTCCAGTGCCCCCAATTCCAAATCCAACCTGGGCCGTGCAACTTCAAGCAGGTTACTTAACGCCCCCAGGATTTCAGTTTCCCCATCTGTAAAATGGGTATAATAACAACAATTACCACCTAGGGTTTTCTGAAGGATGAAATAAATTCATCCCAAACAAGCCTGGCAGTGACTTTATTGTTATCCTTGGTACTGTTTCCATGGTGATTTCTGTAAATTGCACATCTAACCCCACTACTCCTTTGCCTAAAGCCATTCCTGGCTCCCCGGTGCCCTGAGGTCGCAAGGCCCCCCTGCACTGGTGGTCCTCCACACTCTGCCCTTGAGCATGGCAGCTCCCCAGCCACACGGAGCTGCTTTGCTGCCCCAGACAAGCCCTGTGCTCTTCTGCTGCACACCCCTGCCCTAGAGAGGCTTCGTGGCTCCATCTCCTTATGTTCCCATCCCACCATCTTTCAAGGCCACCTCCTCCAGGAAGCCTTCCTTGCTTTCCAAGCAGGATCTGCCTCTCTCTTCTCTGTGCTCTCACAGTGGGCAAGTACTCTCTGTTGACATGGAATCCTGTCTGCAAGATGTCAGATGAGCCCAGGCCTGATTGCAGGTTTTTGTGGCGCTAGCCACTGACTGGCCACCACAGATTGGAGGTTTCCAAACCTGGAAGATGCTCTGAGAGATTTGGGGAGGTTTTGTAAGAATGCACAGGCTCAGGTGTCACCTCCAGAGTTCTGGTTAATTCTGAGGAGGTACCCAGTGATCTGTGATTATAAAAAGCAGCTTCTGATGCTTAGCAAGGTTTGGAGAGCATCACAGCGACCCCAGGAGCCCATGTGAAGAGGTGAGAGCACCAGATGGACTGCCCCCCAGAGAGAAAGGACCACAGCCTCCCCTTCCCAGGTGTGGGAGGGGGACACTGACTTGGGAGGGTCTTGGAGAAGATATAATGGGAATAAAGGACGCAGGCTTATAAGGAGGAGGTCGACCCCTGAAGTGAGCAGGTCCAGGGCCTGTTTCCACAAGGCCAGTGGGCATCATGAGGTACACAGTCTCATAGGAGTCCTTGAGCCAGACTAGTTTTCTCTCCCCACAGTGACCACTGCTGCTGGGGTGATGCAGGGCAGTCCCCTGACCCAGTCCCCAAGAACTCCCAGGGCCCGGGATCGGTCCCACTCTTGGCGTTCTGGTCACTTGGAGTCCTGGAGTACGGTTTCTCATGCCCATGGCTTGTTTTCTCCACTGGACTGTGAATTTCCTCTAACTAGGATCTCTTTCTGCATCACTGCCCAGCCTAGAGCCTGGCCCAGAGCCAGCCTCAGAAAAGAGTGGAGGGAGGGAGGCAGGGAGGGAGGGAGAGACTAAAGTGGTACCTCTCTTGCTCTTCTATTGGCAAACTCCGTTTGCACCTCTCTCATCAGTACGATAGCCCTAGGAAGCTATGCTTCCTGCCACACCTCCTGCCCTGTCCCAATCTGGCCTCCAACATCCAATGGCCCTAAACTTGCCCCACCTCTTCCCCACACATGGTCGTCCCTGTCCTTGCCACCTTCTTGGCCTATCAAAACCAGTTTTGTATTTTCTTCTTTTTGTCTTTCTGCATGTGCTAATATTTGTACAATGGCATGGACGGCAATATATATATATATATATATAGCCGTCCTTCAGGAGTTGCCTCAAATGTCACCTGCCCCAGGAAGTCTGCTCTGCTTTCTCCAATCAGCTGTAATAGCTGCAATCTCTCGATTAGCACTGTGTGTTAGCTAGTCTCGAAAGATGGCCTCCCAGTGAGCCATGTGTCCCAGTATTCACACCTTTATGTGGTCCCTTCCCCTTGAATCTGGGCTGACCCTGCGACTCACTTAGAACCAATAGAACGTAGTGGAAAGGACACTGAGTTCCGAGGCTGGGTCCTCAGAACGCTTGTAGCCTCCAGCTGGGTCTCTAGGAACCAGAGGAGGCCGGTCACCATGGTGGAAGTCAGCCACCAGGTACAAAGTCTGGCTTGTCTGAGACCACCTGGCTGGCCACATGGAGCATCCACATGGAGAGAGAGAAAGAGGGACCCCAGCCGAGGAACAAGACACATGAGTTCATCATCCATCTTGAACATCTTGAACCTCCAGCTCAGTGGAGCCCTTAGATGACCCCCAGCCTGGACCACCACCTGACTGCCATTGCTGGAGAGACCCCCCATGAGAAACTCCCGGCAGAACCCAGTCAACGATGTGACAGAATAATAAAGTATGATCTTCAGTTGCTAAGTATGGAGCCATTTGCTACACAGCAACCGGTAATCAGAACACACCAATTTTATCCTGATTGGGATCTGAATGCAAGAGACCAGGCCTGATTCACTGCACAGAATGCTCAGACAGTGTTAGAATAAACAGAGGGAGGGAGGGAGGGAGGGCATCCGAGTTTCTCAAGGGCCCTCAGTAAATTACTCCTGGAGGTGAAGCCAGGACTCCTGGCTCCTGGCCCAGAGACCAGTGGAATTCCTAGCGGAAACTAGAAAAACACAGCCCATATCCCCCAGGGCTGCTGGCCCCTGCCCCGGGGGGACACATCCCCTGCAGGGAGGGAGCACTCACCGGACAACGTCCACTGCCCCCGGCCGGACCTTGGGGTCGCTCCCCATGATGGACACGCTGGCCGCAAAGGAGCCGTCGATGCTGAAGACCACGCACTCCATGCCCCGGGGCAGCACCGTGAGGTAGCTCATCGCGCAGGTCTGGTCGCCCCTGAAAGGTATGGCCAGCCGTGCGCTCAAGGTCAGGTGTCAGCCTGAGGCCAAGGTCAGCCCACGGCCGGGGTCAGAGCTCAGTTGGGGCCAGGTTGAGAGAGAACCTGGGCAGCATCTCCTGATGCTACAGCTGTGACCACATCTCATTTTCCTCTCTCCCTGCAGACAAGGACAGGGTCCAAAAGACAGTACCTCGAGGACCCCATCTTCTGGACAGGCCTGGCTGGCAGGGCCATGGAATTGGGTGAAACCACCACGAGAATGTCCCCTGGGTCTTACCTGACGACCATCTTCACGGGGTAGACGCCGACCCCCAGGCGCCGGGGCCGCGGCACGCTGTACGTGATTCGGCCGCTGCTGTTGGTGATCTCCGTGTCCAAGTGCACCCAGCGGCCGGAGGAAGGCTCTGCCATCACCAGGATGTCCACCTGCAGGCAGTGAGGGGACCAGGGGAATCGCTGAAGGCCGGGGGGCTGGGGCTGGGCTTGGGAGCTCTTCTCTGCCAAGACAGCAGGGCTTGGGGTCCTGTCCGATGCTAGTTCCTGGCTCCCACCACCTTTCCTCTTTCCACTGCAGCCGCACCAGCTTCTCCGAGGCACCCGGTCCATCCCTCACTCCCGCTCTCCCTCCCTGACCTGCGTGAGCGTCTCCCACCTCGTGCAGCCAGGCCTTCCGCGGCCCTCACCCCACGTGCCACGTGGTACCCAGGAGGGGATGGCCCAGCCTCTGTACCTTCTCCCCGGTCAGGGCCACCATGTCGAGGGGCCCGTACATGAACCGCCCCACCAGGACCTGGGGGCCGTCTTCGGCGGCAATCACGTCGTTGGCCCGGTGGTTGGCGGTGACATTCTGGAAGGACAGAAACCAGCTCAACCTCTGCAAGGGGACTTGACCTGGCTTTTTCCTTCCATCAGCCACAGGATCAGCTGGAGGGTTGCGCACCTGCCGGATATTGCCTTCCTTCCTATTAACCTCATCAGAGTTTCCGAGATGTGTCCCCATGGAATCCACAAGGGAAACAGACCCTTAGACCCTCACGTTGTCTCCAAGGGGCCCTGGGCTCCTGCAGACCAGCATTCTCCGCTCTTGATCGTCCCCATGGCCCGGAGGTAACGCCAGTCCTCAGAGCCTGGCATCCTTCTAGACCCCCAGGCTGGAAACTGAGGCTCACCTTCACTTCTTCCTTCCTCATCACGGCTCACATCCAGTAGCCGTTTACCATCCGTCTTTGCTTCGTGGGCGATTTAAATGTCAAGGGTAGAGAAAACAGTGTAGGAAATCTCGTGTGGCCGGAAACCAGTCACGGCCATTCTGGTTCTGTTCTTCCCTGGCTGGATTCCCCCACCCCGCTCCAGATCATCCTGGAGCAATGCTGGACGTCGCGTCACTTGTCTGTAACTATCCCAGCATCCCCTTCCTTCTTCACGTCTGGTTTCAATTCATTCCGTAGCTCAAAGGCCTACATTGGCTCCATCTGCCCACCACTCCCAGCCTGGCTTCAAGACCCAAACCACTCTATCTTCACAGAACCACCCACATCTGTGTCTTTTCCCACACCCAGGTACCTCTCACCTGGGCTCTGCTAGTAGCATCTTAAAGGAGCCCCCTTATTCAAAAACATTCCCCGTGGCAGATCAACCATCTTTATAAAGCACAGATCTTTTAAACCCCCGGGCCCTCGGGATGAAGTCCAAACCCTGAGCCTGGCATCAAAACTTTGCTGGGCAATCTTTTCAGTCCCATGTCCTGCTGCTGCCCTTCGAAGCCCCACTGGTTCTTTCAGGTCAGGCTCTGCAGAGGCCTCTGGGCCTTTGCTCACGCTGGTCCCCCCACTTTCCACGGCATCCCTGGTCCCCTGCCTCCTTCTTCCAGCCCATCCACTAAGACCTGACTCAACTTCGTCCTCTCCAGGAGGCATTGGTGGACTCCCCAGAGATGGTCTCTACCTCCGCTCAATTCCCATGGTATTTTAATTCACTTCAACAAACGTTTGCAGGCATCTCATCTGCACTGGTCCCAGAGCCGGGCTCTGGGGATGCAGAGTGGAACCAGTCATGGACCCTGACCTGGAAACCCTCAGTCAAGTGGGAGATGCAGGCCTGCTTACAAGAATACTGATAAGGGAAGAGCTCATTCATGGAAATGAACACATGGGAAGATGCCATAAAAAGGAATGAAGTACTGACACAAACCACAACGTGGGTGAACCTTGAAAAAGGTGCTCAGTGAAAGAAGCCAGACACAAAGAACCTCATATTGTATGATTCCATTATATGAAATGTCCAGAACAGGCAAATCTATAGAGACAGAAAGTAGATTAGTGGTTGCTTAAGGTTAGGGGTGGGGGTAGGGGGCTGGGGGAGGGGGATGGTAGCTAAAGGGTAAGGGGTTTCTTTTGGAGGTGATGAAAACGATCTAAAATTAACCATGATGATGGTTGCACACATCTGTGAATATACTAAGATACATTGAATTGCACACCTTAAGTGGGTGAATTGTATAAAATGTGGTTATATCTCAATAAATATGTTTACCAAAAAAAGAGTTGATTCGTGGATCACTGATCACCTTCTACCATTTAGGACTGTTCTTGGGGTCCATGTCTGATGTTCCCACAGGACTGGAAGTGCCCACCACAGAGGTGGCTGTGCTTGTAAATCCCTGTGCCCCACTGCTTGGCAAAGGGTCTGGGACACAGTGGGCGTTGACGATCGCTTGCTAAGTAAATGAATGTATGCTTACTGAACTCCTATTCATACGTCAATACCTTGCAGAGATGATGCTTCTTCAGGGAAACGCTGCACGGCCTGCCCTGACAATCCTTCTCTACATCTTCTTCCTAATCTGCGCCTCCCTCTATATGATGGCAAATGCCACACCAGGCTGTGAGCCCCGTGGTTGTGTGTAGGACTCTTTCGGACCCCTGTGTACATCTACAGAGGCCTGGCGTATAGCAGTCGCTCCATAACTGGCATCTCCTCACCGTCCCCAGTGCCCTGGACCCCCTCCCGAGGTGCTCCTGTGGAGCCAGGCCACGGGGAACCAGCTCCCCCATCTCACCTACTCCCCCCACCCCTCCACTGCAGCCCTGGGGGCCTCGTCTAAGCCTGAATCCCAGCATGTATGAGCACGGAGATCTGAGGAGCAAACCAAAGCCCTTCCCCGCCGTGTGGATGCCCCAGCCCCCGGGGGCAGCCCCACCTCCCGGAGACCACAGCCTCAACCCGTAGGCACCTCCAACAAGCACATACCCGCAGCTTGACCTGGGTCCTCTTACGAAGCCACTTCTCGCGGGGGTTGGTGGGGCTCAGTGCTGCGGGGTCCAAGCCAGCGCTCTCCTTGACGTTCACGCTCTCGTAGCGCATCACCTGATCAGCGGCCCAGCAGGACTCCGGGTCAGGCCATCTGGACCCCTCTCCCTCCTCCCCATGGTGTCAGGTCCTCCCCCAGGCCTCCCCACCTCCCAGCCTGGGACCCTCAGGAGGCCGGGAGCCCCCAGCACCTACCACTCTGCCCACCTGTCCTGACAGCTGGGGCCAGACCACTGTCTCGCAAATGCTCTGGCCTGGGAGCAGCCTCTGCTCTCGACACCCAAACCTAGCAGCCACCTGCGTCTGTACCCATTCTCTGCCTCCCCCCATTACGGTGGGTGGCCCTTATCGAAGGCCGGCTGGAGCCCTGGTCCCACCCAGCCCCACCCACCTCCTCAGGGACACAATGGAGCCAGCTCCCCTCTCACCCCGACATCGCTGGCTAGTCCCTCACTACTGGGTCATTCTCCTTGGCATCTAAATATGCCGTCATAGTGCCTCTCCCTGGGACCCCTCTCAACAACTATCACATGCTCCTGTTCTCCCTGACAGCAAAAGTCCACAGACGACTCGCCCTGCACTGTCTCCACTTCCCCCCTGCCTTCTCCCCTCCCTCACTCCAGGCAGGCTTCCGAACCTGTGTCTCCCCTGAAGCCATTCTTGCCAAGGCCCCGTGACCTCCATCCTGCCCAACTCAGCGGCCCCCTCCCGTCTATCCGCTCTGGTCCTCCTCCGACCTCAAGGGATGTCCTCCTCCGTTTCCTTCGGTGGCTCTTCCTCTCTCCCCAGAGGAGCTCCAGGACCCCTCCCTGAACTTCTCCATCTACAGTAACTCCCTCGGTATCTGTGATATTGTGATTTATAATAAGAAGTATATATTTGGTCTTTGTCCAATTTCTGGCACAAAGCTCCTCAAATCCTTGGAATTTCCTAAGTGAGAGGGACAAAGGTGTCTTTTGTTATGTTAATGAGGTGACTTGAACCGCATCTAAGGATGGGGCTGGTTGCCAGGAGAACCAACCTTGTGAACAGAGGGTTGGAACTTTCAGTCCCACCTCAGCCCCACATCACCACCTCCAGAGAGGGGAGAGGAGCTGGAGGGTGGAGTTCAATCACCGATGGCCAGTGATTTAATCCATCATGTCAATGTAATGAAGCCTCCACACAACCCCAAAAGGATGGGGTTTGGAGATCTTCCAGGTTGGTAAACACATGGGAATTTGGGGACAGTGGTGCCCTCAGAGAGGGTATGGAAGCTCCAGCTCCTTTCCCCATACCCTGGCCTTTGCATCTCTTCCATCTGGCTGCTCCTTTTATAAAATCCTTTTATAATTAACCAGTAATCTAGTAAATAAACTGAGTTCTGTGAGCCACTCTAGCAAATTAACTGAATCCAAGGAGAGGATCTTTGGAACCTCCATTCTATAGCCCGTGGGTCAGAAAACCCAGGTGAGGGACTTCTCTGGTGGTCCAGTGGTAGAGAATCCGCCTTCCAATGCAGAGGACGTGGGTTCAATCCCTGGTCGGGGAACTAAGATCCCACATGCTGCGGGGCAACTAAAACCCACGCGCCACAACTACTGAGCTCACACGCCTCAACAAGAGAGCCCATGTGCCGCAAACTACAGAGCCCGTGCGCCACAACTAGAGAGAGAAAAACCTGCATGCCACAACTAGAGAGAAGCCCATGCACTGCAACGGAGAGCCCACGCGCTGCAACAAAAGGATCCACATGCCTCAATGAAGATCTCATGTGCGCCAACTAAGACCCGACGCAGCCAAAAAAAATAAAGAAAAAAATTTTTCATGATGTTTAAAAAAAAAAAAGAGAGAGAGAGAAACCCAGGTGATGACCTGAAGATTGACATCTGATGGGGGAGGGGCGGGCAGTTGTAGGGCTGAGCCCTCAACCTGTGGGATCTGACCCTATCTCTAGGTAGATAATGTCAAAACTGAGTGAAATTATAGGACACCCAGCTGAGGTCAGAGACTTGCTTGGTGTGGGGAAAAAACACACACATGGGAATTGGTATGAGAAGCAGGGTAATCCATCGCTGGCTTTAAATGCCATCCAAGCTCTGATGACTCCACATTTTTATCTCCAAGCCAGCTAAGCTCCAGACTCTCCACTCACCTTCCTTCCCAACATCTAACAGGCATCTCATCTTCCCAGGTCCAGACCCATGACTCAGTATCCCCTCCCACCCAGCCCCCCTCTTCCCCAGCCCTAGGGCATGGTGTCACCATAGCTAATCGAGTGGAAACCAGGATTCGAGGGACTCCCCTCCTTCCCTCGCAGCCCGAATGTCAGCAGGTCCTGTCACCACACCTCAAACCCGGTGGCTCCTCGGCACCTCCGCCACCAGCTCCCTAGCCCAAGCCGCCACCTCAAAGTTGGGGTCCCACGCTTACCTCATAGCAGGGCCTCACGCTTGCTCTCCTGCCCTCCAAACAGCAGCCACAGGACTTCCTTCTAAAATATCAGTATCTCTCCCTTGCTCAAAACCCTGCAGTGGCTTCTCATTGGACCCAGTATAAAATCTCCCTCTGACCTTGGCCGTGGAGGGTGCATGTGATCCGACCCTCACCTCCCAGCCTCTACCCCCCCAGGCTCTCCCTCAGTCATTGGCCTCTCTCTCCACCTATTTTAGAGATGAGGACCTTGAGACCCACAGGGGAACAGGCATGATGACTCCAGTCTCCAAGTTGAAACATAGGTACATTCTCCTACGTGGTGTCTACTTAATTTTCTAGAAAGTACCACGCCATTGGCCAGAAGCCAGTGTTCCTTAGGAAAACCGTTGTCTGTCCAGGTCACCCCCCCAATCGCCGCGCTTTGGTGCCTTCCCAGCGTCCAACGTGGCCCGCGAGGTCAGCCTCTTCCCCCCAGAAGGATGCGCCCTCCCGAGAAGGGACGGCAGTACCTGTCTGAGGATGAAGGCCACCACGTCCGTGGACTCCCAGTAGCTGGCGTGGAAGAGGTGCGGCAGGGCCACGGCGGGGAAGGCGGTGAGGACATCGGGGCAGTACAGGGCGTAGTCGATGCGCTTGCTGCCCCACCACTTGGCTGTGACTGCGGCTCCAAGAGGGAGGCAAGGTCAGAGCGGCCTGCCCGGGGCTTTGACCCAAGGGGCAGCGTGGGACCCTGGGGCCCGGATCCAGGGGTGGATGTGCCACTCGGGGCACAAGTTGGGGGCCAGAGCGCTCGGCTCAGAATGAGCTCTGGGAAATGTGCCGCTCCTCCTCCACCTTCGACCACCCCCAGCCCCATCGCATACCCACCCCTCCCCCAGGACGTGTACTGCAAACTGGTCCCCGGGATGGGGGCCTGACCCACGGAGACGGGCACAGACTCAACCCAGGGCTGTTGGTCACAGGGACTCCCAGGGGGAAAACTGAACGTTCGGATTAAGTCGAGGCCTGGCAAGGTCACGGCTCAGTCCACGGTCAGAGGTCACAGTTCTCTCTGAGGTCAGAGCTCGGTCTGGATTCCCTTTTCCCCTCCTCCCCCGCCCTCAGCAGCCCCGGCAGTGGGCCAGCGGCCACCCGGAGGAGGGTTCCCCCTCCCGCGGATCCAAGCAAGGCCCGGGAGACCCTCACTCACTGCGGGAGGTGCCCACGGGGGCCAGGCTGTCCGAGGACTCCGAGCTCTCACTGTGGGAGCTGCCCTGGCTTATCCTCCGCCCCGGGCGCTGGGACCTCGGGGCCCGAGGGGGTGAGGCAGGCGCCTCCAGAAGCGGCGGGCTGCCCCGGGAGCTGCCCTCCAGGAAGAGGGAGCTGTGGGCGTGCAGGGCGTCAGCTGGAGGGGGAATTTCACAGTCAAGGCCGAGTGGTGGGCCTCAGATGAAGCTGCCCGTGTGCGCCAGCCCCGTGCTGGGCGGGAGGCTGGGCGCCCAGGGAGGAGCCAGGCCGGCCTGCTGCCTCACCCGCCCAACGGGCGGCCCGCACCTCTTGCCCCAGGGCCTGATGGGACCCCCTCACCATAGCATGCAGTCAGATTTCACCTCCTCCAAGCCATGGGTTAGGCAGGCACGAGTCAGGGTCCCAGCCATCACGTCCAGCCCCGGTAGAGCTGCCGAGGGCGCGTCTGGGACACTGCCCCAGAAGCACCAGCTGAGGTCACAGGTGGCACACCACCATGTGCTCTTGTATCAGACCCCTCCCTGGGCCACAGAGGATTGTGGCTGAGCTTGGAAATGAAGGGGGCCTCCAGCCTGGGAGCGAGGACGCCCCCTGGGGGCAGGGGGATGCCCTGAGCAGAGAGTGACACATTTTAAGATGTGGGAAGGTTTTAGAGCCCCTTCTATCTACGGAAACGCCTGACAAAAGAGGACTTTGGAAATTAAGTTTCCTTTGAAATGGGGGCGAGGGGGGTAAATTGGATTTTAATCCTGAACGAGCCACGTGCACAGCAACCCCCGCCCCCAATCTAGCCCAAATCTCTGAACAGGCTTGGCTAAACTTCCTGAACTGTGGTACGGAGCCAAGGCTCTGATCTCCAAGCCCCTGACTGTCCAATAGAGGCCTCGCCTTGGCCTCACCCCAGTCCATGCCTGGCTCACCCCACTTAAGCCCTGGAGGCCACTGGCCCTCCCCCAAACCCACCTGCCCTTTCTCCTGCTGTTCCCTCCACCCAGCAGTTCTCTCCAACCCCCATCCTCCAGCTCTTCTCCACCTGTCCAAATGCCTTGGTTGAAGGCCCCCTCTTCCATGAAGCCCTCCAGGGTGACCCACTCCCTGCCCTGCCCCTCCAGAGTCCAGGCTGGGCTCTAGGAATAGCACTCATCATGGATCCCCGGACTTGCAATCAGGTCTGACAACTCAAGTATTATGCTGGTCCTGGCCATGGGAGCTGGTCACGGGGCAGAGCCCAAAGATGCCTCCTGCAGAACAGGTGCTCACACAGGTGGGCTGTTCGGAAGGCAGGTGAGTCAGCTGTCTTCCTGTCCCCCCCGCACAGAGCACAGAGACCTTGTTCAGGTGAGTCTAGTCACTCTGACAGCTGACTAGCTTGGAGGGGCTGGACCAGAGAGGGTGGCCCTGGGGCGCCTCCTAGCTGGGGCCCAGCCTCTGGCTCAGCACACTCTTACACTCCCGAGGGCCTACCAAGGAGGAGGGACTGTCCGTCACCCAGCGGGAACCTCTGGTAGCGGGGCACGCTGACGGGCGACACCAGGTGGAACTTGGGCTCCAGCAGTGGTTCAAGCCGGGAGGCAGAGGGGTCTGCGCAGTGGAAAAAGCTGTAGACCTGACTGCAGGCAGGACGTACCTGGAAACCTGGGTGGGGGTGGGGAGTGGGAGGATACATGGGGGAAGCCCCTTGAGCACCTGTTCCCTTGGCCCTAGGAGGCTCCCTTGACTGCAGCTTTGAGTAGCCTACTCCTCTGCTCAAGAACCTGCCGTGGCTCCCTGCTACCAACAGGATCAAAGCCATTAGGTTCAGCTTGGCCTTCAATGCCTTGCCAACCTGCCCCACCTAGAAGCACCGCTGTAGGCGCCCAGCACTACAGCCATGGTGGACGTCGGTGACCCCAGCCAGGCTTGCTGCTTTCCTTTCTCTGTGCTTCTGCTCAAGCTGCCCCTCCTCCTAGCAGGACGCCCTCCACTATTTCCACTGGTCAAACTCCTTTAAATTCTTCTAGCTGTCACTTAGTTGCTCCCTGATCTATGAAGCGGACCTAGGATCTTTCAGTCAGGATCAGCACCCCTTCCTTCGGCCCGCTCAATTCCCAGGTCCAGTAGTAAGTAGACTTCTTAGTTTGCCAGAGCTGACAGAACACTTCTCCCATTGACCAGCAGGTGTCTCCACTGAGGCTTCAGCTCATCAACGTGCCTCCCTGTCCCTCACAGGGCACTGGACGGTCCAGCATACAGGGAGCCCTAGGTTTCCTTAGCAACGTCAAGGGTGGCCGTGGGATTCTGCCTCCTTCCCCGACTTCTAGCAGACCCCCCCCCCCCCCCACTTCTTATCTGTTCCATAGTGCAGGCTGTTGGTAAGCTTTGGTGCTAAGGAAATTCGAGAATCCCTGATCCATTGTTCTCCGAGGTGCCTCCAGCCTCTTATATCCTCAGAGTCATTGCTAAGCCATCTGCTGGTGCAAATCACCTCCGTGTGTATTTTAGAGGAATGGGGAGAAGGCACTGAAGGCTGCAGGGACTGCGAGAGCAAAGGCACTGAGGTGAGCGGGGCATCTGCAGGGGGCAGTAAGACCAACCTCGCTGCAGAGGGCCTGCCTGGGCGCTGGGGATGGAGGGGGTGGGTGCAATAGGGCTTCTCTTCCCTGACAGCATGACAACTGGACAATGGGGGCACAAATCACTCTGGGCCATGTGACAGGGACAGCGAAATCCACCAGGAGCTGCCTCACCTTTGCCCATCTAGGGAAATTGCCCCACTCTCCCTCCCCCCCCACCCCTCCTTCTTCTTCCTCGCCTCTCGCTTCATCTACCCCAACTCCGTGGCCCTCCCCGCCCCCACTCTCCCCAGTTCCAGGCCCTCACACAGTGGCCTAGTGACCCAAAGGCATCTTGGACCCCAGCCCGCGCCACACCCACCATCCAGTCCGGGCAGCACCGTCCTCCGCATGGCCAGGACCAGGCCCAGGGGCGAGCCAAAGAGGAAGAAGTCGGACACCTCAAAATCCAAGCGGCCCAGGCTGACCTCGGGGAGCTGGGGCCCCCCGGCCGCAGGGGGCTCAGCCTCATCCTTCAGCACGCTCGAGTGGATGCTGGCCGAGGGAGGAAGACAGGGGAGCGCAGGTTAGGGGAGGACCAAGCACAGGGAGTGAGCACTTAGCAGAGCAGCCTGAGGTCCGCGGTGCAGCACCCAGCCCTCCATCTCTGGGGCGGGGCTCAGACCCGGAGTCCACTTGATGGATCACCGACATGAGTTGGCGACCATCTCAGCATCCAACACCAAGGCCTGGCCAACATTTGGGTAAGGCAGCAGTCAGCCAACTTTTCCTGTAAAGGGCCAGATGGTAAATATTTCAGACTTCGGGGGCCATGTGGCCTCCATCACATCTACATAACTCAACTCTGCCGCGTGGCACACCAGCAGCCACAGGCGCTACTTGAACAAACACGCGTGGCCATGATCCAGTCAAACTTTCTTCACTAAAATGGACTGAGCACCTGAAAACCCAAGCCCCCTGCGCATTGGCAGGTCTGCCCCATCGTACTGGTCTTGTGATGGCCACACTATGAATTCCTGCCCTGTCCAGCGAAGAAGCCCGGCTTGGCCAGACAGCTGGGTGACATCAGTTCTGCCAGGATGAGGGCTTTCATGGTAACTCATGTTCCAGGCAACTCACAGACACAGATGCAAACAGCTTGGTCTTCCCTCCCCTCCAGCCCACAAAGGAAGCTGAGCTTAAAGAGAAAAACATGAGACACACAGAATTCCAGCCGTTCCCATCCCAGGTGCCCGTTGCCCCAAAGACTTCAAGTTGATGTTTAGCCACAGACCCAGAGTGAGCTGCTGAGAATGGGCAGAAAACTGGGGACCTCCCTGACCTTCCAGCTGCATTTAGGTACTGCTCGGGGTTTAAGAAAGTCCAGCAGGGTGCTCGCTTCGGCAGCACATATACTAAAATTGGAAGAAAGTCCAGCAGGATCGCATGATCTATGAATCCATTAACGGAATGCAAATTCTACTAAAATACTCAAGTTGGAGGAGAAAGGGAATCTTAGAAATAACAGTCGAAATAATGTGTGCCAGTCCCCCATCCCCTGTGCGCGAGGGTCTGGGCAGTTGAATCTGCATCCCCACACGCCCCCCGCCTCTCGCAGTGTGAGCATCTTGCAGTGAGGATGACCACCTGGTGTTTAACAATTCGTGTCTCATGTACAGCGTGGTCCCGAAACACACACCAGCTACGTAACTGCCAGAGAAACAGCCATCTGTCCCTACACCAGAAGGAAGAGCTGGCTTTGTTGGACCAGCTATCGAGAGCCTCCAACTTCACGTCACTCTCCAAATTTGGGGCTTCCTTAAAGGATTTTTCAAGGATGAACCAGAAATGGTATGATTTTACCTTGCAACCTGACTTGAAATGTAGCTGCTTTTCTAAAGAATAATCTTTCAGAGGGGCTTTAAATATGATTTGAATATGCGGAGCCTTTGACCTAATAATTCTTCCTCCAAGAATCCATCTGAATGAAATAACCCCAATATATATATATATATATATAAATATTTATGCACAAAGATGTTTCTGGAGTGCTGTTTATAATTGCAAAGAACTGGAAAAAACCAAAGTGTCCAGTTACTGGGACTAAGTAAGATGTCATCCATTCACTCAAAAAAATATTTTTAAGAATATTTACCAAGTATTTTTAATTATA